>NW_020455638.1:103875-141791 GCF_003342845.1 Nothoprocta perdicaria | reverse complement strand
TTTTTTTTTTTTTCATTAAAAAAAAAGGCTCTTTTCGCAAGACTACTTTTCCTCCATGCCTTTTCCACCATCCTCTGAATTCAGAGTCTCTTTCAGTATCTGACATTTTAAAAAGAAAATTTAAATACATCAAGGAACACTGTAAATTGCCTGATGACTGCCCAATAGCTCTTTTGAGAGCTATATAATTGACAAGATCATGCAACCGCCAACCAAGCTCATAGTAACTCACATTTTTCAGTCCTGACTGTCAGATAAAATAATTCAAGATATCTATTCAACAGCTTTCACTGGCAACACTGTAGCAAGGTGATTGCTTAAACCCAGGGTTTATAATATCATCTTATATGCTTAGGTAACCACATTTCCTTTTAAGCCCTTACATGACCCAGGACTCAAGGGAATGTAATAGTGTGTCCATGCGATAATCCTTCTGGGTTATGTAAGCAAATGATTAACGGTTTCACTAAGTCCTGTGAGCTCCAAGCACTAATTTGAAAAGCACATTCTGCTTTCTTTGACAGACTTCTACAGGAGTGTGCATCCTAAATGACTGTCAGTCTGCCAAATAGTCTATTACACTAGAAACCTCTATAAAAGCCTGATAATAGAGGCTTTTAAATATACATTTTAAATATTATGATTTCCTGTTATCAGTTTATGGTTTCATTTCTAGCGTAGAGCTTTGGATTGTTCCCTTCCTCAGTCCCATTAGCACCCTTACTAGCATGCACAGGACAAAACATTCACAGTAATACATTTAAATAGTCGTATCAAGGAAATAAAATAGTTTCTAAAGGTCAGATATTTTTCCTTGTACCATCCCAAGTTTTATAGAAGTATAAACCTACAAGTATGAGGCCGAGATATTAACTCAAGAACTAAACATGCGTGACTTCAGCGGATCTAGTCTCTGGATCTCAGTAAGGATCAATGGTTAATCGCTTGAAAATAGGGCACAATACAGAACACATTGCTTTAATGTACAGGTCTTAACAGTTTTTTTTCTTTCGAATTACAGTTACAGTCTGTCGGTGTCCAGAACTTCCTGCATCCCCAGTCTTCAGGATTTTGATGTATTAAATAACATCTGCAGGATTGTGCTTCTCTGCTTCCTGAATCTCATCATTCTAGTCATTTTATAAACCATTTTCTTTTTAATTTCTGGTCTGAGGGTTTTTGTCTGTTTACTTGTTTTCAATATTTACTCAAATTATACAGGGAATGGCAGGTAAACACCTAAAATCTAATCCTTAAAACCCTTCTGGGCTAGAAACCGATCTTTTGACTGCAGTTTTCAGTCTAAAGGAGCCAGAAAATACAAAATGTCTCAAGAATAAGAAGCCACTGTTTTATACCTGGCATGTGTGCTCTCTCTCTCTCTCTCGCTCTCTCCCTGGTTTCTGTATACATACTTAAAGCTATAAGTAAAGTAGCTTTAAACACCTCTATACATTTTCCATTTCTAGTGGTAATCTAAAAAAACCAGGACTGGGACTGGCATAAAACAGAAGCATGGAACAAGAAATCACACTTCACACTTCAGAATTCCTTCCTTTTTGCTCTCGAGCGGATACAACTGATAATCCATCCCATTTAAACTTCTACTGAAGGCTACCAGACAGCAGCTCAGAGCAAAACTTTTGATGATGCTGTCTAGCAGATCGAACTATTCTGAAATGACTTGCTTTGCAATTTGAAATTGAACTGCCAAACTCTGGCACAGACTGATATGGGGGCCAGCATTAAATCATGGATTAGAAAAGGAATAAACCAAGTCACAGCATGAATTTCTTGTTCATTACTGAACACAATGGTCCGGATGTAACCACTGACTCAGAAAAGCTAGGAGCTGGGAATGTAACAACAGAATGAGCTGGTCAAGAGCATCTTGCATGTTATATGAAGATGAAAAGAAAGTGTATTTTTTTCTCTGTCATTAAGTTTTTATTAAGATCTGCAACTGTCTAGCATAAAGTCACTTTTTTTATACAAAAACAAGTCACTTCATACATTGTTTTTAATCTCTTTCTGAGGTTTGAATACTGAATGCTATCAGCAGTAGAGACAGCACAGCTTTTCACATACAATAATTAAAATGAACATAAGTAAATACAATATCCCTCTGCTTCCTGCGCACAAAGTACAGATATGTCCACTCAAAAAACAACAGCTTCTCTAACAGCACAGAATATCCTTTGCTTTGGTCTACTTAAATTTGCAGGTAAAAGATCAGCTTGAACAGCTGCATTGGTTAAATTTGAACTAAAATATTCAGTCTTGCGATTAGCTTAATTTTTCAGTATTACGTGAGAAGGACATTTTTTCTTCCCAGGATTCTGACAAACTATAAAACTGTTCTTCTGGAAAGGAAATTAATTAATTTTGTTAATGCTGAAGAGCAAGTTTTTCAATCAGTTATACATAACACATTTTGTTACAGATATTTTTATCTGCAATTTATGTGTTTCTCAGTTTTAGAAAGAGTGCACAAGAAAAACTGGTTAAAAAATGGTCTTCTCTTAATCCCTCCACCTTTCCTCTCATTTCTCTCTAGAAATGTAATGTACTAACTAGTAATATTTTGTATAAATTTCTCCTTTTATAAAAATCAATACCTTTTCTAAATTTCTGCAACTTGAAAGTGTTTGAAACTCCTGGAAAAGTATTTGAAACAATCTTTATTGTTTCAGACTGGGGTGCCTTTCATTGCTTATTTTTATCACCGAAGACAAAGTCATGCACACTATTATTTATATACTTCTTGAAGTTTTCATGTGGAACTACTTTTGGAAAATGGTGACATGTCTGAACTATCCAAGGGATACTTTTGTTTCTTTTGTGTTATTTGGACATTTGTACACTACAATTGACCTTATTATGTCCTATGTTAGAAAACAGATTTTTTTTTTTCTGGAAGTATTTATTGGATTAAGCTTCTGCCATGTTCTATTCTTACAATAACACAAATATGGTACCAAGAGCAAACATGCAAATATGGTAAAGGTTTTGCATGTTAACCTTTCCTCAAGACTACCACTTGATAAGACCACCACCATTACTACCTCTTACAAACATTCTACTTCTGTGAATATGTGTCTATCATATCCTCGTCAGTCCACATAATAATACAAATAATAATCAAGGTAATCACTACCAGGTTCTAACTAGATCCATCCTGAAAATATTAATCACTTTATAAAGATTAATTATCTAGTGAGAAAATTCTTAATACAAGTCTGTAGCAGTAAATAAAAATGTGTCAGTTCTAGCAGATGTTGGTGATAAATAAAAAGTAAAGGTCAAAATATAATTAAATTTCTTTTCAAGACTGTGCCCTGTATAAAGATACCACTCAGTGTCAGGAAAAAAAAAAAAGAAATTAAGTGATGTTTTGAAAGAAGGCTGTCTATAGCTTGTGTGCATGGCCTGTGAACAGCAAATTAGAATATCAGTGAAAAGTACTGCATTTGCAGATCAGTTTCAGAAGTTTTATAGCTTCTTTTGAAAGTCTGCAGAGACAAAGGAAGTTCCGTCTCCATATGTGGAAGAACTTCTTTCCTGTGAGGGTGACAGAGCCCTGGCACAGGCTGCCCAGGGAGGTTGTGGAGTCTCCTTCTCTGGAGATCTTCCAAACCCGCCTGGATGCCGCCCTGTGCCCCGTGCCCTGGGTGTCCCTGCTGGAGCAGAAGAGTTGCACTAGATGATCTCTAGAGGTCCCTTCCAACCTCAGCCATTCAATCATCCTGTGAAGGCAACTGAGTATTTTAATTCCTTCCATCTTGGAGTAATACAAAATCATATAATGCTATATATTTTCGTTATCATTTGGCCAGAGATGAGCATTCATATCTTGATTTCTGTTTCTAGAGAGAAGTTTTATATCTGACTGTTGTACTGATTCCATCTATATTGCAAACCCATGGAAACAAGTAGCAATAAGGGATAGCAAGCATGGTAACTTGTTAGTGAATATTCAAGATGCATCCCTTCATCGCTGCAATTGAAAGGCCTGACATAGCAACCTTTATTTTATACGTAAACTCATGCATTCCTGCAGAATTACAGATGAAGTATGCAATTACTAACCCAGAAAGACCCATAAAAGACATATTTTTCTTCAGAGTTTCTATTTATTATTAATGGTGCGTGCTAAAATGTAGGTATTTACAGCTTATCTATCATGCTGTTACACAAATAGTAGTTTGAGATGCACTTTGGCAACCTTCTGAAAACAAACATGTAATACTGAAAATCATTATCCATAGTAGGGTGCTCCTGTGGGAACATCAGGTGTATATCAGATAATCATTGAACTTACATGACATCAGCCATTCGCTAATCCCTTAAGAGCTGCCACCAGCAGGCAAAAGAACATCAAAACATTCTGTGTATGCACGGTGCGAATATAGACTGAAAGCTGTTTTTGACCACTTTTTCAGCATTACTTTGGATATCTCTTGGGAAAAGCCAATTCAGCTGTGTCACATTCCCTGAAAAGAAGTAGTGGTGCAGAAGTTATGGGCAGTGCAACAACTGTGGCTACTTAGGAGTCAGAAAAATTTTCTGCTAACTTGCACATAGGCTCATAAAATTGTAACTTTTGTAGACTCTCAGGCAAGTGGCTTTGACCTTGAAGGGAACTTTCCCATTCGAAGCTGGGGTTCTGGCCAGGTCCCGGTGACAGATGATAAGGAAAGCAGGACATAACAGATATTTCCGCTAACAAAGAAAATGCAAGTTTTGCTGATTTGGTTTTATAAAAGCTAGACCCTCTTACAGTGACTTTGAAGAGCTCCGTTATGGGTGGACTCACTGCATAAGACCCCCCAATTGCCAGGAAGGCTCTCCAAACCTCGCTGCAACGCGGGCTCCCCAGCGACTGTGGATCTGGATGATGGTAACATATTTAGGCAATTGGTGATGTGTCCTTTTTCTTAATCACTATTCTCTCTCATGTATAGTAATGGTTAAGTGCATTACCTTGCTTATTTTGTTCATAGTTACAACTCGGCACAAAGTTTATTTTTTCCTTAAATGTATCATTTTATTTCTGTATTACTTGATATTAATAGTAAACATGACGGTTCTTTCCCTTGGTGTCTGATTATTTCCACCACCCCCTGTCATTTGGCAAAACAGGCATACTGATGGTTTCTCTGCCTTTAGTGCTAAAACCTGCACTGGATGTGATGAAAGTATAAGTTCTACTGTTACCTCATGCTTCCTAAAATGAGTATTTTAGTGTCTAAATTAATAAGAAAAATTGTCAGTGTTGCTGTATCTACAGTTATCAGAAAATATGGTAACATAAATATAAGGTAACACAGCTTACAGAATGAGGAAAAAAAGTTGTAAAACCTAAAATGACCGTGTTCTTCCTAAGAACTGCTAGGGTCCCTTCATGCTATGCATTATGTGAAATATGGCTGATCATCCCGAGAAAATGAGAAAGACACTGTTTATTGAAAACAGTATAATTTCAGTATAATTAGAAATCTCACCCCAGGGGAGCAGAAAAATGACTGTATTGTCAATAACCACGTAACTGGAACCAGCAGGGCATTTCTGATCTATGGTTTTTAAGGTAAAATATAGTTTCTGATTATTCAAAATCTCCCACAGTCAAGAAAAATGAAGTACTATGTTTTTGCCTTGGTCAGTGAAGTAATAATAAGACTGCCTAATGTCCCAGGATGCAGTCCATAAGATGTCTATAGCTTCCCATACTTAAGTTGTAGATTTCATTTTATGAGATCAAGGAGAATCATTTGTGGAAGAGAAATCCATAAAGGACTGCTAGAGAGAAATCACCTCTGGCACCAAGAATCCACAAGTCACAAATTGTTCATAGTGTGGAAAGGTTTCCATGGGTATATTATTGTCGTGTTCTGTATTTCTGTATTCTACCATGATCTTTAACTTTTGTCACTCACAGAAACAGGATCCTGAGTGAAATCTGTCTTTATTATGACCTAGCATCACTGTCTCTACACTGTCCTTTTCTGGATGGATTACTTATTTCATAGGCATTGTGGTCTCCACTCCAAGTAATCTTCACTGGTGCATTAGTGCATCATGAGAAATGAGAAATATCAAAGATGGTGAGTCCATACCATAATAGAGAAAGGCTATGCAAACTACCATTTTCAGAAACTTTGTGGCATGTCCAAGATTCCTAGCCAGACTGGCTCAAATTAAGATTGGTACTTAATGTTAAAAGCTGGATGTGTTAGCCACTTGCCAGAACTGACAAAAGCCTCCCCCTCAAATCTATCAAATAATGATATTTTCTATAAAAATTGTATTTTGTTTTTAACTGTCTTTAGAAAGCATATTAGTTAGGCACTTAACAAGGAAAATAAAAAAGAAGGCAAAATTAGAGTCTAGACAGGCATGTGCTTCCAGTAATAACTGAAACATTTAACTGAGGAAATCCCCTGAGATGAAAATAGTTGAAAGTTTGGAGTATGTCATGGACGTTTAACCTATTCTGTAGAGCTCTTTGTAGCCACTGTTGTAGTCAGGTGCTGAGGCTAAAAGATGTCTTTTTTCTCCAGTTTTGTGACTTCCCATTTAACTGAGAGAAAACACAGTTGGGGAACATGGGCTGAACTGCCATTCTGTTTACTGCATGCTTCCAACTTCGTAAGACTTTTGCCAGAAGAAATGATGCAGTGCTGATATGTTTTTTCAAGACAGGAATTGATTAGGATAATAAATAATGAATTACAATAAGAACCTTGTCTTCAACATATTCTGTGTGTTTTCTGTCATTCTCTGAAGACCTGCTAGTAGACCTCAATCTCAAACCTAACTTCCAGAGTTAGGAGAAGTTATATTAACTTCTAGATTGCATTAATTCCTGCAAAAAAAATGAAAAAAAAAAAAAAGAAAAGAAAAGAAAGTAATTTTTAGATAAAGATGCAAAGTTTCACATATTTTATAAAATTTTATCCAAGAAATTTATGTCAATATTAGTAGTTATGGTTTTATATACATACACACTTTTTAATACTGAGATTATGATCTAAACATTCTGTATGCGCAGCTTCTAATTGATTTTTAAAACTATTGTGCAAAGACAGTAAAAACAGAAGAAAAAATATAAATTTCAGATAAATGTCACTGCACATTTTTTTCCTCAGGTCATGCTTTATTCCTGCGCCCCCACCAAATCCCCAAAATAAAGGCAGAATAAATCCAACTATAATTCAAATCATCCAAGGTCTCTGTAATTTCAGTCAGCTGGGAGAAGAGTGGCTATATCCTTCTTAATTAAACCCTTCCTTTCACCAGTCTCTACTCTCTTTCTAGAATCCCCAGCAAAATCAATATCAGCAGAGATAAAAACACTATAAAGCCTGAGATGCCAAAAGAATCATCACACTCTGACACAGCATTTGATGTTGGAGAAGAAAAAAAAGAAGTCCCTCCACTGGCAGTCTCAACATTTGTTTCATATAATAGACAGTTTCTGGAAATTCAAAATCAGATCAATAGTTTTCTTAATCAACAGTAACACAGTGTTAGGTGTTCAGACTTAACAGAATCCTGACATTCCCCAAACCTCTATAAAGAATTTAATCCCAGTGTAGAGCTCTCAATACAATTCGTCCTTAAAAACCTCCCTCTGGATGTTCGATTTTTATCTGCAATAATCCCATAGGTAATCTCTGGCATCATTTGAAGTTCGCTTTAATAGATTTACTGAGCAGTAAATTAGGAAACAAAAAGGAAAATCATTCTTCTTCAAGTAAATTTGTGCTATTCAAGGACTTGTCAGTAGACTAGACAACATCAAAGACATTTAAAAAAAGGTTAGTAGATATTATTTTGAGGTCAATAATTATTATGAGACAAAGAATATGTTTTTATAGCTGTGTACATCAGCACTGTTTGAAAAAGTATTTTTAATTTTCTCTGAAGAATTAAGCACTCAAAACTTGTCACAAAAGCAATGCGAACTGTATGTACTCCTAAGCACTTTTTTTTTAATAGTTATAATATTGCAAGGATCATTAACATAAACAAACATTTCTATAAGGTATGATGTGAGCAGTGTTGTAAAAAGTATTTATCTTCTCTTAGACTTCAGACAACAGGGAGCAAGGTACAATTTAATTTTCACATTATTCTCTTTCAAGGAATAACTTTGGTAAAACCTTCTGATTTCCTATAAAAAATATCTAGGACTTAAAAGAAATAAAGAACAGAATACCAGTTACAATAGACAATGTTTTGCATTGTACTGCATGAGCATTGTTTTATAAAAAGAGGAAATAATATGCTGCTAGAGAGCTGATGTTTTAAAATAAGAACAACTCAAATTCAAGGACACTGTTTTATTCATCATTGACAAGAATAGCAAGTGTAGAGTCATGACTCTTTTTAAAAATTATTAACTCACTTTCTGTGTCTATCTTTTCTGCTGCCAAACTTGCAATACCATCTGCTTTCAACCTGTAGTGAATTTCTGAAGTTGCCATTAGCTCAGACCAAAACCATGAATATTTAAGACTGTAAACAGGAACGGTAGCTCTCTGAAGACCAACACCTAAGTCTTGGTGGACGTTGAAAATTTGGTCTTGTATTTTCTATCCCTAGACACTGCCAAATAGCTGTATGACAAATTCAGTAAATAGTGAAGAAGGTTGAACTTGTTTCAAGGTTACTTGCTTGGTCTCAAGTCTTAGGGTAATGGACTACATTTGGTAGTGATCCTGGTTTAGAACAAGCTTACCAGCTTTGCCCTTTGTCTTCCCACACAGCTGTTTTCAGGACCTCATGATCTCTCATATGTAAGATTAATAAAACTGACAAACAAAGTAGTTAGAAAAGGGGGAGAAGATGGAAAAGTACGCTCCCATCCTGTACCTTGCTCTTCCTGGAAAGACCTTGCAGACAGCAGCACCCAGGAGTGAGCAAGCAACCAGCTTATTTTTAGGTATTTTAGGCTTATTTTAGGTATTTTTAAGCCAGAGATAGACATATCTGGCTTAATACCTGGCCATAGCAAAATCTCATTAAGTTAAAATTTACCTGTCCAGGGCTGCTTTGGGGCATCAAAGCCTACAGGCATGGTAGAGCCTCTGTATTATTAAAATCCCATATCCTCCATAAATGCGTTCAACCTCAAGTTTTCTTGGGGAATGGTTCCTGGTCCATGTGATTCCTAAAGCATGCTGGAGTATTGCTAGAAAGAGTGGGAGCTGTCAGGGTCCAGGGCACAGCTGGGGCAAAACTTAACAGCTCAAGAAAGAGGCAGTCACATGCCCAGGATCCCTTTCTGGTACTGCTTGATCAGATACAGCCTTTAAGTTCAGATCCAGAGAAAAGAGCTGAAAGAGCTGGAGAAAAAAGCCAGATAAAGGTGGCAAGAGAGAGCAAACATACTTGAATAATTTGCTCTTCAAAATGCTATGCAAAAAAAAATTTTTATTTAGAGAGTTTTTTAAGTTTGTTCTAGGGCATTTTTGCTCTTTTAACAGAAACATTAACTGTGAAAAAATAGCAAGCAAATAATATCACAAGAGTTTCTCTAATGCTTTAAAATGTTTGGATCAATTCAGCATTAACTTTATGGTGATGCATATTGTGGCAAATCTGATGGAATAAGTTATGCAAATGACCTTTAGTGACATTTTAGAAAGTGTTTTGCAAAATCTACTTAATACAAAATCTTTTGCTCATTTGCTACTGGTATTGAAGTGTATCCAAATATTTTCTTAAAAGTTTACAGAAAAAAAAAATGAATTATTGAGAAGCAGTTTGTGAGTCTTCTCACAGTGAAGGCAGCAATCCGAGTAATATTTATGAAGAGGAAAATCCAAACTTTTTTTCTACTTGAAATGTAGACCTCTTTTATGGTAGGTAATGGCAAAAGGCTCCCATTCTCTGATGGGAGAGCTAGTAATAGACACAAAAAATCCTGTAGTTTTCTTCAGATATGTAAGACAAGTTAAACTATGTGTTTTAATGCTTAGCAGAAAATAGACATCTGGAATTTGAAAAAAATCCTGTAGTCAATATTTCACTGCATCTTCAAATAAGACAGTTTGAAATCTAATATAGTTAAAGAAGAGGGAAAGGACCCTTCTCCATTGAAGTTGTAGTGTATGAAATCCAGTGAATTTTATAAAAACACCCAGGATAATACATCTGTAGATCTATTACAGCCTAACCTAGACATTTCAGTAATTACTAGTCATATTCCTTTATTTTTTCCAGTTTTACAGGGGATATATGACAACTTGCAGCTGACTTAAAGAAATATTGTATTTTTATTGCTACTTTTATTCTTAATTTTATTAATGGACATTTTCTTCTAAAAACTTGCTCATAACTATTTTGAGTTTTGACAGGTTGTTTGCCATCTGAGGCTAAAACTTCCATGCCCATCAGCTACTGCAGGCTCTAGATTAGAAAAAGAAAAGAAAAAAAATGTTTCTCTAATCCATTATGCTAGTTCCTTTCCCCAATCTTGGCAGTATCTGATAATCTGATATTTGACCATGCAATAACCTAGAATTGAGCAAAAAGATTTCTTTTATTTTCAGAGAGGACCTCATTACCGATTCTGATGTGTTTTAAGATCCTGCATACTTGATTTATGCTAATTCCTATGTGCTGTGCTTTTAGTCGTATGAGAATGTGAATATCAAGGCAGGAAAGTGAAATAAACATTGCAAAATCATTGTGATCCATTAAAAATGGAAACCCTGAGGTTGGAGTACAGTTATTCCTTGGATTTCTAAATTTCATCTCATCATATCAAAATCTCTTTCAAGATTTTGTTTTAAGGAGATCTTACTGTGAAGGTATGATTCAGAGACATATTTCAAAAGCAGTCCAAACTGAACACACATCCCTAACATTCAGCTTCAGTGAATTTTTATTTTGGCATAAGAATTAGAGTTTATTGCAATTTCTTGTAAGAAAGCCTTTTCTCTGACAGTAATCCTGGGTAATTCTGCAGTTTAACTCGGTTTGATCTTATATTTTTGTCAATGTTTGAAATTAATTTTTATTTTATTAAAACTCTTTTTTAAGTCAGAATATTCTTATCAATATGGGACTGTAATTTTTTGTTTGTTTTACATTTGTAGTTTATCACTCCCATCTTGGCATGTATAGTTGCTGACAAATAATTCTCCAAGAGCTTGCAAGAACTTTTCAACTTCATTGTTTTACTAAAATAAGGAAATTACAGCAGGGTTCTGAAACAGACAGTAAGACATACTATCAGTTATGTACTACAATTACCCCACTGGTTTCAGTAAAGTTCTACAACTAGAAAATTTAGTCCATAGACTATAGCTTTCAACCTTTTTTTTTTTTTTTCCTCCTGCCTTTTTTCTTTTCAGATTTGATTTGGAAAAAAGTCAATGAGAAAACCTGAAACAATTAAACAAATCTCATATCTCATAAATGAGATCCGTTGGTTTTTAGTATCATGGCACAGAAAAGAAACAAAGAGGAAAGCTACTTCCCACTTGTTTTCATCTTGCAATACCCCATTTTCTTTTGTTGCATCCTCGTTTACATTCTGCCTAGATGCATCAAAATGGGATAAATCTGGACAGCTTACAATGTAGAGAGATTATGCAGGGAGCATCTACCATACAGCAAATATGCCTTAAAGAGACAGCACACTGATTTTTTTTTAACCTAACAGGAAATACTCATTAAAGATGTAAAGATCACTTTCTTTCAGAGCCTGACCACAATAAAAGTCATATTGTCAATGTCAGACTGATCTAAAGAAACGTTTTAGATATTGTAAAAGATCTTTACTTTTTGCATGTTCAGCTCTGAATATATTAAGTCTTTCTCAGGTAAGATGTAGACAAAATACATCAGTCATGTACATGAACTGTTATCCTGAGCTTCTTCATTCTATCATGCATACTATGCTGATTACAGATATTTTTTTGCTTTAATGCTACAATGGGTGGCTTTCAGGAGTGTAATTTTTTCCAGCTTTTTATTTCTGATCAATTTAAAGAAAATCAAAGAAAATACTGTCCAAACTGATTTTCCTGGAAATCAGACTACATGATTAGAGCAAATAGAGCTCTAAAGAATGAAACAGAATAGCTAATAAGGCACAGATTACATAAGCATAGTAGTCAAACTGAAATAGTCAAGTTTGCCAAAGACTATCGACCAAAAGAGATGGTCACTCCAAAGGGTCTGTGGGAGGTGTTTTCATGAAATGCTAAATTTGTGTACTGCAGTATTTTCAGGGAAGGTTCTTCATGTATATCCCAGTAAAATAAAGAAAAAAAAAAAAAGAAGAAAAAAAGAAAAAAAACAGAAGAACATGTCATGCAGTGAAAATAACCAGACACAGAGCTTGAATTTTCTATGTGTCTTCACTGTGTGAGTAAATAATTAATTCTTACATAGTGTAGTACACTTGAAAATACAGAAGAGAAAAGCTTTTCAATCTGACTAGGATCAGGTAATCCATTTTGACTTGTGTGGTATGTCCATGGGTCTCCAAATGATTTCCTATGTTATGGTTTCACACATATAACACAAATGCTGAATCTTGTAAAGACTAAAAAGAGGATCATGAAAGATGGCTGTGCATAGCTCTTATACAGATAAAGCCTTATTGCTTTATCATTCTATTTCCATATAGTCATTCCATCCTCTTTTTCTCATTCATATTACTTATATGATAATAAGCAGCAAAATGTTAAAGATTACCACATGTTAAAAGATCAGAAGAATATTCCAAGTGAAAAACAAGGAAAAGAAAAGTAAAAAAGATGAAGAAATAGTGCTTGGCAATGAGATTTTGTTGCTATTGTTTATGTCTAAGTTCAGAAGAGATACTTCCAGCATTTACTCATAAATTATGCATTTAAATTTAAAAACGTTCCTACTACATAACATGGATTAAAAAGACCACATTTTCCTACTGTAATCATAGAATCATAGAATGCTTAAGGTTGGAAGGGACCTCAGAGGTCATCTAGTCCAACCCCCCTGCTCACACAGGGTCACCCTGAGCACGTGGCACAGGGCTGTGTCCAAGCGGGTTCTAAAGATCTCCAAAGAAGGAGACTCCACAACCTCTCTGGGCAGCCTGTGCCAGGGCTCTGGCTCCCTCACTGTCAAGAAGTGTTTCCTTAAGTTCCTGTGGAACTTTTGGTGCCTCAGCTTGTGGCCGTTTCTTCTAGTCCTATTGCTGTCCACCACTGAAAAGAGGCCGCCCCCTCCTCCTCACTGCCTCCCTTGAGGTATTTATACACACTGATCAGGTCCCTCCTCAGCCTTCTCTTCTCCAGGCTGAACAGGCCCAGCTCCCTCAGCCTTTGCTCATAGGGCAGATGTTCCAGGCCCCTGATCATCCTGGTAGCCCTGCGCTGGACTCTCTCCAGCAGCTCCACATCCCTCTTGTACTGGGGAGCCCAGAACTGGACAGAGTCTCCAGATGTGGCCTCACCAGGGCTGAGTAGAGGGAGACGATCACCTCCCTCGACCTGCTGGAGACGCTCTTCTTAAAGAACCCCAGGATCCCATTGGCCTTCTTGGCCACCAGGGCACACTGCTGCCTCATGGTCATCTTGTCGTCCACCATGACACCCAGGCCCCTCTCTGTGGGGCTGCTCTCCAGCAGGTCAACCCCTAATCTGTACTGGTGTCCAGGGTTATTCCTCCCCAAGTGCAGGACCCTGCACTTGCCCTTGTTGAACTTCATGAGGTTTCTCACCACCCAGTTGTCCAGTCTGTCCAGGTCCCTCTGGATGGCAGCACAGCCCTCAGGGCTATCAGCTACTCCTCCCAGTTTGGTATCATCATAATCCTTGCAGGGACTGCTGTTCTTGGATCTGTATTTGCCACTCGCCACAGTACACTGGTTTAGTGAAGAAGATGGGTATGTGCCTGTAGTTGCAACTAGGTTGCTGGGGGCGTGTTGTGCATGCCCGTGCACAACAGCACATTTATCACTGAAAGAGGGAGAGCACCACATTTCTTTATGCCAGCCTACTGGCCTTCCAGCATTGCCCCTTTCTTGGGAATTTATAAAAGTGCTCAATGGAAGGTTTTGGTTGTTTGTTTTTACAGTTTGTTTGTTTTAAACTCTTCTCAGGAAGACTTGGTGTTTTTCTTTTCCCCAGTTTGTGGAACATCAGGCTTTCTCAGATTGGCTGTTAGTCAGATGAACTTAGTTTGCCCGTTATTCTTTCATAGTTCTCTATGAGGAATTTTGTTTACTACCAAAGAGACACTGAAAAATGTTCCTGAATACTCACTATTCAGACTGAGCTGCATTGCTTAGCTGTGGTGAGAAAAGCTATGAAATATACATGGACAAACATTAGATACAGGATTAATGTATTAAAAAAATAATTAAATAATTTTTATAATTATTATATATTATTATATATATATTATATAAAGAAATAATTAAATAATTATTAATAATTAAAAAAATGATTAAAAAAAAGAAAAGAAAAAAAGCTACTTATTTGTAAAGCTTATCTCTTTCTGAAAACAAGCACAAAAGCACAAAGATTGACGGGGGAAACATGGTCTCAGATATACTAAAATGATAAAATTATCATGAGGCATGTTTACTCCATGTTAGCATGTTTAGAACAATTCTGCAAGGACCTATGTAAAATCTTTCATTGTCAGGTGAACACTACTATTTTTTGGGAGGCCTAAGAGGGCAGATGGCAACCGTAACAGATCAAGTCCAGGAATGAAAAGGGTATAAAAAAAAAATTTATTTCTTTAATATTTTATTTGAAGATCTGCTTAATTTTAGACTTTTTTTTTTTTAATAAATAAAAGAAGACACTCCTTTGTGTGCCTTTTGAATCAAGCCAATTTAGGTACTTGATCTTATATTCCCTCTGACTTCTGTTTCCTTTTTTGCAGGAGTTTTTCACTGCTTTTCTGTTTCTCTATAATTGAAAGTCATTATGCTTTACTTTTCTGCTTTTATTCTCATATGCATGTGCCATCCTAAACTCATCTCTATGCATTCTTGTTTCCTCTGCTGTTACTTTAGAATTTTGGTTGAATAAACTGTCCTGATGCACTCAAGTGTTATGTTTCCTATGTATTTTTAAAGAGGAAATGTGAGAATTGCTATTGGATATTTAAAATAATTTTCTGTAACAGAAAATGGTTGGTTTTACATTTCAAGAGACCCTGCCCATCAGATCATTACTTTTTAATCTTTAATCCTTACTCCACAGCTCCTCCCTGCTCATCAGATCTTTAGAAGTAATCTTCTAAATCTTTAATCCTCATTCTACAGATTTCTCAACCTCTTCTCTTAAAAGAGTTAATGGCATTGTTCATACTTTCCACACTGTTTCTATCTTCCACTTTGAAATTCTCTTTCCTCCCCATCTCTCCTTTAGTAAAAATCTAGTGCTGAAGTAGCTACTCTTCAAGAAATGTGCTTCTGAAAGGACTGATAATCCATATCAGGCACTGTGTTTTTTAAATAGATGTCTAGGGAACTGAGACACCTTCAGGTACTGTGATGTTCTGTTTCCTATATTTTCTAGAAAACTTCATAATTCTAATGGCATCATCCAGGCTGCAGCCTTGACCTCACTTCTCCTTTTTCTAGAGAAATTCAGTAGAATTTGCCTCTCACCTCTTCCTGAACTGTCATGATGCAAAGAGAAAAAAAAAAGTAGCTAAAAGCCAAGCTGAATAAACATCTTTACTCTAAAAGCATTAACAGATTTGATATTATGCACTCTAGAAAAAAAAAAAAAAAACTGTAACAGGAGGCACAACATCTGAAAGTCTTAAAACCATGACCAGAGGTGATAGGTAATGCTCACAGAAATATGAGTGTCAGCAGACTCCTTCACACAACAGCAATGCCAAGGTCACTCAAAACATAAAGTTTCAGAAATACAAAATGTTCTTCCACTAAGTGGTCGCATCAAAATGCTGTTTAACAGAAAATTGATGTAATAGATGGCTTTCCAGCAAATTAGAAGAAATATGCTTTGAATATTTGTTTTGAAAAGGAAATGTTTCTACTTTGGTTAGAATTGATCGCTTCTAATAAAATTGGTTTGAGATCACTTAGTTATATCACAAGGAAAAATACTTGTCCAAGACACTTTGAAATAGTAGAAGCAGGAGTCTGTCACTGAGATCCATATCATTTTAATCTGATTTGTAATGCAGTTCCAGAAACACTGGGAGCACAACCATGCAGCCAAAAAACTGGCATCATGTAGAGGTAATGCGCCTAAACACACTGGCGACGCTGGTGTCACCAACTGAAACCCTTCAACAGCTAAAATACCCACACTGACTTCCTCAGCCAGCATTGTAGAGGTGGAGACAACTCAGCCTAAAGCCTTCAGAGAACTGTTTGCTTCTGAGGCCTGGTGTGAGAAAGCAGATGGGGCTCTGTTTCTGATTCCTGCAATGTCTTGGCTAGGTTTTTCTGACCCCCTGAAGGGAGGACAGAAAGATGTTCTGTATGGGAACTAAATAATTTTTAGTCAGAAAGTTATTCCCGAGAGACTTTATTGTGCCTGGTGTGATTAAGAGCCAGAGCAGCCATGAGATGCCAGATACTCAGGATTCAGCAAAATTCCTTTGGGACTCAACCATCCACCTACAATAATAGGTCATGATTGCACAGAGGGTGGTAAGTACTAGCATGGAGTAAATTACTGTTAAATTTGATGATAAATATTAGCTATAGAACAGTAAAATAGTACTTTACCGCTATATAACAATAAAATGTAACAACACAAAGGTTATATTTATCATAGTTCAAAATACTGCAGTCTATTAGAAAACCAGTAATTCAAAACATTAAAGAGGCCTAAATCTAAAGGAATGTACTGGGAACAATAAAACAGCCTATATAATAGCTACAGGGGAAAAGGTTTATATTGCACAGGTAAAAAAAATGTGCTTTATGGGGATTTATTGTGAAATAATTCCCCTCAGAGTTAGGTAGTCTTCATTATCTTGATTCAAACAAGCTTACAGATAAGATGCGAGAAAGACCTGCCAAAGACAGTAGACATTATATTGGCATTGGAAAAAGTAAATCTCTAGCTATTGAAAAAACGTAAGTAGTGCAGAATATAAGATGCTCTGCAATTTCTATGAATAAAGATAAAGAAAAAAAAATTTTACTCTGACACTGTTAGGAAAAACTGGCACTGCTGAGACAGACACAAATGAAAATACTACTAAAAAGTGCCGAAAACATCTGTATCGAGCATCAGATATTTCAAAAGAATATAACAATTCAAAGTGTTGAAAGACCAGTTAAGGACCATTAAAAATCAAGGAGGATCAGTTAGAAGAGTTAGTAGAGTAGGAGTAGTAGAGACAAGTTTGAGGTTTTTTTCCCCTTTTCCATTTACAGATATCACAGTGACACACAGGTATCTTACAAGATGAAAAGAGGACCAAACATGCAATAACTCCTCAATAAAGTGCCTGGATTTAGCTATGTTTTCAAAGAGAAGCTTATCACTGGCAGCTATCACATCTGTCTGCTATTGACACCAGTAACGATCACTTGAGCTACAGTCCAGCAAGTTGGCTTAGCACCATCAGCACATTACTGGAGCTGAAATTTTCAAGGAAGGCAGAAAAAGGTGTGAGAGTGTGGACCTGAGTTGCAGGATCCTGTCAGCATTTCTACAAATGTATTAGGAAATGAAATAAGCTGTTAGTGTCATATTAAATTCTGACATCCTTACAATCAGAAATGCTGCTGAAAATTGGATTGTGCAAGTTCTCCCTAGACATCTTAATTCTATCCCCTACAGTGTGCATATTTTTGATAGGATAATCCCAAGGTCTCAAGCACTAAGCCAAGGCAAACCTGAATAACAGTTATTTTTCAGACTGGGGCTACTGAAATTGTAATCTAACAAAATATTTGAACACATGAGCAGTCACATTGAGTTCATAGTGCCCACTTACTTGAATGTTTTACTACAACAGGACTTTTATATATACTTGCACATCAAGAAAAATAAATAATTGGATGGTTTGTAAGATAGCTAACAGTTTTTGGAATGAATTATATACACATACTGAGAATTTTGCCTTTGCTGTGGACAAGTGGGATAGGATCAGATTAATCCTCTTGCTAAGATGAGGATAATGAAATTGAGTATGTCCTCAAATAGTTTAGACTAAGTTCCTACAGTGTTTCTAATGATGGGTTGGGATTTTTTTTTTTTTTTTTTTTTTTTTTTTTTTCTGGAGGGGGAGAAGGGGTATTATACCTATTTATTAATATTGATGTAAAATAATTCTAAGCATCCAAAAGGCTAAAATCTTACCTACAAATTGCATAAAGAGTTGAAAACTTGGACTATCACTAGGTTAATATATTCCAGAATTCACCTTAGTATGCTGGAAGACTCTGTGGGTTCGTTAAGCATTCTGGAAAGTCTCCCTAAAATTACAAGGACTCAGATGAGTACAATGGGAACAACATTAAGGTTTGAATTCAGTTAAAATAACAAACAAACAAACAAAAATATTTTTAAGTCATATGCCAAGACAAACCATATTACCAGAAAAAGTTCTACTTGTAAGGCCAAAAAATGTCTGTATTTATGAATCAATAAAGAATCTTTTCTTAAATACATTTGATTGATTTGATACCCTTTTTCTTGTTTGACATCAGCTTCTCAAGTGAATTATACTACATGATAGAGCACAGAAATAGCATGGCACAGCCGGGGTAAATAAATATTCGCTCTCTTTGAGTTTTTGTTAGTGTCAATCATTTATATAGTCTTGCCTTTTTTTTTTTTTTCTGCATGCTGATCTTTTGTAAGATAGCTATATCAATTTTATGGTTAGCTAAATGTTGGTTAGTGCTTATACTGCTCTGTTTTGACACATTAAAATCAGCCTGTATATCTGACATTTGTAAATTCACATTTCATTGATAAAACTCTAGCAAGATATTGAAATTTGTTCCTACACTATTTATATCATCTCTAATTCTGATGAGGAAGGCAGATGAGCAGCTCATCTTTAAACCACAATGTTTCTGAATTAATGTAATCCCATATACATTCTGCAGCTGTTAAGAATGATAATAGAGAGATTTTAATGGTTGTGTGCTCCCATTTATGTGCCCAGCTTTCGTGGTCAATCATAATACACCTGCCATGGTACATCTGCAGAAAAGTCTGAATAAATCTTAGAAGAGATCTCTATGTATTTTTATAAATAGGCATACAACAAGATATGGAAGAAAATTAAAATGTACACAAAAGTTAGATTTTAAAAGAGTGTTTTCCCTAGCAAAATCTGCTTCTACTGAGTTGCACCAAACTAGCTTTATGTACTGATTGTCATGGTTTCTAAAGCATTTACTTTTAATAAAATAAATACATTAGTAAATTCCTCTTCACTAACAAATGCTAGGATGCTTTGATGCATAAAATTATTTCCTAAATAGATATTCAATGCAACATTATTTGTTTAGCTGTTCACAGTGATTCAGCGATTTAATTTTTCACACTGGGCATTTTATCAAATTACAGAAAGACATCTCCTGCTATTCTTGAGGGTAACATAATAACAGCTGTCATGACACAGATTGCAGGACTGTGGTTGAGAAGTTCCACTGTTTTCAGTACTGTGCAATGTCAGCAAGAATCAGGATAAGGAACAAGAGAATACACAAGACAAGAGAATACACAAACTTTTACTTTTATGAAAAATGAGAAGAAGGAATTCAAAGGAACTATATAGCATTAAAATCATGTCAGTATAAAGCCTAAGATTCAGCTGTAAACAGTTTACATGCCGCTCCTCTGTCAATGGCAAAAGCCTTTCTTTGCCTTTACTACACACTTATCCCACTAGCATAAAAAAATAACTCTTAGAAGTTGAAAAGTCAGTATTGCTCAGTCTCCCAAAGGGAAGAAGTGTGGTATAATCACCAGCAAGATGTTTGCTGTCAGAAGTGCCACCAAAATATTCAATCTCCCAGCCAATGACCATTCAACAGCAAGACCACACAATGCTCAGAAGTTCTTGGGAAATACAGAAGGGTAATGCAGGCCCTGCAACTGCATATGCTGGGATGTTTTTATTTAAAAATGTTAAAGAATTTGCCCAGAAAATTATGCTAACACGAGACAAAGAAAAGTCTTGGTTAAAAACAAAAATACAAAATAAACATGAATCACAAAAAAAAAAGCTAAAAGCAGAACTGAAGCCTAAGCAGTCAGAGAAAAGGCAATCTTTCAAAAGCCAAAACATTGTTTTATTGCTCACCTATAACAGGTAACAAGGTAGTAAGAGTATATAGTGCCTTTTACTAAATGTCACAAGCTAAGATATGTTGTGAGAGGCCTAATCACACAGAACAAACTCAGCAATGGAAGGTAGCACTTTGGAGGTTCTTCTTTGTTTATGGTTGTCATTTGGGATTTTAATTGCAATCTCAGTTCTTGAATAAGGTGGTATAACAGAGCAAACTACTACTGTCTTTCTACTGTAGATGATTGATTCTCAAACTAGAGATAAAACTGGGCTGACACAGGACCAAAAAGTCATTTTATCTTCAAAATCATCACTCCATTGTCCTAACAACAAATTGTCCTAGGTCCTTTTGTCCTAGACAAAAAAGAAAGACTTGCATTTCTCATTAATATGTAATGTGACCCTATGGTTATTTTAGCTTCTTTTTTTGTTTGTTTGTTTGTTTGTTTTTTCTTCCTACTCCTTCCCTCTTGTTTTTTATTCCTCGTGATTTCAAGACAGACCAACTCTGTACCTCTTAGCATGCTCCCATTCCCCCCATAAATTTTAAAGTCCTTAATCTAACATCCAGCAGACTGAATGTTCCCCTTAGCTGCAACTTTGGGTCCTTTTGAAAATAAATACCCTCCAACAACTTTCCCCATCAGCTGCCACACAAATGGCTTTATGGTGCAGCTGGCTAATGGGAGGAAACAGTACTGCTGTGCTGTAAAGGATGGTGAGAAATTCGGACTACTCATAGACCCAACGCACCTGCAGCCATGTCAGGTACACTCAATACCTCCTGTACTTCTACGTAAGAGAAACTCAAGGGAATGATTTAGTGAGAGCACTTCGCTCACTTTTGCTAGCCAGGATTGCTTTTAATGTAGTTCAAGATCTGCAAGAGACAGATGTCTTAATCAGACGGCAGTACTTTCTCCCAGATACAAAGAGGCATATAAAATTTTAGTATTTGGTCTAGTTGTTTTGCGTTTATTTCTTAGCTAGGGTGTTTTATGGACACTTCACTGGACATAGGGAACTAAATCAATGCAACTATAATAAAGTTCATTCTGCTTTCAAAGTAGTGGACTGTAGATAAAACAGACGTGTGGAATCTGCAGTTGTTCTTTGAAAGTAATTGACCTCTTTGTTGTTCAAAGGAACAAAAGAGAAGATACGGTTAGTTGGCAGTGACAAAATAAATGAAGCTTGCACTTACAGTCCATTGCCTTAAGTTTGTACAACCTTCTCTCTATGTAAGTCAACCCCAAAATACCATCTACAAGAAACATTGTTTTTCAACTCCTCAGTCCTATTTTAATAATAAATGAGGACCAGGAAGGAAAAAAACAATCAAAAAGAGCACCTGTCTCCAACTTTGCTTCCTTATACCAGAGACAAAACTTCCTGTAAATTTTGAAAATAAATCACAGTTAAGGTCTAACATACTTTCCTCCAAGGAGAAGGGCCTATAAATTAGCTGTCACATATCTGTAAATTCTGTCACTTTGAAAGCACTGGTACAAGAGAAGAAGCATCAGTAATTTTACTGAAGTGTGTTCATGCAAGATAGTTCTGGAAGAGATAGATCAGGAACAGGTCTTTTTACTTTTGGTATAAAGCTTTATTCATCCAGAATGATGCCCCTTTGATGCCAAAAACTTTCAGAAATCACATAGTTCTTGGCCCTATCCTCCACTAAATCTTTCAATTATAATTTCATTTAAGTCTAGGCTATTTTGAAGATTGTGACTAAGTTACAAGGGTACTATGTGCAATTAACCTATAAAAACTCAAGAGGACCATCATCAGATCTTAGAACAGGCAAGTACATAGCTGGGCAATATGTATGATAGCTTACATTTTTTGGTCTGCCATCCCAGTTACCTAATATGTACAGTACAGGCTGATGTAGTATATCTCTGTATAGCACGATTATCTAGGACCATTACTGGGAATTTAGTAAGAACTAAATACATTTAGTAATGATTCATTAAGTTATCTTTTGTAATTGCGCATGCACAATATAGGGAATATCTCACACTGTGAATGGATATAGTTGAAGGTGTATTTTGTTTTTACATCTGATCATTAAGCAAGACCAATGTGTTTAACCACACATGACCTCTGTGTGGAGAGGCACAATCAAACCTACTTGAGAAGAATAGAGGAAGTTTCATCTGAATGATCTTTCAGCTGCTTCCAGTCAGCTCCTCAGTTTTTGCATTGCAATGAGCAGTGCATTTAATGCTTAATTCTTGTGAGAACAGTTCTACAACAAAAGACTCTTCGCAGACTATATTAAGGATTTTTTTGTGTAAAAGTGCCTAAGATTAGTTTATATTCCAAATATACATCCTTGTTCTATCAGATTATAATATACAGAGAGATATATAATGGTTTATTTATTTTATAAACATGAAGGAAAATTCTTAGCAATTGCAAATTCCTGTATCCAGACCTTGTCCCAAGGGACGAATCACAGAAGTTCAGATGAAGAATCTCCCACATTTCACAGGGTTGCTGCTGTGCTTACAGCCCTGATACTGTATACAGTTCTGAGCACTTCAGATTCTTGACAGACGCCTGAAATGATTTCACCTTTACAGGAGATCATTGCATTTTATATACCTAATGGTGAAGGCTCCATCCTACGCTGCTCATGCAGCTTCCCTTGACAGTGAGCAGAAAGGAGCCATCCCAGCAGGCAATTAATCCCATTTCTTCTAGACATCCAGTTCAGGACAAAAGAAATTGCTCTTTGCAGGTCTTGCTTTCTTTCCAAGGTCTACCAAGAAACTCTAAATCACAAGCTTAGACTAAACACCTTTTAAGATGAATGAAGTGAGATGTCAAATAGTTATAAATGCTACTAGTGAATTAATTCCTGAAGTCAGATCCCTTTTTCCCTTACAGCAATCTCTCAAGCTTTGTTCCTGCCGAGAACCAGAAGCTCTTTGAGAGAGATTTATTCCTGAAGTTGTGAGACTCCAGGATCAATTAATCTGTATAACAGTGAGCTTATGTAACTGCATGCCTGTCTGCAGTTTTTTTCCCCGCTTCTCTCCACCACCACCTCCTTCTTCTTGCAGACATTTGCTGTTTCTAGTGTACACTCTTACTCTAATGGTGGAAATAGACCAATGAGTAGTTTCATTTCTTTCCTGATAGTACTAACCATAGCATGTTAATTTAAGTATCTAGTATTAGTGGCTGAATCCTCTGGGGACCATGTACTCACAACAGATGTGCCCTGCTTCTTGCCTTGATCAAGGAAAATTATTTCTATCAAGAGCTGTTTTAAATTAATGCTTAAGTTAGATTCAAGTATGACAGGAAATCATCTCAATAAAGATTTTCCTGAAAACACCTTCAGGGATAGCTATGTGATTCTTGGAGTTTTGGCTTGATTACTGAAATTGAGTGAGAATGGTCACAAACATAGAAGTTAACATAGAACAAGGCAAGAAATATCACAGCTAAGTAATGACAGAAGAACAAACAGATATGGTCTAGAGGGAAATGTAAGGGTTGGGGGCAGTCTGGGCTGCAGCGACCACGAGATGTTGGAATTCACTATCCTACGTGGAGGAAGCTGGGTGAGAAGTAGGATAGCTACCCTGGACTTCAAGAGAGCCGACTTTGACCTCTTCAGGGAGCTCCTTGGAGCAGTCCCCTGGGTCAGGGTACTAGAAGGAAAGGGAGTCCAGGAGAGCTGGCTAATATTCAAGCGCCACTTCCTCCAAGCTCAGGATCGGTGTATTCCCTGTCTACAAGAAGTCAAGTAAGCGGGGCAGGAGACCTGTGTGGATGGGCAAGGAGCTGCTAGGCAAAGTTAATTTAAAAAAAAAAAAAAAAAAAAGAGTGTACAGCTTGTGGAAGAAGGGCCAGGCCACATGTGAAGAATACAGGCGCATCGACAGAGAATGCAGATGTGCAATGAGGAAGGCCAAAGCCCAGGTGGAATTAGAGTTGGCGAGGCATGTCAGGGACAACAGGAAGGGTTTCTGTAAGTATGTCAGCAGCAAGAGGAAGACGAGGGAAAATGTTAGTGCACTGCTGAATGGGGAAGGGGCCTTGGTGACGGAGGATGCTGAGAAGGCAGAGTTACTAAATGCCTTCTTTGCCTCTGTCTTTACTGCTGAGGTGGCCCTCCCAGGAACTGCAGGGCACAAAGGGAAGAGATATAAATGGGCTAGAGGAAGAGCTTCCACAGGTTGAGAAGGATTGGGTGAGGGATCACTTAGGCAAACTGGCCACATCTATGGGCCCAGATGGGATGCACCCAAGAGTGCTGAGGGAATTGGCCGAGGTTCTTGTTCAGCCTCTCTCCATCATCTTTGAGAGGTCCTGGAGAGCAGGGGAGGTGCCCGAGGACTGGAAGAGATCCAACATCACTCCACTCTTCAAAAAGGGCAAGAGGGAGGAGCCGGGCAATTACAGGCCGGTCAGCCTCACCTCYGTCCCTGGAAAGGTGATGGAGCAGTTCATCCTAGAGAGAATCTCCAGGCATATGAAGGAGAAGAAGGTGTTGAGGAGCAGTCAGCATAGATTCACCAAGGGGAAGTCATGTCTGACGAACCTCCTAGCCTTCTATGATGGGATAACGGGACGGCTGGATGAGGGGAGAGCTGTGAATGTTGTCAACCTTGACTTCAGCAAGGCTTTTGACACCATCTCCCGTACTATCCTCATACAGAAGCTCCGGGAGAGTGGACTAGATGAGTGCACAGTGTGGTGGATCGAGGGCTGGCTGGGTGGCAGAGCTCAGAGGGTGGTGATAAATGGGGCCGAGTCCAGTTGGAGGCCTGTGGCCAGTGGTACCCCCAGGGGTCAGTGCTGGGCCCGGTGCTGTTCAACTTGTTCATCAATGACCTGGACGAGGGCACGGAGTGCACCCTGAGCAAGTTTGCAGATGACACCAAACTGGGTGGAGTGGCCGACACTCCGGAGGGCTGTGCTGCCATCCAGAGGGACCTGGACAGGCTAGAGAGTTGGGCAGAGAGGAACCTCCTGAGGTTCAACAAGGACAAGTGCAGGGTCCTCCACCTGGGGAGGAATAACCCCAGGCATCAGTACAGATTATGGATTGACCTGCTGGAGAGCAGCTCCACCTGGGAGTCCTGGTTGACACCAAGTTACCCATGAGGCAGCAGTGCCCTCGTGGCCAAGAAAGCCAATGGGATCTTCACCCGCATCAGGAGGATGTTGCCAGCAGGTCAAGGGAGGTGATCCCCCGCTTCTCCTCAGCTCTGGTGAGGCTGCACCTCGAGTACTGTGTGAAGTTCTGGGCTCCCCTCCCAGTATAAGAGGGACGTAGAGCTCCTAGAGGGAGTCCAGCAGAGAGCAACAAAGATGATTAAGGGAATGGAGCTTTTGTTGTATGAGGAGAGACTGAGTGAGTTGGATCTGTTCAGCTTGGAGAAGAGAAGACTCAGAGGGGATCTGATTAACATGTATAAGTACATGAAGAGAGAATGTAGGGAGGAAGGGGTCAAGCTCTTCTCATTGGTGGCCAGTGACAGGGCAAGGGGAAATGGGCATAAGCTGAAACACAGAAGTTCCATCTCCAGGTGGGGAGGAACTTCTTCACTGTGAGGGTGAGAGAGCCCTGGAACAGGCTGCTCAGAGAGCTTGTGGAGTCTCCTTCTCTGGAGGTCTTCCAAACCCACCTGGATGCCGCCCTGTTCACATGCTCTCGGTGTGCCTGCTTGAGTGGGAAGGTTGGACTAGATGATCTCTAGAGATCTCTTCCAACCTTGAATATTCTGTGATTCTGTGATTCATACCAAATGAAAGACTCACTGAAAGATGAGAGAAGAACAGGATGGTCAGTAAGTCACAGTGGAAGGCAAGGTAGGCAGGAACTATTGAGGACAACCCCTGCCCTACATGCCCAGGTGAGCACCTGGTCTCTGAGCAGGCAGGGCAGGTGGCTGTACTTAGCTAGCTCCTTGAGCAGCCGCTTCTTCCTTCCTTTACACAGTGTTTTGCAACAATCATCATAATTCTGTGCAATTTATGTTTCATATTACCGTGCACTTGTTCATCTGTGTATTTGGGTTTGATCTTAATGTGATAAAAATGTAGAAGAAACATGACAAATTTGTATATCTGTCCTCTAATACTAGACACTGTCCCATTTCATGTAAGTCATCCTGCTTGTAGAGCCGGATTAAGTTGACAGGCTTTGTAACATATTTGGAAAGCCAGCCTGCTGAAGCAAGAACAGTTCTCCTCAATGATCAATGTGCCACCAGCAGCTCTCAAAGAGACCATTATAATAGTTGTAATCCATCAATAAACACATCCTGTAGACACTGACTAGGGGATTCAGAGACAGTGAGTAATGCCCTTTCTTATGGCTTGCAGGGTATTTCCATATGCAGTATAAAGAAACATGATTAGAGACAAAACTGATAGCTGCTTCATCTGCAATACATCAATACCAACCGCCTATGAGGAAATAACTTCTGAGCAGCAGGACCTCTGAAGCAAAACTACGGCTTATGAGTGTTTTATGTGGATCAATATAAAAAAAAATTGTTTGATCCTCAGCCATTTACCATGACAAGTAAAAGATACAAAAACAAAACAAGACGAAACAAAAACAACAGTGAAGAAAGAATGAGTCACTTTTTCAAAGGTGTTCTTCTTCTGTTATAGGTGGCAACTTCAGGATATCTAAAGTTGGTCTCTTGAGATCCTGTTATCAGAAATACCTACTTGCAGACAAAAATTAATCCAAATTATGACCTTTGGAAAGAAAGGTAAAAAAAAAAAATCTGGGCCTCTTTATAGAATTTAAGAAATGGAGCATACAGACCATTAAAGAGACTATACTAAATAGAACAGTGCAAATAATACACTGCACTCCAATCTGGCTCTGATAAGCCAGTGTTAAGTAAAGAATTATTTGCTAAGTGTCTGTCATAAGAAGCAAGATGTCAAAAAAATTTGCAGAGAAAAGTTTGCCATGGAATTACGCTCCACAAAAGAGGCAATATATCTGGTAGTGACCTTGCCCTCAGTGACCTTATCCCTTACTGCCTTCTTTTTTTGTTTTATTTTAGTATTATTATAATCAGTATTCTTTAGTATTTAGCCAGGTAGATAACAGCACTTCTGCTGTAGATATTGAGTACTTGTAACAGTAAAAGCGGTATGTAAAACCTGAAAGGGTAGACATACTCTTCACATCACCTCCTGGCATCACTACTAGCTGACCTTCAAATTAGTCATGCTGGGTAGGTAAGTCTACTCTGCATAAATCTGTTACTGACACTTTCCAACTTCATATGCTGTTGTTTGAAAACCTAATATTGTTGCTTGAATACCACTTAGTTCATTTGTTTTTGAAAGTCAGCAGTGTGGAGGGCAAAGCGGTGCCAGTAAACTAAGGGAAACTGGTAGGATATTTCAGTACATTATTTAAATATACACAGCAGCCATTGAAATGTCAAATTATCCCATGAGAAATTACTATGGTAAAGTGAAAAAAAAAGTGACCAAAACACCATTATTTTAGCTATACATACAATTAATTCAGTTTTTCACAGAATCACAGAATGGTTGAGGTTGGAAGGGACCTCTAGAGATCCAGCAGGGACACCCAGAGCATGGGGCACAGGGTGGCATTCAGGGGGGTTTGGAAGATCTCCAGAGAATGAGGCTCCACAACCTCCTTGGGCAGCCTGTGCCAGGGCTCTGTGAGGTTACACTTCGGGAAAATAAGTTAGAAATGTTTTTTTTAAATAGGACAATATGCCACTCTGTTTTTTGGTTTTTTTTTATTATTTATCCAAACATCTGTGATTCTCTAAAGTGAGGATGAAAGCAACCATGAAGATGTAACTTGTCCATAAAAGAACTTCTGTAGTTATCTGAGAAGAAATTGCTTACTACTAAATGCAATTTTGACCAAGACTTTATAAATAGTCCTCTTGGTGAATTGCACTTCTTTTATAAGAAAGACTTTCTGAGTGCACATTATCTGATAATAGATGCTTTATGTATCCATACCATCTGCATATTTCAAAAATAGTATATACAGAGAACAATTTATCATTTATTTGTTATAATACACAATGTTTGCTCCCATATCACAAAATGGAAAGAATTTTTCATTTTAACTGATACATTGCACAGCTCTGATTGAAATTAACTTCCAAGAAACAGATTAGCTTCGTATTTTGAACTTCATATTTTTGTGCTACTCGTCACAGCAGAGTTGCTTTCCTGAATCAAGACCATCTTGTATGCTAGAATCCTTGACCCTAAATAAAAGCATAATGTTTTCAAACATACTAAACACAAGTTCAGATAGTTTTTAGAATCAAGGTCTATGAATTTGATGCCAAAGCCACAGACCTAAATGGTATGCTTTTTTTGAAGAGTGCCTTGCACTAGTATTTGCTGTGCGCTCATAGCACACCCTTGAAGCTAGTAATTATTATGCTCTCAATAAGAAATGGAATCCATGAAGTATTGATTAAAATATTTTTTGAGCTAACAGAAAGGAAAAAAAGATGGATACTCATCATCCTCCAGATGCAGAAAACACTGAGTTGCAGAGCCGCAGATAGACCTCTCTGATCAGGACATGACATTCAGTGCATCCTTGGAGAAGCTCCCTAGCATTTTGTCTATAGACTCCTTACAGGTTTTTCTTCAAAGAACTAAAGAACACAATTCTGCTTGTCATTTCTACCGTCAGAAAAGCCACAATCATATGAACATATGAACATTTGCTGCTTAAGATAAAGATGAAGACACACAGATGGTGTAACTGTGGTACCAAGCAAAGCTGCCCCTGAGCTCCTCCAGCACCATTAACTGGCTGAGCTCATCCTGTAGCCAAGGGCAATGTGCAACACAGTGCAGGCCAAAAGCAAAGCTGTACATGAACCATAGCACTGCATAGCCTTGCATCAACTCATGTCATCTAGTTCCTCAATATAATACCATTTTCCAGTTAAGATCACTTCTGATATTATTTTGATTTAAATGGTCTTTTATCCAGATAGATATATTACATTACATAAAATAATATGTCATTGTCTTCTTTTCTGTTTCCTTAGATCATGAAGATTACAAAAGAAGGAGAAATTCACACAATACCAATATTTCTTCCAAGTATCCCACAGGCAAAGAAATACTTAATATAAAAATTTATAGAGATGAAAACGTGCTATTTTTCTAAAATGGAGCTATCAAAATCCTAAGCTAGATAGTATCAACATCTCCGCAGGAGCCTTCACCCCGAAGCAAGTTCTCTTTCATACAAATCGCACTGGAGTCCAAAATCAAAATAACCTGTCAATTTCCTAGCGTAGTTCCACACGAACAAATTCCCCTTTCCCCCACAAGAAAGGTATTCCTGACTAACTTTTCCCTGCTAGCATCTTGCCTGCAAACATTCTCTGCAGGGAGTTTTGCCAGCTCACCAGATTATTTCAGGATTAATCTACCCACGGCTTGCTGGAATTGCCTAACGGAGTCAATCTTTATCTTTCTGCAGAGCTGCAGCAGGGACACTTGATCTCAGCGAGGCAGATGACAAGGCAGTTGTGTGGGTCCTGTCATATTAGAAACAGGTGGCAGGGACGGGGGAGGAATTGCAGATGGAACCGGCAGCTGGTATGGGAAGAATGTAAGTAGAATTGGCCATTGGTAACACTATTAGAGGAAAATGCCTTTGTAAGCCTAGGTACAAGCTAAACCATGTTTTCTTCTGAAACAGGAATTTTAATAACACTTTTAGTTGAGTGCTGTGCATTGCAGTAGGATGGAAATGCTACATCCTCAAATTTTATCAGGAAGCATATTTTTTTTCATTAGGATGGGAAATTGAGGCCCATCCTTGCTACCCTGATAACCATTGTACCTGTAGTCTGTACACAGAAGAGATTAAGCTCACAATACCATGTTGCCCAAACAATGAAAAAACACAGCTGTGTGCTACTTTACATGTGCTATCTAGAGAAGCAATCTGCCTAGCAAACAACAAAATCTGCAGTCTGCTTGAGGTTTCCTGCTTATTCTACAATAATAACGGGAAAATCAAGCACTTTCAAATGAAGATATGAGGGTAAATTGATATATCTGAATGGCCCACAATCTGAACTCTGGATAGACAAGCTCAGTTCAACAGAATAAATCTAGTTTCATGGAAAAATGTCTTTACACTGAGATGTCCTTATGGTAGCTCTTCATTTTCATCTGCTTAAACAGCTTTAGGATGGAAGAAAAAAAGTCATATGTGTTCTTTACATTTCATAGTATCAGCAAATAAATACCAACTTTCTATGAAAATTCACGCACATTGCAACTTTAAAAGTTTTTTCTCCTGAATAGAGCTTTGCATATGCAATTATTCCATTTGATTGAAAATAACTACATTTAACATGTTAACAATAAATCTATGCACTTTTTTTAAGTAAATCGACAGTAAACAAGACTGACCTTTTCTTGCACAGGATTAAAGAAACACAGCAACAGACAATTTCCTGGAAACTGCATTTCACATTTTGTCCTAATGTCCAGAAGAGCAAACTTTGACTCTAAAGTTGGATTTACCTCTATTTTTCAAGCACCTGTCAAATCTTAATAACCTCAGATCATACTCTCCAAAACTGTGCAACAAGGGACACATCTCCTGACCTTTGGTTCTCTGACTCATCTCCTGTACCTGCACTTTGAACCCAGACCTTCAGGATATACTCCTATACAGATAAGTATAGGAGCCATTACACAAGTAACAACAGACATTAAGATGTGAAATCTGTGACCACTTCACAAGGACATTCCTTAAGATATGGTCCTAAGAAAAATATCTTTCAAATGCATTAGTCACTTCAGTTACTCTATTTCATAAGAAAACAAAAGCAAAGAGCTTATACATAGAGCTGTCTTGCAGATGTGCATTATGCACAATATTAGATAACTACCCAACATTGTAACTTACATACTCAGCCTGATATTCCCCTTAAAATCTTTAATGATTTCTGTTTTAGAAGAGGAAATACTAATGTGCTAATGGGGTCACTAAGTTTAACACAGATCTTTAATCCTCAGAATCAGCTGCCGCTTCACTTATTGAGCAAGAACTCTTCAAAGTGAGATTCCAGTCTTGGAGAATGGGTCTGCCCCAGATCAAGGACCCTTGCAGTCATCTCTCTAGCATCTTGGAATCAATTAATTTGATCAATGAACGTTAATAAACAACACAATGGCACAGTCTTGAGAGCATTTTGATAAACAAAAAGTGTACTAAATATATGATTAAATACATGCTGTATCATCATACCCAGTGTTCCCGTGGCACTCTCTCTCTGGCACCAGACTGGTGCATACTTAGAGCAGACGAGCTATTGCAAGGTACAGACTTGGTTGATTTCTCTCAATGCAAGGTTTGCACTTCATAGGCTAACAGTGCATGCAACAATGCACATCTTTTTTATCATATTTGCAAGCATTTCTCAAATTAACTGTGATTTTCCTCTGTAAGTCACCATATCTCAAAAAACAAATGAGACTAGATGAGTCTATTCTTTTACTCCATTTAATTTAATGACCTTAATTAATCACAGACTTACTGGAAGCTCAGATACCTGGAAAAATTGGCTAATGGCTAGTAGTGGCTAGTATTTCTGACACAGTTGCAAACTTCCCTTGCCTTCCCTTCCCTTCAGGCAAATGAAGCTCTCCTGTGTATATATCTGTTGTATATGGTGACCTCCATTTTTTAATTTGATCCCTCTTGAGCCTGGCCAGAGCTTAAGTAATTATGCAGCATTGATGTTTCCTGGCCCTACTCCAGTTTCAGCAATTTTCAAGCAAGATACTATAAATGGGACTTGTTAACTTTTCAGATTAATTCTCACCCTTCACCACAGTGTTGTACTGAAATGATTTCTACAGCACTTCCCGCTACCTTAAGTACCATGGCCCTCTTGATAGTATGAGATTAAGCCATTTGAAAAATGTCAAGCATTTTTGCTTTTTTTTTTTTTCAAAATTCCATGCTTGTTCTCCTATGAAAAGTTCTCCTATGAAAAGTTCAGCCTATTCTGCCTAAAATTAATCTCATTCTAAAATTTGTTTTTTTAAAAAAGGAATTACTGGTCTTCTCTCTCCATTCTTTTTCAACATATTTGTAATTAATTTTTGAGCAGCAATTTGATATTTCCTTTTGAATGAAAGTTTTCAAAAAACTGTTCAGATCCAATATTGCATTGAGCTTGCAAAACTCTCAGTCCCCAGTGTGTTGAGATAGCACATAAATATATATTGAAATATGGGTTAGACTGTCAGTAACCACTTGTAGGTTGTAGCTGCAGTAACAGTAGTTTGTGTAGATAGAATAAAAAGAAATGAGTATATAAAAACCAGAAACCCCTATTCTGAAACAAACTACAAATATAGTTTAAATTAAACTTAAGAAAATATAGTTTTGAAGCAAATTTGGATCAAAACATTTTTGATCCTTTTTCCACTTATTGGAGAAATGTGGCTCATATTCCTTACTACTGGCAGCTTAAATATAAAACTTTTTTTTGTATACTTTACAGTGAGGGAATCACCAACACCTCATAAGACTGAACTCTTGAACTTTTATCCCTTCTGAAATTATAAATCTATTTATCCATCACTATTTGTATTAAGATATGAACAAGAGCAGTCTGCTCGCGGGCTGATGCGACCAACAGATTTATTTAGTCTATCTAGGAATTGCTACAGTTGGTCATTTTTAAATTTAAAGGTACCAAAGTCATATGAATATGAGAATATGCATAAATATTTATAACATGAATAAACATATTAGTGTGTATATATAGAGATGCAGGCATTTTTTGGAATGTGATCTAAGGGATTATATAAATTATTAGAGTTAGAGCAGAGGCAGTCTAGCTGTAGGGGTAAGAGAAAAAGCATAATTAACTGTAGTCTCCAAAATCATCATAATTTCTGGCTTCTTAAGAAGGTGAGAAGACACTGACAAGAAGGGTATTTGGAAGCCTCTGTTATTATTATATAAATCACTGCTGCCTCAAGCCAGTACAGACACTCCTTAGCTTCCTCTAAAGAGCAAGAGAACTGATGTGCAATGGGCTGGGGAAGTACATGGCGAGAGGTTGCTTGGGTGTTGCCTGGGGTTTTCCCAGTTTTATCCACCAGCTTATGGTTGGAGACCATGTTTTTAACGCAGGCTTTACTCAAGCATGTTCAGCCCCTGAAGATCAACAACCTCTCTGCTAGCAGCCCATCTCCCTCCTGCGATACCTTTTTGTTCTCCATGCTTCCTCTCCACAAGTTGCTTTCTCAGTCTTGAGGTGTCTGATACTCCAGCTGGTGACGTCTCAGTATTGGCACCTCAACATTGCCACCTGGATAGCTCTTCCCACAAGACCTCAGCACGAAACATTATTATGGCCCAAATGCTATAGATCCAAGCAAGGACATGGGAAAATCTAGTCCACATACTGAGCTACCAGGAAAAATGAAGGTATCACCTCCTCCTTCAGAAGACAGCCTGCCCCTTCACAATGAAAGGGACTGACTTCTCATCCTGGGGAAGAGAATTTGTGTAAAGTGAAAAAAAAAAAAAGAGGTACTTTTTTCTGTCAGTCCTCATAGCTATTTTTCTGTTGACCTTAAAATAAAAAGACACCAGCAAGGAGAGTTTTCTGAAGAGAAAGTGCAAATGCTCTTACAAAAGCTTTGATCTTCCCTCATTCAGAAATTGCTGCCTCAGATTTGATGAAAAGCTTTTCCACTTTAAAAGACCCAAATTAAAATTTTATTGACAACCATTCTGCTTTAGAAAATGAAGCTTAGATGCAATAAAAATGTGACTTTCCCACACTATGGAAATGAAAGGTTCAGAAACAAGAGGGTTTCTGTTTACTTTAAATATTTTCTATGGTCACTCGTTAGAATTATCACAGCACATGAGATTTAAGAACTTGGCTTTACTTCCACAACGTAAATAGGAAGAAAGCAGAAAGTAAAATTTTAAGAATCATAAAACACTGAAATCCAATTCCTTTTTTTTTTGGTGTCCCTGCTTAGATACTGCACAGTCCCTGAAAAAATAAATGGGCCTTCTCAAATTAAAAGGCTTGCTTTCCCTCCCACACAGTTCTTTTCTACTGATCAGGATATTGTCTATAGAGAGAAGTAGGCAGGCTTGGGGGTTAATGAGAGTCCATGCTCCATCTGCTTTATCAAATGCAAGCAAAACAACATCCTTTTAAAGCATCTTTTTTTCTCCTCTCTGATTTTTTTCTTTAAAACAGCCAAAGCACAGTTATTTGGATCACCTCACTTATCTACTGGTCTTTGGAGATGATACTGGATATTTTTCAGGAAAAACTGCATGCAGCTTTTAAACTGAATGAGAGAGTGAAACAAAAGCCTAAAAAGATTTTGCAAAAATATCCTTGTAGATTCTTAGAATATCAGATCTTCTAAATTATAAAATGTATTACAAGGCTCTAAGAAAAACAAGTTCTTCTGGTTGCCAAGATAAAATCTTGTCTGATCTATTTGCCTGTTATAACCAAATCTCACTTGCAGAGAAGCTCAGGTCATCACATTACAGTTGACATTTAGGAAAAAAAATTTTTCAAAGTAGAAAGATGACAGCAACAACTCAGTGCTGCTCCACTCTGTATTTCATCCTCCCAAGCAAATTGACTTGGAAAGAAAAAACAGTCTTTTGCAACTTTAGCCTGAGAAACCACACAAGGAAAAAAAGAAAAAATTCCACAGCTATATGAACATTCACCAAGAAGACAGTGGGAGAACATAGCACCCAGCATAATCAAATATCTCCATATCCTGGAGTGAGTGGTGTAAATCTGATGTAAAAACATTATTACAGAGTGGAAATTAGATTTATGCATTTAGGTAGGTCATTCTGCAGCACCTGTTTCTGAAAACAGTAAGAGTTGTGCAGGAGATTTCTGCCATCAGTATTGCATTTACAAGACCATTTCCTCCCCATCATGTAAGAGTAGCAGTCATAATAAGCTTTCTTTTAAAAGACACAAAGCAACATCACTGCTCTACCTTGCTGCATATCTCCATAAGATGTGCAAGAAATACACAAGATCTCAGTGGCTGCACCTCAGATGAAATTGGCTATTGGGGCTACAACACATCAGAAAAGAAATGAAAATAAATAAAAAAGACAGATAGGCACCCAGTGTAGGATGCCACAAGCCTCATTTCTCCATCTTTCTGGGGTGCTTTCTGGGCAAGATCTTCTGCTTTCTCCAAAAGTTGTCACTAGCTTTTCACCTTTTCCTCTTGCAAAATCCCACAGAGGCCAATTTGAGACTCAGTTTGGAAACTAGCACCTAGTCCTCAATAATCCGAGCCATGCAATCTCCAGGAAGAACTTTCAGCACCTTTTGTGCAACCTAAAGGCTCTTATCATTAAATTCTGTCTCCAACTTCCCTCTAAAAAGTTTACAGAGTGATGAAAATATTGTTTTGTAAATATACATATATATGTATCTGCTAGCACAACATAAGTTCAGAGAACTATCTCCCACAGGAATGGCTTAAACATAACAAAATGCTTGTGATTTTTAAGAACTGTATCTGCCTTCAAAGCTTAAAGAAAGCCCAGTATTATACTCCTCTACGGTGACTGGGGGTAACCTGCATTTTTGAAGAAATCAAAGCAAGAGCTCACCATCAGAGGCTGAATGGCAATTTCTTGAATTTTACAGCATTCTTACTAAGCAAAAGGGGGGATCATCACATGCCAGAAAATGGCACATTATTATTTATTTTAATAAGCTAAATGTAATTATGTGGCACTCAAAAGGACTCTATGATCAGTCGATGAATTGATCTCTATCCACACAAATTGCCTTGCTTGCTCTTCTACAAATCACCATCTACATTAGTAAACAACCAAATAAAACAGCAATTGCCACTTAGTTTATATACAAAGTAGAACCACTGTAGCCATATGGACTTCTGATGAACTCTTATAAGCCTACCTGTATGCATGAAGGCTCTTTCACTTGTTCATGTAATTTAAAAAATTACACCAGATTTGAGCTGAAGAAGATGGTCTATATAGGTATTTTCTTCTCTTTAAATTTATAACAACTTTGTTTCTGTCAAAAGATGCATTATGTTGAGATTTCCCCTACTGGAGGGAGTCTTTATTGGACTATTCTATCTACATACTACCATCCTACCATACAGTCAACATTTCAGAAGTCAAAATTGGATGGCTTTTAAGTCTTCAAAGAATTATCAAAGTTAGATCATCTGTTTTAAAACTCTTAATCTATTATTAGTAGATTTACTTCTCTTTGAAAATAAGTTGTTTTTTCAGGATGCTGACTTAGGATAAAGCATCAATATCACTGGACACTTCATCATCATCCAATTAAGATTTAATTATAAGTCTATGTGAAACCTTCTTTTAAAAAATGAATATTTGGGAGTTGAGACATAGAATAAAAGCTTATATTGAAGCAAACTGATTCTTGATTTTGAATTACAGAAAGGTCACAGAGTGGGAAAAAAATAGGTTTTTTTTATATGGAGCTCCTTCTGTGAAGTGCATTGCAATGGCTACTGGTACTACAGCTGAAACCTGAATGAAAATGCAGGATTTCAACAAATGCAGTAAAAAAAAAGCCTGCAGACTTGTCAGACTGAGCCACAGTAATGATAATTGTTAACGCTGAGATTGAGAAGTGACACGCAAGTGTTTGCAAATGACAGGCTGAGTGTTGGAAATACAATTTCTGCAGCAGCAGCAAACTGATCTTTTCAGTTTTCTGTATTTGCTGTAGTATTTTGCTACATTTTATTGTAGTAAATTGCTGTAGAAAGATAAAATCAGCAAAGATAAAGCTCTTTAATCACTGAGGATTAAAACACTGTTTCAAGTGAGATGGAGTAAAAGTGTCCAAAATTAAGAATTTCCAAACAAAGGCAAGTTCTGCACATCTTATTGACCTGAACAGTTTTATCAGTTATCCCATAGCTCACTTAACTGATTAAGGGCATCTTTTTTTCTATTTTCATCTGCTGAGGTGCTTCCTTACTGCAAACAACTGTTTATTACTGCAGAGCATCCCTTACTCCTTCCATTAATGATCTGTCAGAGAAATAACCTGGGAAGCTGGCACATTTAACTCATCCTAGGAGGAATAATTTTCCACAGTGAGGAAGGAAACAGATTTGGAATTGTTTACATGAGGGTAATGAATTTACAAAAAGAGTGTTACTCAAAAGAGTTAAAAGGTTATAACATCATTTCCTGACAAAAGTGAATAGAGTATGACATCCTTAAAAATAGAATAGAATACAATTCAGTGTCATGCTTATTTCAGGTGTGTTTGTGGAATAACCATGCCTATGCCTTAGGAAAAAAATAATCCTCCATTTTTTCCATCTCAGAGTTTTGTGATGGCAGGTTATGCTTATTTAACAGCATTAGTTTTATTCATGAATTGTCCTGAGAAGCAATAGTCAAAAAATCAATGTGACTTAGATGTCCTATGTTACCAGTATGACTTTACAATCACCATCAGACTGAATCTGATATATCGCAGGATGACAAAGCTTTGATTTTATACACCATGATCAAGTTAACAGGAGTAGTGGTATTAGAAAAGCAAATA
>NW_020455638.1:93380-103861 GCF_003342845.1 Nothoprocta perdicaria | reverse complement strand
AAAAAAAAAAAAAAAAAAAAAAAAAAAAAAAAAAAAAAAAAAAAAAAAAAAAAAAAAAAAAAAAAAAAAAAAAAAAAAAAAACCACTATTTCCTCCTATCTTTATTTTATTGATCACTGGTAAAAAAAAAAGTCTTAGCGTCATATACAAAGACCTGAGGGGAGACCGTAAAAAGAATGAGGCCAGCCTTTCCTCAGTGGTGGCCAGCAACAGAACAAGGGGTAATGGGAACAAACTGAGACATAGGAAGTTTCATCTCCATATGAGAAAGAACCTCTTTCCTGTGAAGGTGACAGAGCCCTGGAACAGGCTGCCCAGAGAGATTGTGGAGTCTCCTTCCCTGGAGATCTTCCAAATTTTCCTGGATGCCACCCTGTGCCCTGTGCTGTAGGAAAAGAGGGGTTGGACTAGATGATTGCTACAAGTTCTCTTCAACCTTAATCATTCTGTGATTCTATGATTCTGTGATATTGAATAGAGCTTTAAAATAAGGATTTTTAACAAATGTTCAATTTTTTAAAAAAATGTATTCAACACCATAGGAAATCAGCAAAGCTAAAGGTCTGGCCTTAGTTGTTCTGCGCAATGGGGATTTCAACATCCATCCTTCTCTTAAGTGCTTTAAAGAAATGAAGGAAACAAAGCTTTAACATTAAAGCATGCATCATATGTTTGCAATATGAAATTGAGAGGCCTTTTAAAAGAATAGCCACTGTGCTAGTAGCTTTGGAAAAACCTTCTGTGTTGGAAAAAACAGCAACTATCTATGTATCAGTATCAGTTTCTCCAGGATTCCTGCTTTACTCTTGAGAAACTCAAACTTCTACCTTGGAATATGACTTATTATCTCTTGCTTAAAATAGCAGAGCTACTCATACAAAAATCAAAGAGACTTTAGCTATTCAGCTGTTGTGTGAGAACTGAATTGTGCCACTCTACCCAACACAGAGGTTTTCCAAATCAATGAGACAGCTCAGAAAATAAGCGGAGTTACTCCCATGAGAGAAGTCAGGCTAACAAAAGCAGGTGCTACATGACTAACCTAAAGAGGCAGAGAATCCAGAGCAAGCACAAGCTCACTTGAAGGACTAGATTTTCAATAGTCCTCAGTTCCTATGGGAGCTTATTATATTCAAGCAAGTGCCCAAAGAACTGGTGAGTCTTGAAAATCTGTCCTGTATTGATTATGTCAGCAAGCAGGGAAAAGTAATGCATCCTCTCAAATGTCATGAAGCCCTGGATAATAAGATTATTGAAATGCAACCAAAGTCATACCGAAAAAAAAAAAAAATCAAAACAGGCCTAACAAAATGATGTCTACCTTGAAATGCTTGTAAAACCACGGGCTGTCTCTCTGGGAAGATGATTGATGTAAGAAAAGCAATTTAAAAAAAAAAAAATCACACAAATTCACGTTGAAGACCAGCAAAACACCCACTTATATTTGCTGAGGCATTAGGTTATTTCTGACTTTATGAAAAAAGACCTTGTACAGTCCCTGATTTGTATCACTAACATTTCCCAGGGGTACAGAGCAAAATCTGGAGGTAAATATCCACACTCTCTTGTAAACTCCTAAACAATTCTTTACATAAACATTTATACTAAACTGAGTCAATAACATACAGCACCATGGTGATTTCAGGGACTTTGAAGCTCTTCATACAAACACAGAAATTAAATGTGGTCACATTTTGATAGCAAAACAGGCCAGAATCTACTTCTCTCCCTTTCCTATCTGTGTGGTTTTCACACACGAGTCAAACCAAACCTCTTGGACTTTAAACTTAGCAGCACATAACAATCACTTTGCATGACATATTGGCAATTTATGTTACTCTTCTGCTACCACAAAATATATCAGAATTGATCTGCTCAAATTTCAAGTTACAGTGCTATACGCAGGAGATGTTACAGCACACAGTATCAGCTCCTACCTTGGAGGAGAATTGCAGATTCATGTTATCACAGGATTAATGTACCTGTGGACTAAGAACTCACTTCTGAAGGGCACTGACAATTTAGAAGTCAAAGAACTTCACCAAAATGCTTCTAAGACTAAAGACTACTTGGAAGATGACAATGTTTCTCCTCTTTTTGAACCAGGAATTAGGCTGGACACTAACTCCTTTCATACAAACCACCCTAGGAGGTGGTAAGAGTCAAGTCTTGAGAGTGAGGAACCTTCACAGAGGTGGTTACTGTAGCATGCATTTAATGCAAAAAAAAGAAGCGTAAAGATACAAATCCAGTCCAACCACTCCAAAACTTCAAACTGCTCAGTGATTTGATGCTCATATTGTCAAAAGCTTTCCTGTGTAGGGTTCTTTCTATTAAACAGTATTTTAAAATAAATTTCATTGCTTGTTTCTTTCATGCACATGATAGGACAGGTAATACATTCTGCTGAAATATACATGAATAATTGCGAATTACTCTGTTTCATCAACTCTCCTGTTATGTGTTTGTTTTCAATTTAGATATCCTTCACTATTCAAATTAAGCAGGTTCCAAGATCCATGGACTCTCTGACAACCAGGACTCCTTATTGGTACAAAGTGGGCTGAAAGTGTAAAGCATGTGTAAAGCATAATTTAATGGCACAAAAAGATCATTTCTTGAAGACTTTAAATGCTAAAACTTCATCTCAGGAAATTTGATCTCAGGATCAAATTTAGCTGTTAGGCTGTTCTACACCTAACTATAAGTATCTAAGGCTATTTATTATCCTTACCCATTTTTGCAGCTTATTGATAATTTTCTTTTCAAAAGTTATAAGATGCAACTGAGATTCATGGTCCTTGGTAAAGCGAAAATTCACCACCTCATTATTAGGGTCCTTTGTGTCAAATTAATTCGCCATGTTTAGGACAAGATCATCATTTCACAACAAGCTTTACAAAAGGCCACATCTAATTCAATTGTTTTACTGCTCTTTTACACTGAACAAACACACACATGTACATATATATTTATATGTGTATAAACATATACAAGCCTTATGCAGTTGTACAAGTAGCTTTTCTAAGAAGATAGCACTTTGTAAATACTTGCAAAAGGCTTACAATTGTGAAATTTTTAATTATTTTCTTCTTAGAAGAAAATTACTTATATGTCAATATATACTTTTGAAATTTAAACAGTGTGCAGGATGGTTGGGAAATGGTTTAATATTAATAATTCATTTTGCTAGAAACAGCGCTGTCATTTTCTCATCATCTCCTGCTGGCATAGCAGAATTCTTTATTGAAGTATTTTCAGATTATTTTTCTCTCTGCATGCCAAACCAGATTTAGAAGACTAAACAAGCCAAAAATTGGCCTTATTTCTGCATTTTGCTTGTTTAAACCTGGAATAATTTTCTCCTATTTTACAATAAAAAAATGGAGATTAGATTTTCAATTCATTTCTTGCCTACTTTCCCTAAAACAGAGGGTGGCTTTGGCTCCAGAGGAGATTTCCATTTCCCATGTTTACAAGTCACGTAGAAAGCAAACAAACAAACAAAAGATCAAAGGTATAATGGAAGTTCAACTTTAGTTTGATTCTACAGTGATCATATTTTATGACAAAAATGTAAGAAAATGCATTTCAGAGTAGCTATTTCTATAATGTGTCTGAGTAAACTTTTATATGCCTCTAATACTTATCTTTCTTTTGTGAACATAATTTATTTTCCTTCACACTGTTTTCACCTCATGGACTCACTATTCAATATTTGTGAGCATTTGAACCCACAGCTAGGGCCAGAGCAGCAAATCAAACACCCTGTCCTCGAGGCTCAGGCTTACCAGCCCTCTTGCAAGATAGCCTCATTGGTGAGAAGACCCTTGATTAATTAAAACTTTATTTTGGAACTGGTGAGAACACAACTAGGAAGTCCTACCACACAGGGAAGTGGAGGTCTCTAAGTTCACTGGCCAGAATATGACACAAAGGGGATCTTCATTTTCTCTTAATAAAGATAGCCTCAGGATGCTGCTTCAAGAGAGAAAAATGTTAATTTAGTATATAGATCCAGAACCAAACAAGAAGATTTGTCTGGCTTTCTAGCAATAATATATTTTCACCAGTATTTTCTGTATCTCAATTGAAATCATGGGGGGATGGGGCATAAAAAGTGAGCGCCATTATATCTTCAAGCAAGATTTCACACACAAGTATTTGTACAAGTACCTTGGGGATTCTTTATACAGATGATGAAGTGGACAGTTCATATGAAAATAAGCCATCTATGCTGAATCACTGGGTTCATCTGACCTCAAATTAAAACCCCATTAAGAAAGCAGAGAAAGAGAGAATGAAAAAAAAAACAGAGTCTCAGTGATAACTGTACTACACAGGTGAAATTTAAAGTTGGGGAAGAAAGTTTTTAGTGGGTTAGAACATGAGGGTGGAAATGTCTTTTACTGTCCATGTGACTGTATGATACTGAACCAGCACTTCAGTAAGGTTACAATGTGGCTGTGCCAATTAAGTCGAAGCTCACAAAAATAACTTCTCATCTATCTCAAGAATTATTCACATTCTTCTAAAGAAAAGAATATTTGGAAAGTAAGTTAGAGGAGATTCTAGTAAACAGACAAAGGCCTCAAGTCTCTCATCTAATTTGCTGGATACAGGCACTATAGGGTCAGAGTTACTGCAATGCATGCAGAACATTACATGTGCAAGCTATTAATACTTTTCCTTCATCAATTTCTTTCTCTGGCGTTTATTTCCTAGCTTTGACGCCTTTACGCAATCCATTTCAGAAAGACAAAAAAAAAAAAAAAAAAAAAAAAAGTTGTGTTGCTTTAATTAAGCCTAAAATAGCATTATTTACCACCCAGCTCATTCAAAACAACTCATAAAAAAATTCATTTGGCTCACACACAACACCCAGGAGACAAGACTTTTTTTAAAAACTGATCAATTTATAACTTAACATATTTAAAACTCAAAGGATAGTTTCCATTGCTTTAATTAAATTCACAGCCTTCATTATTATCAGCCCACTTCACAGGAGATAAGTATTTTGGACTGTAGCAGCTTTCCACTGGACTGAAGTCTCAGCTAAAGACAGTTTGGGAAAGAGATGCCTTTCAACAGGCCAGCTGGAACTCTCTCTCTGCCCTCTTACTTAAAAGAAAATATCTGTTAGTACTTAAATTTTCAAGAATATCAATGGGGTGAGGCAGTGAGAAAAGTACTGTTCAGCCTGGTGGCTGCAGTATTATCTGGGAATTGCAGCTTCAGCTCTGGCTCCAGTAAATAAGGCATAATTTTACAGCAAGTGGAACCAGGTTAGAAAGAAAAGAAACTTGCAGCCATTTTCCTGAGCACATTGTTATTCCCTGTGTTATGAACTCTCATGAGAAGCATGGGGTTTGGGCTACAACCAAGAAACGCAGAAAAGACAGATTTGGAGTGTACCAATGAACAGAACAGCCCCTACAGTATCTGCAGCAAAAGACAGTCTCCCAGCACAATGAAAACATTGGAAAACATTAGAAAGTGCTCAGGCAATTTAGTGAGACGGTAGTTTATTAAGCAACCACACATCTCAAACAAAATTTTAAAAATCCGTTTGCCCACACACCCCTGTACTGTATGTAACGGTAAAATATAAACTATTTTGATATATGAATTCATGTACAAATAATAATAATGAAATACAAATGCAGTTGTGACACAGGCAAGCAATGAACGATAAAAAGGAAAGCATGAAAATAAACAGATGTGTAAAGAGGAGTAGCTGAGAATACAGAGCTTTGAAGCTTGCTCTGAATATAAAGACCAGTGTGCACTACAGTGTTTAGTTTCACCGAATGGTAGGCAGCATAGAAACATACACAAGTATTATTTCTCTTCTTGATCACGAAGCACTTTACAAAGCTAATTGAGTCCCCTCGCCAAGGATGGAGAATCCAATGCCTGTAGAAAAACAGTAATTTTATCTAGAACCCACAGAAGCATTAAAGCAGCCAATATTTCAAAAGCATTACAGCTAATTTAATCAACTGCTCAGATGAAAAAGACAGCAGCCTGAAATTCACTTGCATTCAGTATCAGGCAAACTGAATATTGTAACCATAAAATGGTATCTAAATCTGTAATTGCTCTTACAAAGGGAAAGATGGCTGGTCTAGAAATGCTAAAGAGACACATGTTTATGAATATATAGTCAGAGGAAGACACTTCACCCATGTGCTTGTTGGATTTCTAAAAATGTGCATTCTAAAAAGTGTGATACACAAAATGCAATAACATATAACAGTTACTCAAAAGCATGACTGAAAAGACAGCATCTCTGCTGTTATATGCTTCTTCGACTTTTTTTAAAGTTTGCTTTCAAATTTTGCCAAATCCTCTAACAATCCCTTGCAGATACTCATTTAACTCATGTTACAGAGGGTTTTAATAAAACCAAATGAACACCGAAGCCTTTCTCTAATGGTGAATAAGCATACCATTAACCCAAAAGCAAAGGTGTTGAGCCCATGGAGCATGGGAAATTACAGAAGCAGCCCTAGAAGAAGAAACCAGAGGCAGGACTGACCAAACAAGCATGTGTTATCCTTTTAGCTCCGCTGCAGCTCAGCACTGGGGATCCAGCAGTGTGGAGAAGCAGGCAGAGACAAGGAAGTTATGGTAGGATGCCATGCAAATGCTTGCCCACAGAAGTGCAGCCAGGCCTTCCCCCTTCCCGCACACAGGGATTTTGGTTCTTCTCTATGGCAGGAGTTTCTGCTGCTTCTCTAGAAGCTGTTTGTCTCTTCACTAGCAGATCCTACAGTCAGGAACTTGGTAGGATTTCAAAATCTCCTGGTAGTATCTTCATAGCCAGCTAAGTGTTTATAACTCATAGTTTTACATAGACATAAAAATCCTCTCATACTCTGTGCTGTAAGTGAAAGTTTTTTATACAATTTGATCACCAGTATACCAAAATATGCTAGTTCTTCATCTAAAAGCTCTCCATATGCTGCTGCCTGCCAAATAAAGCTGTTATTTAGGATATAATCCTATCCATGCTGATGCATATAGCAGGCATGTGCCTGTAAAATAGATAAATAAACAACTAATAGGCCAGACAAAGAAGTAAATCAGCTCATTAATAGAAAATAAGCAGTGCTGCCAGAACCACATCAGAAGAACTAACCTGACCAATCTTGCACTCAAGTGGACAGATTAAGGAAGTCATCATCCCCCTGTACTTGATGCTGGTGAGGCTGCACCTTGAATACTGTAGTATGGAGGCACTAGAGCGTGTCCAAAAAGGGCAGTGAAGCTGGTGAAGGGGCTGAAGCACAGACTTTATGAGGAGCAGCTGAGAGAGGTTATTTAGCCTGGAGGAGGCTCAGGGGAGTCTTTATTGCTGTCTACACTGACCTGAAAGGAGGTTTTAGTGAGGTGGGGGGTGGGGGTTTGATCTCTTCTCCGAAACAACTACAGATAGAACAAGAGGAAATGGCCTCAAGTTGGACCTCGGGTGAGACATGAGGAAGAATTTCTACATGAAGAGATTGGTCAAACATTGGAACAGGCTGCCTGGGAAGTGGTGGAGTCACCTTTTCTGTCAGTGTTCAAGAAATGTGTAGATGAGGCAGTTAGGGACCATGGTTTAGCAGGCAGGGTGATGATGGATTTACAGTTGAACTCAATGATCTTGAAGGTCTTTTCCAACCATAATGATTCTATGGTTCTATGAAGGAAGGATCACATAAAATCATAGCTACAAATGATCAGAATCTATCAGAGCACTTCTCATACAGACATCTTTTCTTCTGCAGCAGTAAAGCTGAAATTCCAAAACTAAAGTGAGAAAAAAATACTTCTTTTTTCATCTGAAGACAACTGTAATTTCTTCCAAATAATGAAATGTTTCTGTTCTACATGAATGGAATCCCTCTGAACAGCAGCAAAAACTAAAAGTATATTTTAACCAGTAGGTTTCTTAGAACTTACTCAGATCTTTCTCGTCTTGTCCAATACATAAGAATCCAGTAGAAATATTTTTCTGACACATAAACTATAGAAAAACAGACATATATTGAAAAAATAATTAGTATATGAAACTGGAATATTTATTACTCTATGACCCTACTTTTCCTGTCCCATTTTATAATCATTTAATATATTGCAGAACAGAATAGCCTTTTAAAGCTTATTTATAAATTACTGCATCAATAGTAATCTTGGAAACAATAGGCTGAGCTGAAAACTCTTTCAAACTTATAGAAGTTGATTGATAAATAGAAAAATGATGTCAACATTTAACCAGAAATTTTCATCTTTTGGATGTCTTCTCCAGCCTATGTGAATAGAGCTTTAATTGCTTACATGTGTGCATCTTTTTCTAATTTGTATTTTTTTTTCCTTTACATACAAATACCACATAACAATTCAGAACAGTTTTAGAAAAAACTGTTTGCAGTTGTTATTCGCATCCAAAACAAAGCTGTCGCATCATGCATCATGTAAGGTCTGGTAACTAGAGAAAGGCCTCCATAGATCAAATGAAGACCTGTCCAAATTGCCCAAACTTTTGTCATGTACATAGCACAACTGAAACAACTGGCTGTCAAACTGAATTTCCAAGATGATCTGTCTTTAGTCAGGCCAAGAACAAAATGAGACTGTTCTGTTTAACACTACACTCACACCAGCCAGAATTCAGGGCAGTATATAAATATGTGCCATAATAGTTTAAGAACTGTAAAGAACTTCATAAAAGCTTAGATTTCTCTCAGATGGAAAACTCACTTTGACTGATAAGGTTTCCAGATACTTTTACCCAAATCGGATATTCTCTCCTTCCAACAAGAGAAAGATAAATGTTCTTTTCTCCTCTTCTGAAAACTAGTGCTGGGAAATCATGCCAAGGTCACATCTGTGAGGCAAAGGAGGCTTCCTGAGCAGCTATTACCTGTATTTGAGCATTTCCTCCCAAAAGCTGAGCAACTCTTGCCAATCAGCAGGTGTGCATTGGATGCTGTGATTACATGCACCAAAGATAAGCCAGAAGAAATCTTGCACATGTGCAGGTAGCACTTGGGCATGCAGGTGGCCAAGGTGCAACAGTCCAGTGCAGCTTAATCCTCCCTGAAAATGTGTCCCATAAAGGACAGCTCTGAATCTTCATGGTCAGAAAATCCCTCTATCGAAAAGCTTCAGTGTTAGAAATCCCAGATAACAAAAAATGTGAAAAGTAGTAGCAGCCCCCTATATAGAAGTAGATATAAATACATATGCATTCTGTATACATCAGTTTTATTTTTGAGCCTTAAAATGGACCTTGAGTTTGCCTGTATAGATTATCATCTCTCCATAACCTTTCTAGTAGTCTCTATACAGTAACGAAATAATAAGTATTTATCAGAAAAGTTATTGTGCATTAAACAACTGGCACAGTCTTAGTTTAAGAAACAACTCTGAGCTCATTTCTTTTAATAAGAGCCTTAAACGTTTGCTAATCTAAAAGTTCCAGGCCTCTGGTTTTTGTTTTGCCTTGAATAATATCAATCATATAAGTTCTCAGGCAGTACCTATTGATGCAAAACCCATTACATCTCCACAAGTAAGGGACAGCCAAGGGGGAAAGATAATTATTGCCCACACATTCTATTTTTCCCTTGTAGTAACAAACTTGAGGGAGTGTGCTAAAGTCAAAACAAATAAAAGTCCTCTCATCCCACGTAACACGTGCCTTTCTCCCAACAGTTTTGGGATTCCTCCGTTAGAGCTGAACAGCAACACCACGTGTGGGGAGAATGTGAGGAGGTGTCAGCAAGGCTTGCAGTGTCAGCAAGGCCCAAGCAAGGCCTGGACAGTCCAAGAATGCAAAAATCCAATAGCCACCTGGCCTAGTCCCCGGATTACTCAAGAGCTAACTAGATGTGAGCCTAGTTGGTACATTTCACCTGGGAAAGGAGCAAAGTCATGCACCTCTACTCCCTCACTCTCCTGTTCCATGCCCAGGAGGAGGCAGCAAGGGGCTGGTGCTCCTGGAAACGAGGAGGCACCTGCTACATGGGAGGTCCCACTAGCCTTCATTGCATCCCAGCTCTGTACCAGAGAGCTCTGAAGAGGCTGGAAAACAGGGTTGGAGATGTAGGAAGGCTGCATCCCTTTCCTCATGCAACAGGAATGCTTGGAGATTCAACCAGCAGCTATGAGAGGCTGAGGAGTGACAGGATGATGGGACACTGCAGTGTTGCAAGAATGTTCACAAATAGTTCCCACATACCTTAAATTAATGAGGCTGAACTGAGTTAAAACCCCCTCATTGTCTTTGCTTTCCCCTGCAAGAGAGCAAGAAGCTCTGCTTAGCCAAATTCAGCATTTCAGGATTACCAGTTCACCAGTTCCAGGATTACTGAACCAGTTTCAGGATACCTAACATAACAATCTCTGAAGTTTGTTCTGAGTGCAACACGTGTGTGGAAAATACCACCCAAATGGCACATCTTTTTTTTTTTTTTTTTTTTTTTTTTTTT
>NW_020455638.1:66318-93268 GCF_003342845.1 Nothoprocta perdicaria | reverse complement strand
AAAAAAAAAAAAAAAAAAAAAGAAGGGGTACTATAGGCAAAGTGTCCAGATCTTCAGGGAAAAACAAAGATAGAGAAAGAGAAAGTAGCATTTTGTTGTCTTTCGAGAGTATGGAAGAGCTTAAGAAACTGCCATCAAATCTTAACACTAGCAAGAAACACTAGTGTTAGCTTTCTACCTTATAATGGCATTTTTTTTTAAGAATTCTTTGAATACAGAGAAAAATATTTCATTAGCTTATACAAAGCCTGCAGGTTATGGAACATAAATACTACATAGTATAGCTCCCTCTTTCTTTGGTTGAATTGTGTAGGAATTTCACTAACACTAGCTGTCCATTAGTCAGCACTGAACTTTCCAAGTAAGAGACACAAGACATAAATAAAAATGAGAGGAAATGAACTCTGGAGTTCAAACAGAGTACATCCTCTGTTCTCTAGTCAGGCAAAGTTTATGATTTAATATGCTATGCCTTTGTTCCCTCAAGTGCCAGAGTTAGAAAACTTAAGAAAACCTTTCAGCTTATTTGAGAACAAGCTATCAGAAAGTCTTTGGTCATATCTATGTGATGAAAGGAATATGAGTTCTGGGACTCTTTTTTTCTACAGTCTTTATCCCATTTATTTTTCACTTAGCTTAAATTAAATTGAGACTGAAAGGTACCAATTTGACTGTTGGAAGAGCCTCCAGCACTGAGACACCAGTAGGAGCTGATGAATAAAGCACTTATCATAGGGATTTTTTTTTTTTTTTAAGCAGAGATCTTATCTGGCAAAGAGTATGCTTGGTTATAATAGCAGCCCTTAGTTGCCCATTCAGCAGCCCTGAATGTTTACATGCGGAAAAGCTTGAGTTCCATGAGCCTAGGTTGGGACGGCAGCATTGCTGGAGCAGTCCCACAGATGTGGGACATGCAGTTTGAATCCCCTTCTGCCTTACCTGACCTAAACCCCAAACCACTGGCCATGCCAAAGAAATGCCTTAGAGGCAGATGTTGTCTCTGGCTGATGATGTCCTACCGAACACCAGGCAGAGCGGGACTCATCACCAAGGCAGGCGCAGCCCTTCAAACCTGGGATCGTTCACACGGACATGCAAGGGACTTCTGGATACGATGCTTTTCTGCCACTAAAGATTTTGCAAGTCAGTTCTAGCACTGAATCCATGGATCTTTTTTTTTTTTATCTAACAGAGATCACAAATACTTACTGGATGCATGTTCAATTGCATGTGCAATGAATTAATTGAAGGTTTTAATGGACTTATTGTCATCAAAAGTAGAAGACACACAGAATCCAGTTTCAAACTGTGCAACTGTCCACAGTTTCAAACTGTGCAACAGTCTACAATGCAGAGAAGAGCCTCTGAGATCTATGCAACCAGAAGAAACAAAAAACAGCTCTAAAGCTTGATCATTTTACAATATTGCGACAGCTCAGCATATCTGAGAGTGAAGGACATTCTGTCTGGGTCCGTGTACTAATAGAAATAATAACTTTATTTCCTCAATTAATATCACCTTTATTTAGCAATAGACAGTGTATTTAAGTAAGTGCCAGATACCATAAAATATCACTTTAAATATCAAGCTCATCTACTCATAGACAGTTAATTAGTTATGCTCTTAAAAGTACTAACCCAGTTCTTCTTTTACAAAAAAAAAACTCTTTACAAACAGAAATATTTCTAATATTTGGCTAGGAATGTCTTAGCTAATTTTTCAATATTCATGAAAGTTGGCTTGAAACACTTGTACATCTGAGCTGAAAGCCAGGAAAAATAGTATTTGGAATATGTTTTTAAATAAAAAACAAAACATACTCTGATATGGTAGATCTTTCAGACATGTGAATTATCAAACTCTTTTGGAAATTTATTCTGCATGTAAAAACCATGCTTCTTGCAGTGAGTGTATCTGTGCATAATATTTTAATTCCCACCATTTCCTTTTTCCTTTATTTGAATGTTATTGGAGTAGCCATTTCTTTTTTCTACATGTGGTATTCACCATATTTTTTATTCGTTAAATTACTCGCTTCCAGTTGTTCCAGTCATCTTTTATACTCCAGTCCATTTATCACAAAAAAGGTCTTCTTTATTTCTTCAACATCTTTGCAGATTTACATTGTTTCTTAGTTCTTTCTTGCAACACAATGGCTTCTTTTCCTTGAGACTCACATTTTATTGAAGCAATAACTAACTCTCGAATGTTTAAGTATTTCTTGAAGATTAGGATCTAGATGATGCTATAGATTATTATGGAAGTATAAGATTATTAGCTTCATCTGACTATTAAACCCTACCTCAAAATTGTATAGCAAGATAATTACTTCAATGCATTTTTAATAATAGAAAATTCTCCTTGTCCCTATTGTTTTTGGGAGTGAAGGTCATTGTGTTCAGTGTAAAAATTGACTTTTAGAGAAAAGCAATTCAAAATAGTCATTGAACAAGCATAATATGAATCACAGTAGGCAGTTAAAAATTACATTATCTCTGAGACTTATATAGCAACTGATACTGAAAATCCTAGGTTTTTCACTGCCTAGGTGTATATTTTGACTGACAAATTTATGAGATGCATGATATGAAAGAAAAAGTCTTGGAGGGGTTAATTGAATTAATCTTAACTTATCTGAGGAAGAAAGATCACCCATATGGAATCTGTCCCTTGGACATCTGCCACAACACTGCTGTTTCCGAGCATGCATCTCAGTAGCATCAATGGTACAGAGTGGCCCACATAAATTCAAAACAATCTAAAATGACAAGAGCAAGCCCAGGGACAGAAAAAAGGCTTACTAGTCATGTGAACACCTCAAGAGTCTGCAAGCTCAAAGGGCAGACAAAACCTGGTCGCTTCATTTGCAATTTTGTTTAGTTTTAACTATCTTGCAGCTGATATGCAAAGAGTTCTTAGAAACTGCAGCCCAAATAATACACTTTTTCAATAAAGTCCATGTTCTGAAAAGTTCAGACCATTTTAAGATCAGTTCAGACAATACCTTGAGTATTTACATAGCAATAGTATAGATAAATAATAATACTACAGGAGTCTGTTTTCAAAAATCTTACTCGTAAGGTATTATGCATCCCATATATTACATAGAAATATATGGCCTTTGAGCTTCCCATAAAATTCAGACAAGTGGAAAACTTCAGTCATAATAGTCATAATGTAATTTAGAGCTTTTTCATGTTACTTCCTCAGTCTGAAACTCATTTTGCAAGTTGAGCCTCCTATTCATATTTAACCAAGAAATACAGAGTGGCATTCTGCTGGGTTTCTGTAGCCAGATCAGTTATATTTTCTGGTTAAGAAGACAACTTTTTTTTTTTTTTTTTTTTTTTTTTACTCCAGTCACTAGTTGATCTCGTAAACAGACATAGGTTGACACAGGTTTGGTAGGTAGCCCCAATATATAATAGCTTCAAGACAGGCCTAGATATTTCAAAAGGCAACAAGATTTTGACACAGATTGAGTATGCTGCAACATATTTTAATTCAAGATAAGATGGTCCACACCTACATGTTTGTTCATTTTCTGTGGAGGATGCATTAGAAGGTTTTTCTGTACGGATGGAAGAATAGGCATGCCGTTTAATTTAAAGTTCACTTTAGGTGGAAGAATCTCAGCTGTAAAGCACTGAGATTTAATTAAGCTGAATTGGTATGTAAGTCTGCGGAGACTTAAGCAGATGTGTTTAAATGGCACCTATCACCAAGGCTTCAAAATGAAGCTTTGAAAAGTTTTAACTCTAAACAAACTGCTATATTGTTCAGTAAGGCACATATAGCACAGGAAGACAGGGAAATAAGCAGGGCCATGTGTTTAATAGCCAATGGAAATGTACTTTGGTGGTTGCATACTGCACTGCAGCACTCTGCCTGAGAATTTAGTCACTGTGAAGATTTGGAAATGTCCATATTTGCACATCAAACCCATTCACAAATTTAGCAGAGAACAGAATATTTATGTGTTCTTTTGAAAATGATTAAGCTGTGAGACTGTACATCATTCTAGATCATGTCTGCCACATACTGAACTTAGCTCTGTAAAGTGAAAGATGTCAACAGCAAAAAGTGGATGGGAAAAAATAAAAACAGACTATGTACCTGGTAGAGGTGAAAAAATAGCAACCAAGTGAAAAAGCAAGTTGTGCACCCTTTCCAACTTTTTTTCTAAAGTGAAAGGAGCAAGTCTTACAAGTGCTAGCACTTGTATGTTTGCACAAAGTAGAATGGAGAACATGCTGTAGTTTCAGCTTTATCAAAAAATCACCTTTTAGAGGAAACAAATGAAATCAGTAAGGGAGAATTTATAATGCCAGCCTGCTTATGACACAAATATTTGTCATCCCACAGCCAGGATGAAGAGCAAGAAAGGAGCCTTTCCTACATGTGCATAGTTAGGAGTTAGGGGGTAATGCACTGCTGAAGCTCTCCTGCCCCAACAGTATCGGGAGGAGGCTCCTGACCTTTGGAGGTAATAACTTCCTTTCACCCCTTAAGCGAGAGAAAAGGACCGGTAGACATGATAGGAAACCTGAAGTAGCAAAAAAATTACATGAGTATCTGGAGGAGTCCACTTCTGTTGCACCAATGAAACTTATACCTTACAAAAATTGACTATTATTATTGCTGGTATTACAGGGAAAAGTGTGGTCATTTCCCCCTAGTTCTGTATAGTGCAGAATTCAATTGCAATAAGCTTTTGGAGGAAAATCCCAGTTCTGGTGGCATATAGAAAAGTCTCTGAGTGACAGCGACTTTAGCACTTCCTGTGAGGATATCAGCCTACAGCAAAAAGCCTGTACATCAGGCTACAGCAAGAAGCAAGAGATAATGATGATCATTAAATAAATTAAGCCATTAAGTTGATCATTAAATAATTTAATCAGGAATAGGCCAAAAGTGGGCTACCAAAGGATGCATTTGAGGCTCAAAGAGAATGGTAGATATGTATAACATGGGTAGAAAGGCAGGTATCACTTCAGCATAGCTAGAAATTTCCATGAACCCAGTATTTACATTCACAAGAAAGATATAAGGAAAAGTAATGATGTGTCCATATCATTACAATGGAAAGGACAACATAAATAGTGGAAAGAATCATTGGAAGCCAAATACTGCAAATTAAGCTCCTAACCTTAGATATATCTCAACAAAAACTATGTGTATTAAAGACTTTAGGAAGCAAGCATTATTTTATTTTAATCAGATAGACCAATTTGGGGCTTGTTGAATGAAATCAGTTCTTTAAAGAAAGTATCATCCTGATTACTACAAATATCTCATTCCCCAGAGAATGTTTACTGTGAAATGTTAGTAACAATGAATGTCTTACCATCTTATTTTTGTCCATGTCAGTATATTAAAATCCACAATCATGAATTAAAAATGAACTTAGCAGAAACAATACTGCAAATTATGAAAATAATATGACAAGATATTTACAGTGAGATTTTTATAATGATACAATTTCTTTTTCAAAAAATGTCATCCATCATGTAAGTGCATTGTATCATGCAAGTGCATAGCCCTTTGTCAGTCCTCCATAAATGACTCCATAGAAACATGCAGGATCTAAATAATTTCTCTTTCTACACCAGTGAAAATATACAGATGGTAAGAATGCAGGGGGCATAACAAACTCAGTTGATAAAGTCCAAAGATCAAATGCATGAAAAACATATGAAATGTTTAGCAGGAGTTTTCATAAGCTTATATAGTAAAGTATAAAGTCATTTGATGATAATAGAGCATCATTCTTTGCTCTGGCTAGAATTCTAGCAGAAGCCTTTTATTTACACAAAAAGTACATAAAAAATCATTTCACATTACTTAGGTTTGGGACTTTCAGGGTAGATTTGTAATTGAATTAAAGAGTATTGAAAATTGCAATCTTTTTTTTTCAGCAAAATGCACCATATACACTAACGACAAGTGACATTGCAGAGTGATGTTTACACTTTTTATGGCAAGCTTGGTCATAAATCACCATCTCATGGAGTTGTCTTGTTTATTTGCCACTAAGCTCCTCTTTCAAGGTTGAATTTTTGTCCCATCTCTACTGAATATTAGGAAAAGAATAACAGTGGCTGAGAAACCAGTAGTAGTGGTCAAGTAGGATGAGTAACCCATAGCTGGTGGAAACAAGAGAAGCCATATTCCCTCTGGAACTTCAAGGACATGTGTTTAGCAGGTTGTTCCGTTAAATACTGCAGCAGAGAATTTGAAGAAAAAAGCTAATAAATCTGTTTCAGTTTCAGGAGTTCTCCTACAGTCATCCACCAAAAGTCCCCTTTTTCAAACTGGGCTGTTGCTTGCTGGCCTGTCACTGTGACTTGGTTCTGATACAGTGAAATAAGACAATGGAAAGGAGATAGCATCATAGGGGCATAATACAATTAGTCTGGGCAGCAGCAAAGACATAATAATTTTTTGCTACAATTAATATATTCTGGTTCTGGTTTTGCTGTTTTCCATTTGACCAGTTAAATAGCTTCCAGAAAATTTTGCTTCTAAGCATGAAAAATGCAGTCTTTTCCATGAAACTCTTAAGATTTGTCTCAGAAGAGGTTGTTCATGAAGCTAAGATGAAACTCAGATTCGGCATGTCCTCCAGAACATTCACCACTGCCCCAAATATTCTGTTATTTCTGTATTTGCCCATACTTTGTTTTTTCAGATTCTCTCTTGCTCTAACAATATTTCTAACCTTACAAGACACAAGAGATGAGGGCTGCTGCTTACCTTAAGACTCTCAGGTGCATTGCTAATTTTTATTGCACACTAGAATACATATAATCCATCACAGATCAAGCCTAAAAATCTAGGATTTTTCATTTTCTCTAAGATTATCATGAACATTTAAATGTGCTGGACATATACTTTCAGTGACTCCATCTTCTATTCTCCATATCACAAAAGAAAATGAAGCGCCTAAAATCCTACCCAGCAATCGTTTTGAAACGCTATGTGCTTCATATTTTCAGGAAAAAATATTTTAAAATATAATAGTAATATCATGAAGCTGTGGAAAATTTAGAATTTTGTCAGTGACTATAAGAAATATTATTTGAACATATAATAACATCTCGCAGTGCAAAAGTCTTCTCAGCACTAGAATGAAAGTAATATTCATTGGGACTTGGGTCTTTGTCAGCATTTCACTCACTCTTAAAGTTAATGTCTTTTTCATAGACTGCTAGAATATTCATCTATCTTAATTTTCTTTCAAAAGAACTAGCTAAGAAACTGATTTGCAGTGCAGTACATCACTTTCAATCTATAGCAAATCCACTTTCCATAATATCCCTGGGAAGGATGTCAGACTCCAAGGAAAGGTTCATTTAACTTCATCCATTTTTCAGGGAAAATATCTTATGATTATATAAGCTGCTATCAGTATTAATTGCAAGATGGATAAATGCACTTTAAAAAGAGACTGTAATTTCTCAAACAGTTTCTCCAACAATTACTGTTGGCAATTAAGGTGGAATTTTGGTCCTTCAGATCTGGAGTCTTTCTATTTTAAAAAGATCTCTTGTAAAAAATCAGGCTCTGAAGCTTTCAAATTCATGTGAGGAGCCTGAAGATCTTTCTTTTTTGCTTTGTGTATAAGTTGATAGCTCATGGGAAAAGAAAGAAAAAAAAGATCACTGAGAATAAGCAGAATAAGCTACACCTCTGAACAGTTCAATGTACTGTAATGAGGTCCATTTCTGTTTGGAGATACCCTCTGAAGACTAACAGCCAAGACCTTACAAACTTGCAAGTAGAGTAAAACTAATCAAATCCCCTGGGAAGATTAAGATTGCTTTTAAATGCATTTTTGCTTTTTCAAAATTATGGTTTGTCCAATACTGCTTAGAAAACATTAGTTTCTCTATCTTCCCATCGTATTACGCTTCCCCACTTTATCTCATATTGTCCGAGTTCTGAAAAGTTGTGTTGCATCTGGTGTCCATCAAACGTCCAGGTTTGATTTTGAAACTTTTTTATTATTCTTTGTAGCTACACTTTAATAACGTTTGACCTTCGTAGTGTGAAATAAACATGTCTCAATGTAAATACACAGAGCTTCAGCCATCCAAAAGCTTTCTACTCATCCTATGATTAAGTTGGTCCAATGTAAAGAGGAAAAGTTGAAAAGTAATACTTATCATTCAATTTAAGTGAAAGATTTAAAATATAGCTCAAGATTTAACCTTGAGCTATATCGCAGACGTGAGAAAGTGAAAAATAATTTTTGCACTTCATTCTTAAATTAATTGCAGTCAATTTCATCATTTTATAGTGAAATTAATACAGTGGCTAACTATGGAAGACTAAAGAGCCCATGCTTAGTCTGCTGAAGATTTTTATTTACAAAATAGTTTAGGGTAGACTTCAGGCAACCTAAAGGCACGTGAGAGAGACACATAAAAAATATATGTTGAAGCAGTGGAAAAAGAGGTTCTTATAAGTCCGTTCTGGAAACCTGTAGTAACACACCGATGGCATGTAACTAGAAAACTGCTAGTTTTCCTCACTAACAGTGAGGCAAAAGGAAAGCAAAGCAAAGCAAAGCAAAATAAAATAAAACAAAATAATTAAATTTCAACTCTTTACTCTCCATTATGTGAATATGTATATTATGTGAAGAGATATATAATTTTGGATTATAACAATATAGCTATTTCTTGGAGGAATCCCTCCTCTCAGCATTTTCATCATTAGAGAGGAGAGGATTTAGGTAAAAGTCTAATACAGATATACTGCTTGAATTCTGAATCATAGATGTGTCACCTGTGACTTTTACATCTGTTTTACACTCATGTCTTATTCAAACTCATACACAAGGTCTTGCAAACATGGTACTTCATCTCAGATGGTTTGAGTATGGTGTTCAAGAACAAAAGATTCACATGTGGACTATTACATACCTGAAAGATTATGTGGTTTTCTTTACTAAGAATCAGCATATGTCACTTAGGAAAAATATCTGATATAGAAAGGACTTACTACGTAAAGTATAAAAATATTGAATCCAGATATTATTCGGTCCTTTCTAATTAAGAACTCTAAGTAAGAATTGTTGGGCTACAAATATATACAGAAGTATAGACTTCTGTATAGAATGGGTTTTCCCCATTCTTTCTTCACCATCACAAATAACAGATATTCCTGGCTTCCAGTGTTTTCTTCTACACTGCAGTCACAGCCTTCCTCTATACTGAAGTCTCCGTGGCATCATCTCACGTCTGAGACTTCTAATGTGTATGTTTATTTTAGCTTGATGCTGCTGCTTTCCCCCAGCAGAGCAACTATCCCTATCAAAAACATGCAAGATAATTTATTTTTAATATGAGGTGGCACTGGCTGAGGCTAATCCACCTTCAGCTGGCAATTTTATATCTGAAATGTTAGACTCAGAAAAAAATGTTCTTTCCTAGTGCCTCTTAAAACTTCGCTAAAGAATTGCCCCAAACATGTTCTCAATTTGCCATACTGTATATCTGCTGATAAATCAGTTTATTTCAGAATATTTCAGAATATTTCAGAATATTCAAGGTTGGAAGGGACCTCTACAGATCATCTAGTCCAACCTTCCTGCTCAAGCAGGCACACCTASAGCATGTGGCACAGGGTGGCATCCAGGCGGGTTTKGAAGACCTCCAGAGWAGGAGACTCCACAACCTCCCTGGGCAGCCTGTTCCACTGCTCTGTTACCCTAACAGTAAAGAAGTTGCTCCTCACCTGGAGACGGAACTTCTTATGCTTCAGTTTGTGGCCATTACCCCTCGTCCTATCGCTGGCCACCAGTGAGAACAGCCTGTCCCCTTCCTCCCTGCATTCTCCCTTCCTGAACTTATACATGTTAATCAGATCCCCTCTGAGCCGTCTCTTCTCCAGAGAAAAAAGGCCCAGCTCACTCAGCCTCTCTTCATACGAGAGATGTTCCATTCCCTTAATCATCCTGGTTGCCCTTCTCTGGACCCTCTCGAGAAGCTCCACATCCCTCCTATACTGGGGTGCCCAGAACTGAACACAGTACTCCAGGTGCGGCCTCTCCAGAGCTGAGTAGAGGGGCAGAATCACCTCCCTTGACCTGCTGGCAACGCTCCTCCTGATGCAGCCAGGATGCCATTGGCCTTCTTGGCCACGAGGGCACACTGCTCACTCATGGTTAACTTGGTGTCAACCAGGACTCCCAGGTCCCTCTCCGTGGAGGTGCTTTCCAGCAGGTCSACCCCTAATCTGTACTGATGCCTGGGGTTATTCCTCCCCAGGTGCAGGACCCTGCACTTGTCCTTATTGAACCTCATGAGGTTCCTCTCTGCCCAACTCTCCAGCCTGTCCAGGTCCCTCTGGATGGCAGCACAGCCCTCCGGAGTGTCGGCCACTCCACCCAGCTTGGTGTCATCCGCAAACTTGCTCAGGGTGCATTCCGTGCCCTCRTCCAGGTCATTAATAAACAAGTTGAACAGCACTGGGCCCAGTTTAGAGCAAGATAGATATGTATTTCACTAGATTTTTGCTTCACCAACTTTAATTTTTTCTCACATGGACACATACAAGGCACAGGAAAGCTGCACCTTAATCATACAGAATTTATTATCACTTGGTGTTATTAATAGTAGCAAGTTCTACCCAAATTAGATAATTTCTATTCCATGCTTACAGTTTTTTTCTGGTTCTAGAAGATATTTTAGAATGTAATTTAACAATATGTTAAACATAATGGAAAGATATAGTAGAAGCAGTACTGCATGTAATTAAACAATAGTGCCAATAATAAGATCTCATTTAGATGCTAACAGAATTATCACATTTACTTAGGCAGAAAACTGTAAAGTTCATTTGAATCCTAATGTAGTATTCTGCAAACATTATAGATCAAAGCAAGATGAAATATTCAAAGAAATATGAAATATTCACCATAGTACAATTGAAAGGAGAAAGTATTCTATTGTATCACATTTTGTAATTTCTCTTCAGGTCATCAAACTGAGTAATAGAGACAAATTGAAGCAGAATACCTATTAAAATACTGTACTTATGAAACCAGTGAGAAAGAAATTAATTATATTAAGCATAAAACTGAAGGCCTAGTTAGCATACACTGATAGGAATCAAAAGACAAACACAGTAAAGCAGAACTGTTTGAAGGTTAACATTCACATTTGGGGTATACAGCATAAATGCAATTATATGGAAAGCTTGGCTATCGAAATGTCACATCCTCAGGCTTTCACTGCTCCTTGAAAATGCACTTTAGGTTTCCCTCACAGAAATCCATAATTCAATAGACTCAAAATCTCTTTCTAATATTTTGTTGTAAAGGTTTGCATCCTTTCCAAAATCTGCCCAGTTTCAGGAGATGCTTAGTTTATTATGCAGTCTGGCAAGTAGATAAACCATTTTACTATCTTGGAAAAGAACTGACAGCAGCTTCCAGTGTGACATTACAGGATGATTTAGGTAACAAAATATACCTGCTCCATAATTACAGAGGACCAATTCAGTCTCAAATACCATAATTATAACAAGAATGGCCTAATCATAAATAATAAACTGTGAAACAGTAATTAATGAAAAAAAAGAAGAAGAAGAAAGAAGAGAAAACCAATGGTAGCAGGGAAAAAATAACAAGAGGCTAAAGAGTGATTTCATGAAGCAAACTGCCTTTGTTTGCATATTTGGGTAAGAGGAAAGGCGGGGGTGGAAAAAGGAGTCAAATCAAGTGAAAGAAGCTGGAAAAATCATTCAGATCCTAGCATGCCCCGGAGCATGGGGACAATGTGGCAAATATTAGAGTACAGACTGAGCTGGGTGTTTGTTATAATTATGGGGACATTAAGCAAATTGTTTGCTGTAGCCGACAATTACAGCCTGCTTGGATGACTACACATGCAGCCTTCCCTACTCTATTAGTGACAGCCAACATGACTTCTGTACTTGGTCATGTGAGTAATTTTTTCTCCACAATGCATAATATGCAGAATAGATACACTAATGGGATATTCTAATTTCATCGTTAAGCACATGATACACTGTGGCTGTTCTAGACAGAAAAACATTAAGTTTGCCTCTTACGTACATATTAGTGATGGCTTATTGCACAACCAAATAACATTCCACAAAACGTACTGCACACCTTTTAATCTATGTTTATATTTATGGCTTTAAGTTAAAAAGAAATTCAGACATAAGGAAAAAATTTCAGAAATCAAATCTAAAATGGAATTAATATAGGCTAGAACCTGAAACCCCCATTTCTCCCCGTTACAGGGAAGGGATGACCAGCTTGGATCAAGATACAAATTTATGAAAAGTGTCAGGTGTGATGGCCTGCAGAGAAGGGGAAATGCCTTCATGGGTGGAGAACGAGAAGAGGACAAGGAGGAGGAAGAAACCTCTTAGGAGGCATCTACGAGCTTTGCAGGAGAAGGTTCCTCTAACTCCACAAAATCTATGCAGCATCCTCTGAGATCTGCTTCATCTTCCTTGCTTTCCACTCCCTGGGCTGTGGGTCGTGAAAAATTGCCTGTAAAGTTGTAACATGATGTTATTTCAGTTCCCAAAACATAGAAAGAAATGTGTGCCTGGAGTCCATGGGAGCTGGCTTCCTTCTTGTATGACCCACGCTTCAAAGTACCTCCTGTTGCAGCTGAGAGTGGCTTTAGGTCCAGAAAGGGTTTTGCAACAATAAACAAATGTGCAGCTACGAAGGGAGTCACATTTCTTAGTTACATAAAAGCAATCAAATAAGTAGCACAGTGAATAGCTTAGCTGTAGCATTTGTTTGTTTTTTTCATAATTTTTCAGGGTATATTAAACCGCACTAGATGCTTGGGTGTTTTATATGATAACCATTTTACTTTATATTGCCTGTACAGAGAATCACAGAATGGTTAAGGTTGGAAGGAACCTCTAGAGATCATCTAGTCCAAACTCCCTACTCCAGGAGGGACACTTAGAGCACAGGGCGACATCCAGGTGCACTTGGAAGATCTACAGAGGAGACTCCACCACCTCCCTGGGCAGCCTGTACCAGGGCTCTGTCATCCTCACAGGAAAAAAAGTTCTTCCCCACATGCAGATGGAACTGCATGTGTTTCAGCTTACACCCATTACTCCTTGTCCTGTCACTGGCTACCACTGAGAAGAGTCTGGCCCCTTCCTCGCAATGTTCTCCCCTCAGGTACTTACACATATTGATCAGATCTCCTCTCAGTCTTCTCTTCTCTCGGATAAAAAGGCCTAGCTCACTTAGTCTTTCAACCTTAGTCTTTAAACCAAGCACTTTTGAGTGCCTCATAGCACAAAGAGAGAGTAGCATAGCAAATCAAATTACAATGCTGCTAATTAAAAGCCCCATCAAAGAGAGAATAAAATAAAGGCCGAACTCTGTGCTTCTTAATCATTCATTACCTAAGCAAAATATTTATAGCATCAATGTGAATTTTGTGTCAGTAACGAATAAGGAGCCTAAGAAATGGCCCCAACAATGAAAATAAAAGTTAACACTTTCACAGTATTTTCCCCTGTAAAGCACTTTACACAGTTTAATTAATTACACTGTGAAGTCTTTGGAACAAAGCTAGGGCTTTTCACAACTCTGTAACCCCTAGCAGCTATAACACTTTCTAGCCAACAACCAGAGGTGCTATAACAAATAGCTAATTAAAAATACATGTATGTGTATATATATACTATATATATATATATATATATTTTTTTTTTTTTTTTTTACAGTCTAAGAGCTCCCCTGGCATGTAGGCCATTTATGTTATGATTACAGACTAAAGAGCAGACAAAATAACATCAAACCATGTTTTTACCAAGCTGTGTGACACCCATATAGATTTTTTTGTTTGCAAATTTGGAAGCAAAGCAAGAGAAAGTGAGACATGATTGGATACATTTATTTCAAAACAATAAAACATTTATTTAAAAATAAGTCTTTTCAGTCTGCTAGCATACTTTGATAGTGGCCAACATTGCAAGAACCCCAGTAAAAAGGGACTTATTTTTAATTAATTGTACTTACTGTTATACCCAGGTAAGTAGAATTTAGTCCTACTTATTTCTAAAGTAAATTCCTAGGTATAAAAACATAAACCAGAGTGAGTCCAGAACCAAGACATGGTTAATCCCTGGTAAAATTAATATAATGTCAAAGCACAGGTAAGAAGTAGGCAGTATGACATGGACAAACACAGGTTATAAATAATAAATGTGGTAATTATGAACAATAAAATGTTAAAATAAATCATCTCTCCTACCAGAAGAAAACACTGTTCTGTCCAAACTGAAATCCTTTAGTGACACAAAGGGTTTCTCAACGTAATTGCTACAGTAGAAATCTGCCAGCATCAATTTGATCAAAATCCATCATTAAATTTATTTGCTCTCTTCACCTAGCTTATTAATAGATGCCTTTTATATAAATTGCTTCCCTGTATCCATAAAGAAATATATGTCTCACTCACTGAAATCCCTTCAACTGTTAACATCCAGTGAAGTTTAATTAATTTCCAACAAACCCTTTCGATACAAGATCTAGGAAGCAAGCCCAGGGGGCAAGCCAAACCCGCTGACATATGTCTTGCTTGGAACCTTGTTCATCACTCTGTGTACTACTTCAGTACTTGCAGCCTGTAGCAGACTATGGGTCCACATCAGCCAGCAATATGCAGTATTATGCAGTGGCAATTCAGCAAACAGACTGAAATTCTCCTCAGAATCACAGAAACCTCCTCAATCAGCCTAGGGCCTCATGCAAGGAATTATCCTGCAGTTAAAAAACCTTGCACCTTCCTTTCCAGTAAAAAATCATACCCTGGATGTTACTAGGAGTTGTGTTTTGGCAAACAGAAGCACTAAGATACAAACTGTTTTGTTTTTTGTTACTCTCTCCAATGTCCTTATGTATGCTTCAAGGAACGTCTGAAATGAAAAGAGCAGTCACCACTGGCTATGGTGCCTGCAGGCTTGCAGAAGAAAGATCTCCAGATGGAAAAGCGGCCATGCCAGTTTTTGCCAAAATTAATTTAATCTTATATTTGGCTTAATGAAAAACAGTTAGCACACAAGTTCAAGCAACTGGGATCTTATCAGTCAGTCTCAATCAGAACGACTCAAGTCAATGAAAGTGCCCTTTTCCATATCTACCTGCAAGAGCGTAACATATGGCAGGAGGGAAATTATGCAGCATTTTGCAGTTGCCATTGAAAAGGTACCAATAAGCCATGCAGTTATTGTGTGACCAGCGCTCATCAATCCTAACCAGCTTCATATCTGAGAAATTCTTGCACTGCTACAGCAAAGAGAAAGCAAAGGTTAACTCGATATGCAAATTTTACAGGAAAAGAGCAGGATCATATGCATATAAGTATGTATGTATGCATACGTGTAAGGCATATATGCCTTAAACGAACAGTACAGTGCTGTGCTGATACACAGCTTGCCAGTCAGCAGAAGTGAGGAGGGGCAAGTTTGGCACATCCCTGTGGAAATGCATCCCCAAAAAAGCCCAATGCATCCTCAAAAAAGCTCAATTGCATTCCAGCCATTAACATACATGCCATGGATTTGATTTCCACAGATGTTTCCAGAACTTTTCTGTCTTCCCACTCAACCAGCTACCTGGAAATAGGAAGAAAAAGGAAATGTGAGGCTTTTAGGATCATTACTATTTGGAACTTTTTCGTTTTATAACTTTAATGTACTTCTAATACTTAACATTTAATATGCTCTCTCTAAATTATTTCTAAATAATATTCATATTACATAAACAGTTTGAAGAGCCTCAAGTTGACCCTGGAAATGAGCCTTTATCACAATCCACAATCAGAAATTACCTAGCTCTACACATGATGTTTGGAGAAGTCAATAACATTATCTGTTATTTCTTTTCTTAAGCTGTAAGAATTTGTTCTTCTGCCATGCTTTTCCAAAACTGTGCCTCTACTCTCTTTCCAAGAGTTGTGCTGATTCTCCACTTTCTCTACCGAATGGGAAATAAACCCCCTATTCCACAGAAATGAATTACATTAAAAGTTACATGTGTTTTACTCAAGATTGCCAGTCTAAAAAGGTTACAAGGTGCTAAGGACTTCTTGCCAGTTATAAACCATGATATATGTTTAGGAATTAGATTTTAGATAATGCTGGCCTTTTGGATCATGCTGATGCTAAAGTTCATCTTGATGAAAGATATAACTGAGAGATTAATTTATTGTGAATAATATATCCAGGGACACTCAGGTGTTTTTTTTTCTTTTCTTTTTTGCTCACATACTGTCATTACCTGCACACAAACGACAGTTTGCTCTGAGTCGTTATCATTCAAAAGTGACTGGCCATTTTTCACTTTGATGTTTCTTTGAAGCTCTACAGACCTTTCTGCTGACACTCTTTTTACTGGACATTTTTAAATACCTACACTATTTCAATGGACTGTAGCTACCTGTAAATCCTTTGGCTGTAAGCCTGCTAACGAGTGGAGTGTACAAGTGCTTATGGCACAAGCATTCTAACGTATCCATGTAAATGTGCTTTCTTTGCTTCCAAGTGTGCATGAATGAATATGTAAATAGGAATAAGAGATACACAGGTATTTTGACATGGGTCTTCTGACAGCCAAAGCTCCGTAGAGCATGGCTCAACGCTAGACTTCAGGCATCCTCCTAGCTACCTTGTCACAGTATGGTGTCTGGGAAGTTGTATCAAACTTTAAACCTTTTCCAGATCTGACACCTTGAGAAAGACACAAACACACCTGGCTACAACTGAACAACTGGAAACGGGACAACTCATTGCATGGGAAATCAAAAGGTAAGGCAAACTGTGCTTCGCTGGTCAGGCAATTTAATACAGTACAGAGTAATTGTATTTCCATGTTTCCAGCCAAATTATTTGAAATTCAAAGCAACAGTGGCATTAAACTAGAGACCATGGTAGAGACCGTGTGGATGGAGCTCTGGCTCTGCCCTTGGAAACAGTGAACTCTTCATTTCCACCTCACAGCTCACAGACAGCAGCAGCTCCTCATCCTTCCCAATGCCCAAAAAACATTGACAAGGCTCCTGTGCAAGAGTGCTGCTCTGATCACATCTCTCTGCCCACTAGGATGCTCAACAATACATTGTAAATAGATGGCATATGCTCTATGGCGCAATTAGAGCTTTATTTTTTCCAGGATTTGATATTTTTATTAGCTGTTCCATGATTCATTTTGCAAAGGGCAAGCATCAAAAGAGCATAATTCTAATTCTTCTAGTCTTTACTACAGTTTTTAATGTTTCTATTGTGTATAGTTTCTGTCATATGATTTACCTAATGTATATTATGTATATGTAATGTATATTATAATATCAAGTGGAACATTCCTGGATGTATTCCACACATAGTAAAAATCTAGGCAAAAGCAGTGATTTTTGTTTTGATATAACTAAAAATAATTTTGCATACTTAGTAACCCTATCCAAAATTCTTTTTTTGGCTAATTCTAACCGAGTTGCTCAAGACTATCTGGGAAAGCATACTAAGAATGCTTAAAATGAAATATATTGAATTTTGGTAGCGAAGAAGAAGAATTTAGTTGTAAATACAACTTCTTTCTCTTCTTCCTATGATTGTGCTTTAAAATCAAGTCCATTCAAACATCCTAGGGAGCTGGGCATTAGGTGAAAAATACTGTCTTTCATGAATCTTTCTTGTGAGGATGTGTGCACCCATGGCCATGCACACAGAGCTCTGGCGATGCTGAGCATGTCTGAGTTTCACCATCATGTTTGCCATTAGGACTGCAAAGAGCCAAGAGGGCCTCAGCCTAATAATAAGCACTGCTCAGCACTGATTAATCACTTTATGATATTTAATTTTGCAGTCATTAAGCAAAAGCATTCTTGATTCCTTTAAGAGTTCAGTATAGGATTCTCCCATCACAATTAGTTCTTATAAACCTTTACCTAGAGCATCAGCTATGAAGAACCTTCAGTATTCATTTTTATACAGTAAGTGGTATAAAAACACAGCATGTTTAAGCATAATTAAACATTACCTCTTCAGTAGGTTTAAATAAGAAATGGTTATTATTTATTGCTGCTCATTTTCTAAAGAGCAGGAGAGCAGTGTGTTTATAATCAGAAACATATATTATAATGTTTTATGATAAAAAGTGTGTGAATTGCACTAACCAATAATCATAACTGATTTGGCAATTAGCAGCTAAGTTGCTAATCATATTACACCCCATTTGCATAGAAATCTTAGTTGCAATAGTACATGGACTGATGGGGCCAATTTCCACACTCAGATTTGATCTATTTTTATACCAGAGTAATTAGTGGCGTAAACTATATCTTGGTAGGGCCTATAAGAAAGGAACAATATCCTTTTAGTAGACTGCCTGATTTATTCATTTCTCTACTAATACTCATAGCAGCATTATTAATTCTAAGTGGGAAACTAATTCCCTGATTGTATGCAAAAGAAAGGAGATGATCTCTATTAGCTATGTCTACACAAACTTGCCTTTCAGCTGGGGTTTTCAAAGCAGCAGCACAAATCATTGCATTCATTAAACATATCCAGGAACATCTTCCCCAATAGGTTAGTCTCTGTGTTCTTCTCCTTTTGCAGCCACATTAAAACTTCTAACTATTCCCAAGGATCTTTCAGAAGTCAAAGCAATCATGTACACACTTACAATTTTGAAAGAACAAGCTCTAAGGAAAGTAAGAGCTTGTAACGGAGGTTATGCACTTGGGCTAAAGGGCAAGTGGTTTCACACACAGCCCAAGACAATACCCTTCAGACAGTTGGATACTATTTATGAGCACTTTAGCCTCATGTTAGTGATGGTCATGGCTCTTTCCTTCATTAAGTTTTACTTTAACTGTGCAAGAACAGAACAACCTTCTGTTCAGGACCTGTATCCTTTTTATGTTATCAAAGTACTGAATAGGTTGCTAACACCCTTGCCCTTTAGACACCTGCAAATATGAGGCCAACAACCACAATCAGACACCTCCGTTGATCTAGTATATCCAGAGGAGCAGGGATCAAGGACCAGACATATGTTCTGACACTTTTACAGGCATCTGCATAGCCTTTGGAGGCCAAGGGCTATTGTATAGACATCTACTCTGTTCTGCAGCAGTTCATATATTTACAGAAAGATAAGAAGACCTGCTTTTGGCCTACATAACATGCATATTTTTTGTATTTGCACTGCTAAGATAATTATCTTTCACTGTAACTTTTGAAGATGTGTCTGAGTCTTATTGCAACAGAATTTAATCTGTCCAAACTGGTATAAAAATATATATAGCTCTTAGAAGCATACAGTTAAGGTGATATAGCAGCCTAACCATTCCAATTAAGGGCATAATTCATGACTTATCAAAAACAATGTAAAATTATGATGAAAAGCTCCTCACAGAACTTTTCTCAATTGAAGATTTTTTACAGCGGTCTAGCAGAGATATTATTAATCCAGCTGCAAATTCTATTTTATAAGAATCACATCACATACAGAAGCTATTTTTGTAATGTTTTGTTGATAACATCATTGCAAGTGCTAAGATTTACATCCATACTTTTCCCCCTCCTCTATTTTAAGCCCTTAAGCCCACACCACCAACTTCTCCTTCTCACTTACAGCACATTCAAGATCTCTATTCCATGCTTCGAGGTCCCTGACAACTCTACTCCATCTGATGTTTTGTATTCATGAAACAATATGAGGTCAGATGCTGTCCCTTCTGGTGTTCCAGGAACACTAGTTTTCACAGGTTTTCTCTAGGATGTTCTCAAAAGCATGCCACAGCCTTATGTTACACTCTCAGCAGTAAGCAAAGTTTTTGCAAAATGATTAGTAGGCATGGTGGTGATGTATTTACAGTTGTACTTGATGATTTGAAGGTCTTTTCCAACCATAATGATTCTATGATCTTTCAGGATAACTCTCCTCCATGCCAATGCTCAAAAGAAACTTCTCCTTCCTTCAACACCCAAAAGAAACTATAAATAACTATAAATAAAATAAAATAAATAAATAATTTTTTAAAAAATAAAATAAATTATAAATAAAATAAATGCATATAAGTGCATATAAATGCATATATAAAAGATACATACATATATAAATGCATGGAGGCAAAATACTCATGGAGGCAGTTGGGTGAAGTTCATTTTAATTGTCTATATAAAATGCTTCTAATTCATTGGTAGTGGTGCACATAGTTTTTCACAGCCTTTCACTATCTTTACCACCACTCATGCTTTCCTATTGTTCATGCCACTCATTTGACACAAATTAAAATTCAGATACAAGTTCTTGGAGCAGCAGGTTTTCCTAGCTCTATGCTTATTCAATGTGGATTTAATCTTCAATGAAGCCTGTAGACATTACTACTGCAGAAGCAATGGAAAAGAACTATGCCATCAAAGTTCTGTTTTGTTTTCTGGTGTGAGTGATTGTTAAACTGGTCATGGAAACTCAGAATGACTTTTCTGTCTTTCATGCAACATTATGAGTCATCTGCTTATTCACTTTTTGTCCTTTTCTTTGATGATCCACCTTGGCCACCCTGCATCTAAGAGCTGTAATTCACCCCCCTGTGGTGAATCATCATTCAGGATTTAGATCCTTCCAATGAGTCATACCTAACCTTATAGAAAGTAGAATGCTTAGACTACATAAATTGTGCACTTCAACCATGGTGTATTTAGATATCCATGTCTGGAACACAAAAGCATATATTTCAGTGAAAGAAATAAAATAAAATATCAAATAGAAGCCACTACTTTAAACTTGGTATAAGCACATCTGGCCTTTCTTCTATTCTGTTAGAAAAGCATTGCTCAAAGTATACACAAGTGAGAGGAAGAGCTGTCTTTTTAAATTTAATTAATTTACTCATCACTGCAAGCATCTGATCAACCAACTTACAGGCAAATATTTTTAACCCTCTGTCCACTCTGTTGCAGAGCCTGATAAGATTAAAAAACCTCAGCCATAAATCCCACAAAAGGCACATCCATATTCAAAGTGAACTTCAGGAGCCATGTTTCAAAAACTAGGCATAGTCAGCTACGCTATTCAGAGTACCTGTTTATATCGCATTTACTTAATCTCTGCTTCTCTGTGCTGTACTATTCAATGTTATAATCTGCCTCCTGCTATCAGAAATTTCCCGTGAGGAAAAGTTCCTCACATCCACTCCCATGTGCCTGCACAGAGCATCTGAAATTGATGAGGAAGAATGACTGCCTTTTTCCTATTTTAAGTTATTTCCATCTTTATTATAGAGGGAATTTAGTACTTTACAACAGTGAGTGTCAAAGAGGCTGGATGGTGCAAATGGAACAAAATCAAGAAAGTGGCTTTGTAGGCAGCATGGTGCCCAAGTGATTTGGTGGCTCCAAGGGGAGTACTGAACTGAAGCTATACCCATGGGGAGCAAAAATCAGGTTCTAGTCTTCATTTGTCAGTGGGAGAAGTTGAGCTGCACTAAGAGGCTCCAAGATTAGCTGTAACTATCTCCTTGGTGCAGCCTCCTTCTGCAGCCTCCTTCTACAGCACAGTACCGGTGAGGCTGCAGCTGTATCCTCAGACATTACTGTTCTGGCATAAAAAACTGCTGAAAATTGCTGATTTTTGTGGATGAGAGAATGCAATAATATGTACAACAACAATGTTCTATATTCTATTATATATACTATTATATACTATACTATAATATATATTATTGTATTTATATTTTATATATAGATGTATTGTGTATGTATATATATACAAACACAAAAATAATATATAAGATGTATATAACATTTGTAAATATATAACAAATCTTCTGTAAGACATTACTAAGAACACTGATGTGAAATGAATTTCAAGTACAGTTTTCTTCCCTTAAATCTGTGCACAGAACTGAAGAGAGCCGCTGGCTTTTGTGTGCAAGTCACAGTGCATGTGGATTAACAGAGTTCATATTAGCAAGGTTTTAATATATTTAAATGCTTTAAGATCAAAAGGTTAAGAATCCATCTCAGCTAATCATGATGTGATTAACACTAAAATTTATATAACCTCTTGTTAAGACACTGACACTGAAATGTTAATGTATCTTAATGTTCAGTATTTCACTGTTCAACCTTCAACCTTCAGCAGAAGGAAATTTAATATATTTATGTTAATATAAAACTTAAAACTATAAAATGTAAAAAAAGAGCTTGGACATACTCTGGATGTATACTACATCTTATATAATAACATGGAATACACAGTATCGCTCATTTAAACTAAAACATATCTGGAAAGAATGACAAAACAGTATTTTACACAAAGCTAAGGAACATCAACATATCTGCTCAACAGACACAAAAGGACAAAGAATTAATTAGCACTTATTATTCAAATACAAGTTCATAAACAATTTTAAACCCTCACTAGATGTCAGAATACATGTACTTTATTGCCAGGGCACAAGGCAACATTTTGTAATACCACAATATTTCAACCTCAGGCAGAAATACAATCATCTTGAGGTTGTCAGAGCCTACATTCCCAAACAATAAGTCATTAAGCTCAGAGTTATATCTTGTGTCTTTCACCTTGAATAGGAAGAATGAAAAGGAGAAAATTAAAACTTGTTTTGGACACTGGTGCAACAACAGCTTGCATGTTTTTATGTAGACTGTCAGGGAAGGAAAAAAAAGGAGGGAGGGAGGAATATCATAGAATCATAGAATGCTTAAGGTTGGAAGGGACCTCAGAGGTCATCTAGTCCAACCCCCCTGCTCACACAGGGTCACCTAGAGCACGGGGCACAGGGCTGCATCCAAGCAGGTTTAAAAGATCTCCAAAGAAGGAGACTCCACAACCTCTCTGGGCAGCCTGTTCCAGGGCTCTGGCACCCTCACTTTCAAGAAGTGTTTCCTTAAGTTCCTGTGGAACTTTTGGTGCCTCAGCTTGTGGCCGTTTCCTCTAGTCCTATCACCGTCCACCACTGAAAAGAGGCCGCCCCCTCCTCCTCACTGCCTCCCTTGAGGTATTCATAGACACTGATCAGCGTGTTCTATTATATGTTCTATTAATATGCACTTTATTTGAGAACATAGGACTTTGTCTTCACACATGAGCAGTATCACAGCTTTGTACCTGGACTGCAGATGTGGAGCACTAGTCTCTCTTTTTTGCACAGTGGGGAAGGAAACGCAGAAGATGATTAGTTCACCAAAGGTCACACCCTGGGAACTCAGCCAGGGTTTTCTGAGTCCTGCTTTGGTGATTGCAGCTCTAGATAACCATCCTTAGCCTGGAGAACTAACCGTATCAATCTTTCAAATAATTTAGAAAAAAAAATTTGAACATATATAAGAAGGGTAACTACTCTGTCATTGTGCATTGCATCATGCTATAATCACATAGTATTTGTAAACTAAATCATTTGAAAAAAATATCTTAGATTGTGTCCTCTGCCAAACCACTGCAACAAGGCCAAGGTTGTTAGTTCTCAGGAAATGAAATAATGTTCCCCTGTATACTCCTATTTTGTCTCATTTTTTTAGCCTGGATTGGTAGATGTCCCCAGATTAATCATGTATTTTATCTATCATACAAAATAAAATGGATTTATTTGTGTCATGTAAAACAGAATAGACCATGAAGCAGGTAATCACTCACCTACTTACTATCTCTTTTTCATCTTCTTTCAATTTGCTGTGCTTTTGGAGGGCAAATCTGGTCATAGATCTGGCCATGCCAGATCATTTTCCCTCTCAAAAAAAAAAAAAAAAAAAAAAAAAAAGTGTAAGGTGTTCAGTTACCTGAACTGAACACCTTTCACAAGGTGCAAGTGTCACAAGTTCACAAGTGCAAGTGTCTGAGATAGATACCTCCTTCATCTCTTGTTACTCCTGTCCTGATCCTGGAGCTCCATTACAGACAGGGTAACTGCAAGACCAACACCACATGTATGGTGTCAGAAAAATTCAGATTTACAGACTGAGCCCGATGGGTGTAGGGAATGGGGAGCAATTCCCATTTTCTGCTTTCTTAGAGAGGTCTCAAGTCTTGCTTTTCACCAGCTGAGCTACATGTTGCTGCTGAAAACTTTCTTCTCCATCATTTAAACTGAGCTATGACTGAATAGCCATAGATTCTCTGACTAGTTTAATTCATTTTCCTATATCTCAAGCAAATGTTCCCACTACTCAGCTGTTAAATGACCGTAGCATTTCTGATTTCCACCTCTACCTCATTCCTAAAAAAGAAAATAGTCCTTTAACACTACAGAGGAAATCAGAGACATGGATTATGCTTGTTGCTTACTGCTCACATGATATGGCTTTAGTGGGGATCATCAGAGAGGTGGACAAAGTATTACTGATCCATATAGAGGCTGGGTCAGTGTCGCACCGTGAAGACTGTGTTCATGGCATGCAATTGTGCATGGCCTTAGCCACCATCATCTCAGAGCTTCTTACATCATGTAATGGGCTGCACAGATGTGTTTGAACTATATTAAATGAGCAGCTCCACTAAAAGAGCAGTTAAGCGATACAGGAAACCTATTGCTAGCGCATGGTCCATGTACCATAGTCCTCTTATAAGAGTTTATTATTAACCACAGCTAAATAAGACCTCTAAAAAAATACACAGTTAGCCCTTCTTCTTCAGTAAGAATTTTTATACTAACTTCCAACAGAAATACCTTCAACCTGTGAATTTCAGGAGGTGGAAGAGTACTTTAAATTAAGGATTGGCATACAGCTGCTCGTAATTTCCCTCATGTTCCAGTTATCTTTAGTTCCAATAAAAATATAGTTCACTTGTGCTTTCATTTCTTTTGAGGCTTCAAGCACCTGTGAGCAAACAATCATTTAAGCAGCTCTATAGGTTTTCACCTAAATCTTAACCCTCATTCTGGCTGACCAATATACATTAAATGCTCTCTGCATGTATCACTTCCGAGTGAATGGATCACAACATTCAGCTTAAAAATACTGCTAGATGAAGCACTGCATTCTAATTGCAGTACTTAAAACAATCACGACCAATTTGAGGCCTATAATTTCACCACTGCCTTGCTAAATCTTCTAAATTGAGAAGTATCAATTTGCAAATGCTAATGAAATTCATCTGACTGCAGTTGGGAATGTTTAAGTTCATGGACTCCACTGAGAACAACATTAACGATGCAAGCAAATATATAATAAATGGCTTGCACATACTGTTCTTTTGGTCTGAAGATTATTGCTATGTAAGTCTGTAAGTGTGTAATCTTCACTATGTAAGTAAGTAAAAGATTTTAGGAAGAGATTTTTTTTCATGGTTTGCATGAATTCTAAAGCTTATAGAGAGTGTAACTACAGGAATGCTACAATCACCAGTATTCAAGGATTTTCATTTTCTTGCCCACTTGAAGCCACTTTTCATTTTCTTGCCCACTTGAATCCACTCAAGGATTCAAGTCCTTGAGTTAAAGGATGATCCCCTCCAAATCTGGGACAGAGATAGCTAGCTGACCATACCCCTGCAGTCTGTGGGTTCTCTTGAACCTGTCTACCCAAGTTCTAACTAAAGCAAAGTGTGAGGGTTTTGTTCTGTTTTTTCTCTTTTTTTCCTCTTTTTTTTTTTTTTTTTTTTTTTTTTTTTTTTTTTTTTTAAGATACATTATCTGACCTCAATATATTTCAGCAACTCATTTTGTAACAAGGTATTTGACAGCAGTCAGGAATCAGGAACTGTTGGGTACTGGCAGATAAAGTCAGTGATGAGAAATTTTTAATCCCTTTGGGATACCACTGTTCCAAAAAATTATTTGGGATGAAAATATTGTAAATCAGCATATCACTGGGATTTTCCCTTTCTCTATGGTTCTCAACTCTCATATATGCCTATATATTATAAATTAAACTGGTGACATACAGTGGGGAGCCCATTCCTAATTTTCTCTTTAATAGTAGCTGCATTTTCCCACGGAAGTGCTGGAGCATCTAGAGGGCAGCAAGGTGAATGCAGACTAGAAACGGAAGATCAGGGAAGCCCAGTTGACAGATTTTCCACAAGCTGAATGAATAAAAATGTGTATATGTTATTTAAACGATCTATTATAACAAATGTGAACGCAACACTGATTTAGATGAATGCTCATAACCGGCTTGCTTTTGCAGATCTAGACTTAAAACACTCCCCACTACTGCATATGTCCTTTTTATCAACAATATTGACAACTGCAATAGCCTAATAAAATTTTACTTTAAGGTGATTTAAAAAAAACCAAAGAAACAAAATCAAACATTCAATAGCTTGAATTTGATAGTATTCTTGCCTCATCATAACCGCATTGGTAATACGAAAGGATTTCACAAAACAATTTTATTGTGACAAGAATGCCATGAATAAATGATTATATCCAGATTCTGAAAATCATGTTAACCATGTCTCTCTTGTACATTTTTTGTAGCTAAAGTTGAGTAACAGTAAAATCTGTAAAGCTGCTAGAATTCATAACAACATATCCAAATGGAAAAAAAGAAAGGAGATCGACACATGTAGTACCCATGATAGACATCATTTGCCTTTGTTCCAGATGGTACCTCCTCTTCCTCTTATTACTGTAACTTTCCAAATTCTGCCCACTGACATATCCAATGCAGTCACTGGAACATCATCATCTTTACTCTTAGACGCTGACAGCTGAATAATGTATGCTTACATTCCAAAATCAGGACTCCTACCAGTATGTGCTGTTCATATACTAACTATACTTTCCGCAAAGCTCCTGGCTATATATAATCCCTTCAAATTTTGGATGGCTTCTGAAGGAACTCTTGCCTGTGGTCCATTGCATCTTTCAGCTTGTACAGCCTGTCCTTGGAAAGTGCCCATGCAACCCAGCAAAGGGTGTGCTCCATATGAGCTCCAAAAAACAGCTCCAA
>NW_020455638.1:39785-66103 GCF_003342845.1 Nothoprocta perdicaria | reverse complement strand
CTCCTCTCCTCTCCTCTCCTCTCCTCTCCTCTCCTCTTTTTTTCATGAGTTTACAGAATATGGATTTTTTTAACAAGTTAGCAATTCAAATAGGTCATATCAAACAAACAAACAAAAAAAAAAGGGGGGGGAGGGAGAAACTACGGGCCGGTCAGCCTCACCTTACTCCCTGGAAAGGTGACGGAGCAGATCATCCTAGAGAGCATCTCTAGGCATGTGAAAGAAAAGAAGGTCAACAAGAGTAGTCAGTATGGATTCACTAAGGGGAAAACCTGTTTGACCAGCCTGATAGCCTTCTATGACGGGATGATGGAGTGAATGGACAATGGGGGAACCGTGGATGTTATTTACCTTGACTTCAGCAAGGTTTTGTACACCATCTCCCATAATATCCTCGTAGAAAAGCTCTGGAATTGTGGACTGGCTGAGTGCACGGTGCGGTGGATCAAGGGCTGGCTCGATGGCAGAGCTCAGAGGGTGGTGATAAATGGGGCCGAGTCCAGTTGGAGGCCTATGGCCAGTGGTGTACCCCAGGAGTCAGTACTGGACCCGGTGCTGTTCAACTTGTTCATCAACGACTTGGACGAGGGCACGGAGTGCACCCTGAGCAAGTTTGCAGATGACACCAAGCTGGGTGGAGTGGCCGACACTCCGGAGGGCTGTGCTGCCATCCAGAGGGACCTGGACAGGCTGGAGAGTTGAGCAGAGAGGAACCTCATGAGGTTCAATAAGGACAAGTGCAGGGTCCTGCACCTGGGGAGGAATAACCCCAGGCATCAGTACAGATTAGGGATTGACCTGCTGGGGATTAGCTCCACGGAGAGGGACCTGGGAGTGCTGGTTGACACTAAGTTAACCATGAGTCAGGAGTGCCCACATTGCCAAGAAGGTCAATGGGATCCTGGCTGCATTAGGAGCAGGGTTGCCAGCAGGTAGAGGGAGGAGATCCCGCCCCTCTGCTCAGCTCTGGGGAGGCCGCATGTGGAGTATTGGGGGCAGTTCTGGACTCCTCAGAACAAGAGAGATGTGAAGCTTCTAGAGAAAGTTCAGTGGAGGGCAACAAAGATGATTAAGGGACTTGAATATCTCTCATACAAGACTAAGCAAGCAGGGCCTGTTTAGCCTGGAGAAGACAAGGTGGAGGGGCGATTTGATCAATATGTATAAATACCTGAAAGGTGAATGTGGGGAGGAAGGGGCCAAACTATTCTTGGTGGTGGCCAGTGACAGGACAAGGGGCAATGGGTATAAGTTGAAACACAGGAAACACAGGAAGTTCCATGGAGGAACTTCTTTTCTGTGAGGGTGCCAGAGCCCTGGCACAAGGCTGCCCAGGGAGGCTGTGGAGTCTCCTTCTCTGGAGATCTTCAAAACCCACCTGGATGCTGCCTTGTGCCCCGTGCTCTGGGTGTCCCTGTTGGAGCAGGGGGGTTGGACTAGATGATCTCTAGAGGGCCTTTCCAACCTCAATCGTGATGTTATTTTGTGATTCTGTTAAAAGAAAATTAATAAGAGAGTCCTCTTTAACTTCAAAATATGAGATGAGTTCCTAAGGCAGGAGAATAAAAGAAAGACATCAAGCCAAGTTCAAGGCTCTGCCCTGAAATCTGTCACATTCTGAGCATAATTGTAAGTCATTTTACTTTGCATATTTCATTAAAAGATACAATTTGCAGTTAAGCTGAAGTGTTTTAATTTAAAAACACTGTTTAAAAAATCTTAATGCAAAAAAAAGTTTCTCTTCTAAGTTTTCTTCATCACTAAAATAAGTGATTTATGGACAAACAATTACTTCTTCTCCTATATGTGAACTAAGTAATGGATGAAAGCAATGTTATATATCAAAAATGATATTGCAATATCTTCTATGTAAAAACAAAAAAAAATTAGAGCACTAAAATGACATATTCTGACCAAGAAAATAGACTGATTCTATTATATTGCATATAATGCCCAAGCTCACCCATTCTATGAGGTTCTCGTTCCAGCTGTGGATGCAAATTGAAAAAGGAGGCCAGTGGTGCCTCCTTCTTATTTCTCCATGTACCGCACTGCATCACTGAGCTTAGTAGCTCCCTAGTCAGTCCCTTTTTTTCTTGGGACCCCCACGGCAGATTAATCATTATCTAATTCCCTTTTCCAATTAATCTCATTCTTCCTCAAGGGATAATATAATGCCCAAGGTTCAATTACAGATTTTTCCACATATATCAGGCTCTCTTCTAAGATACTGCAAGATAACAAACTCCTTGGTGACCCATGATCAACACAATCTGCCTGCAGCATTTTGCTGCAGTTCCTGTGCAGATTTTCGGGTGCCTCATCTATCTTCTTCAAGCTGGGCATGGCAGCATCTGCCTTGCTCCTGGATTCAGCACAATGTTCTATCAGTTCTCCAGGCCACTTAGAWAAAAAAAAAAAAAAAAAAAAAGATTGAAGAGATAAAAAACATTCTAAAATGCAGTACAATGCAGGTAATATGTGCAACCAAATTAAAAATCTGTGCCAATATATTTTGGTCCTAAAAACAAACATTAAGTCGATGTCTATCTAATTAATCGATGTATATATAACTTTATATATAATCTATATGTGTATATATATAATATAGATTTTATATATAGATATATAAAGTATAGATTTATATAACTATATATATACATAAACTCTGTGTGTGTGTGCGTGTGTGTATATATATATATATATATATGACTAATAATCAACAAGATGGTTGGCTCCAGAAACAAATGGGAAATTCCCTCCTTACCAGAGTCAGGTTCCAAATCCAACAGCCAAAAAGCATATATTCAGAAATCTCATCAGGTGACAAATGTGCAACAAGCACATAATTGCAGACCTGTAACTCTAAGAAATAAAAAGGACTACAGAAATACTCAGAAATAAATAGTTATTGTGAAGCTGTTTAAATTGGGTTTTTATCAAAATCAAGATTAGGACTATAGTAAATTAGTGTTTTCTTTAACAGGCTTAGGGCATAAAGTCCCTCAGAAATTAAACATAACAAGAAAAAATGAAAGAAATCTACAAATCCACAAAGACTGAAAAACATAATGTATAATTACAATCAGCATTTTGATGAATTTAGCGAGCATGAGCACAAATATGAATGTTAGCTAGTTAAGACAATAAACAACACCAAAATGGCATGAAGTTTATTTTATTAGGTCACATTGGGTGAGAATGCAATGAAGCCCTTGCATGATTTCTAGAGCCTGTTCCTCCCCTTCATCAGGTCAAACTCCAGCAACAGCCCCATTCACAGGTCCAACACAGAAGGTAGCGGGAGGCAGCTCAGCTTTCCCACTTCTACCAGTGTACCTAAGGAGAAAGAAGAACAAAAAGTTCAGTACAGATCAATTCTCCATCATAGCTTGAGCAGTCTGAAAATTTTCCAGCAAATAGTTTTTCCATCAGGGACTGCTGCTCTGCAATATTGAAACATTTTTTGGGGCAACCTCTAACGTGAAAAAGAAATCACTGGAATATTTAGCTTTTCCCAAGAACATAGTCATTTTGGAATTAAATTATGTCAGAAGAGCATATTGCTATGCTTTTTAGGGAGAGGTGTTTGACCACAAAGAAAGAGAATGTTCTGATAAGGTCAAAAGTATTTCAGTGAATTTTACATGATAGGCAAAGTCTGATTGTTCAGCATTCCTTTCCTAGCGAAGCAATAACTGAATCTCTTTCTGCAGACCATAGAAATTCTTCATTGAGTTTGCAATATATAATAGTAATAAAAAAAGTCAATACAATGCCAGTTTGCTAAACAAAGGTGTACTTGTCACAGAACAGGGATGTAATAGGCATTTTCTGCAGCCTTTGGTGCAATTACTCTTACAGACATATTTTATGTGAAAGAGACAATATCCAGATAATATTACATCTGATTAGTCTTGAAGACACTTCACTTCATTGGATCAAGGGTGTTTAGTTATCTTACAGACAACAGGAAGCCATTTTTAATATGATAGTGGGAATTTACAATATTCAGAGAAGTGCTAATGCTGGTCAGGGTTAAGACCCTATTATACCTTCCTTGTTGTATGAGGGCAAGCAACAACGATGCAGAGAAAAACAAGCTAACTTTTCTCTAGACCTGTAGAAAATTAACTGGAGATTGATCAATGTAGAGACATCAATCACTTGGTCCATTGACTTCTGAGGGACGAGGGTGCTCCAGGGCGTATTCCCTATGGAAAGGAAAATCTATGATAGGGAATGATATATATACTGGAAACTCTTAGAAAGACTTAAGCTTCTGACTCTTTAAGTCTGTGTCCATGTCTTTCTCTTTCAAGAAAAAGCAACACAAATCAGAACTGGCATCTCACAAGGGACTATTAAAAGGCAATGGCAAAAAAACGCAGTTCTGAACGGGAGACATGCAGTATAAGAAAATAACAGTTGATTAATTAAGCAGAAGCTAATTAAACTAAGAAAAAGGAAAGCAGTTTAAATACTAGGTGCTGCAAAATACTGATGCTTTTAATCTTGAGGAATGTATAGACATGAATTTTCATTTTCATCCTTTTACTTTACTGTGAGTTATGAAGACATGGACTTTAGCAGAAGATCAGGGGAAGCAGTGAATGGTATTATACACACTTCATAATATGAAGTATGTAAATAACACTTTGGTATCTCTTGAATCATTGTCATCAGGCTTCACACAGTGATAAATGGGTGATTAGATCAGAAGGAGGGAATCTGTCAGGGACAGTAAGTAGGAGAAAAATGGGCACAAGTGAAATGGGGAAGCTATTTCACTATATTCCCTATAGCTATTCCCATTGAAACAGATGGACATGAAGTGAAGGCAGAAGGTGATGCCAGGTGTCTTCTCCTGAGGGAGAGCTGAAATTGTTAAGCTGCTCCCGAAGGAGAGATAAAACTGAACGTAACAAACAGGTAATATTTGGGTAATATGAATGTATTTAGTACTCCTAAATCTGAAATATATAGATAAGACCCTTACAAGACCTCTTTATTAGAGCTCTGTTTGGAGCTTAGAAAACAGTACTGGCCTCCAGCTGTTGCATTCCTGGGTCACTCGTGAGACCCAACAGAGCTTGGTAGTGGTTCTAGGAGAAAGATGTTGGGAGCCTGGGAGACCAGCCAAGAATGGCATTGAGGGAACCATGGTGTCCAACAGAAGTTGAAGCCCATGTCCAGTACAGCTCAGGCCAACGGGCCACTGCTCCTGTGCCCACTGCCAGAGACCTCATGGCCAAGGAGCATATTTTAGCCATTGAATTTATCTGTAATTCTTAAGTTTTGTCATTATTTTTGCATCACTTTTTGTGTTTTCAGAAATTATTGCTGAGCAAACATGCTTGATATTTTTGTGCCAGTATTTTACTTTGTCAAGAACTGGCAAAGGAATTTATATTAAAATGCATGAAAATATAGTCCATAAATACCCTATAGGCCAATTTCCAAAATAAACTATTTGAAATATGCAGTAAGAAAAACAGAAATATTCACAAAGTGAAAAAAAATGCAACACTACAAATGCAAAACTTCAGAGAAAATCATAATTCATCATGTACTTACCACACCTACATGGTTTTTATATTACCCTACAAAATCGGAATTTCACCAATATGGCCCTTTTTCCATCTTTTCTGTTTTTTCAACAGCAATGCAGATGCCCTATGAAAACAAAAACTAAAATGCAAAGGGAGAAGAAAGCCCCTTCCACAACAGAGAATAAAAGAACATGAGTGAACCCCATCCCTTGTTTTCCTTAAGGACCATTCTCACAGAAAATTTCACCAGTTTTAGACATGATAATGATTGAACAATCTCTTTACCAGAAATTGCATTAAATGACATGAAAGAACTGCAAGTTATTGTATAAAGAGAAAACTAGCTATGTTAATAGTCAATCGCAGTATCTGCACAGTGAGCATAAATGAATGATGTTTCTCAGCTGTGTTTTTACGTGCACTTCTTTCATATCCTTATACATGTATGTGTGCAGATGTGTTTATATATATGTATAAAATATATATTATACATTATGTATTATATATATCATGACACATATAGATCCTGTCTATGTATAGGGGTATGTGTGTATACATACATTTACAGTGTGCATGTGTTTGCTTACAAGCACATACAAACACAGAAACATACAGGTGTTTTCTCTTTTCATGTTTTATAGAAACACTACCAGAAGCTAGAGCTTCATATTCAGATATTCTGAAATTCATTTCAGCAGAAATGATCGTGGCCAGTCAAGGAAAGAAGACGTTATCTGCACATCTCCTTCCCCCTCACTCCTTTTTGCATCTGAGTGTGGAGGAGGAAGCAATTACAAAATGTCAGTGCTGCTCTGAAATTACTGCATACATGCTGAGTTTTAGTATGAACTCCAAATATAACAAGAGCTGGTTAGCTTTCAAAGGTCATAGAGATATATTTTCAACTATCATCTCCTAGAAATGCTACACAGCATTTGGTGTTGAAAGCTGAGTATTTTCCTAAGTCAGTTACGATATGAAAGAAGCTAATATCTGTTTCTTGTGTTTTAAATCTGTTTCATGTATTTTAAATCAGCATTGTTCCTGAACAACAAGATGAAAATTTCATTTGGATTTCATGTATCTCAGTTTCTTAACATCCACTTTAGGTTCTACAAGTGACAAATTATATGTACAAATATTCTTATATAAATATTGGCATATAATCACATATGTGTATTTGGTATGCGTGTGAAATTTGAAATACACACAAAAACACTCACCAAAGAAATTTGTTTGTGAAAGAAATACCAGATTTCCATTTGCCTAACAATTGAACTTTCTTTCCAGCGGCCCCCTATCCTGAGACAGCACAAGCACTACATCTGGAAAAAGGTATGGTAGAAACATAGACGGTGCCTCTATTAATAAAATCTTTTTAAGCTATCTCTACTTTCATGACATTGGAAGAGTTAGAATTTATGTTATAAAAGATTTAGGATTTCTTCCTGCATCAAGCATAATGTATTTAGCAAGCATTTGCAGGACATCCAAATTCTGTGTAATTGCATTATAAAGCTTCAATACTGAATGAAATTTATTATCTCCTTAAATTAATTGATAAAGGCTTTTTTTGTTTACATAGTGGAAGCATTCACTAGGATAATGGTTACAGACTTAATGGAAGATAAATCCTTAAATTTCTTGGCCTCCTTAATTTTCAGTGTAACCTGTAAAAATCAGATTATAGGTGGCAAATCATCTTACTAAACAAAATATATAAACTATTTTTTTTTAAATCCAGACCTTTTTTTTTTTGCTGTGCTTTGCTTAGAAGCAATCTTTGCTTATGTCCAGTCAGTGAAAAAAAACATTTTTGCAGTTAAAATGAGTATTGTTTCTATGTAACACATCTTTCCTCTCAGTTATTACCAGAACCTTTCCATCTTAAGCAATTAAAGTAGCAAACCTCTCCTGATGTATAAACACATAATAAATATATTATAATAAATATATATAATTATTATGTATGTATATATTTATATATTATATTAAATTCCATTACCTAAGTTCTAATATTTCATACAAATGATATGTTTTATACAAATTATAGCAATATTATGTTATCCAACAGTGATTATCAATTTAGTGGATATATTTTATCTAAATGTTTTGTATTAGCAAGCAATTCATTGTAATTCTTTTTTTTTTTTTTCAATTTCCATATATCAGAAAGGCAACACAACAAAATTTTCTAGTGTGTCAGATGTATCAATGCCTTCATGTGTGACAGCAAAAGAGATACACACAGTTCAGAAATATCTTTATATATATATATATATATGCATATATGAAGAAAGTAAGGTTATTAGACTTCTTGCAACAGAATTTGGCCTTTAATAATCTTTTGGAAAACAGCAAGTCACAGTTGAAGCCAAGCATGTATTTACTGAAGGCAGCATGACCTGCAATCCTCTGTAGCACCAGGAAGAACAGGGCAATCTCCCAGTGACTGCAAGTCACAGTATTTCCCCACAGTCTCCACTGCAATGTTTTTGGTCTTTGGTCAAACTAAACCTTAAAGATACTTGAAGAGTTTCCTGCCATAGAGGCAAAGGCACTATGACTATCAAACTGAGGAAAAATTACAGTCTGACTACATATGCAATAGCAGATGGTCTATTCATGAGCTGAAACCACTAACAAGGCAACCCATGAAGGAGTTGAGCCAGGGAGAGGAAGAGTGATAACAGATCTTTTGCATCCAGGACAGCCAGAGGCAGATGCATTTTACTCCATTCATGAGATTTTGGGAAAAAAAAAGAAAGAGATTTTATCCTGAGATTAACAACTGAACACACTCTGTACCCTCATCTTTGACTCTAGAGCATCTTTTCAGGGCATTTCAGCATTACCCAAGCTTTCTTAAACCAGAAAGTGGAAGGAAAAAAAAAAAAATATGGGATCTAATAAGAGGAATCAAGCTTGTCACCAAGATGACTTCAGCATGGATTGCAAAGCACAATAAAAGGGATTGAGTTTACATCTGGCTGAAATTATTTTAATGGGATATCAAAATACTGCTTTAATTTAAGAGGCTAAAGACTTTTCCATTTAAGCACTTCGTCTAGACTATATTTTCAAGGATAAGATGTGAGCTAACTCTGGTAAACAGATAAATGACGTGATTTCAAGTTTTTAATATCCTTTGAAGCACATCTATTCTGTGGAAAAGTCAGGAGGTGAGGATTAATGAAAACAGCTCTGGGCTGGAGAACGCAAGGGAAATGATCCTTTCCTTCCCTTAGAGCCTTTGTCTGAATGTGAAAGGGGACATTTTGGACATTTTTTTCAAGTTTTCTGCATGTCAGGAAGTCTCACTGGGTTATTGCACATGCACATCATGGACAGCCACTACTTAGATACTCAGTCCAGCATGCCAAGATACATTGGATCTGCTGTTTGTGAGCTACACACCATGCAAGTATCCATATTTCTGCATTCCCTGACATTTTAGAACCTCTCTGTTAAATTTTTCCTCCCTTGTCCATAAAATATCTTTACCCAGGAATATTTAGAGGCTGCCTGAGCAACTCCATAGGGCACAAGGCTTCTTATCACAGTCAGGGAAACAGAAACTTTCTCTGGCCTGTAAGGAGAGATATATCAGTGGCAGACAAAACACATTTCTGTAATCTACTTGCTTATCTTGGGGTGCTATTTTTCTCTGATGTGTATTTTTATTCCTCAAATGGAATTTTGTTATTATGATTATTTAGTTATTTTTCTTTATTTACTCAGGCAATAATTTGATGTAATCTTTAGAGTTAATTAACAGAGCTAAATATGAACCTGTTTGCTGTGAGGTCTTTTAAAAGCTTGAGGGTGGGGGGGTTTAACCAAAAGGGGAAAAATATACAAACCACAAATTTCGGTTGAGTTTTGTTTTGTTTATATCCTTAGTGGATATATATATCCATATATATGTATGTATGGATATATATATGTATGTATATGTGTATATACATATACACACACACATCTGTGTGTATACATATATGTATATATATAATAAAAATATATATGCATATAGGTATGCATGTTAATTTTTTTTTTGCTGATAAAACAAAAAATGTCTTCATTAGCTTCATTAAATTAACTGCTCAGTGGAAAACCCTAGGGGAAAATGTGAATGGAATTTTCCATCTATGTTTGTCATTTTCCAACTATATTATTTTGATGAATCAAAAAACTCATGTTCCAAATTAAGTTACTGCTGTTATTAGCATATCTTCCCTCTGCATCCCTATGAATACAAACATGTGCAAATAGTTTACAATAAACAAATGAATATAGAACTGAAGTCTAATTGTAAGTGCTCTACAGACTATCTCACCAGCTTGTTCGGAATTACTAATCTAGAAGCAATATGTGTGTTTACCCATGATAATATTCCCTTGACTCAGAAATACTTAAATACAAGATGGACAATCACTTAACCCACACAATTTCTTTACTATTCTGTGACTGCAGGTCCCACCAAAAAACTCATAGTTTTAAAATAAAAGATTAAACTCCTAATCTCTGGCTGTCTGATGCAGAAGTATGAATGAATATAGAGTCACTCCTAAAGATCAAGTTTGCTTAAAATTTACCTGGGGAGGTTAATGTTTAAAATTTACCTGTTTAAAATTTACCTAAGGTCTACTGCATTTGCATGGCTAAACTTTTCTTGTCCTGACTTGAACACAGGTTCAGGGCCTAAACTTTTTCTCTTTGGCATTTGCTTGTAGTGGAGCTTTGTCAGCAACCACTCTTTGCCCCATAGGCTTCCCAGTGTGTTTGCTTCTCTTATTCCATCCCTTGTGAGCCAAACCAGTTTGGAAGCTGAGGCTAATGCTTCTGGACAAGCTTTGATCTTCGAGGGAAAGTCTATTACACCTATGCAGGCAGCATTCAGACATGCCTATTGTAAGATCTGCTATCCATATTATGTTTATTGATATTAACAGTATCCATATTCTTTATCTTTCTCCGTGAATTCAATACTACCTCTACTTTTTGGTCACTATGCTTGGGAATAATTGAATAATTTTATGCTTATGCTCCGTGATTTTTTTAAGAAGATCATTCTCCCTAGGAACACAAATGTACAAAGTACTCTAAGATTCTCTGAAAATGCACAACAGTGGGTCAGGACTCTTCCTGGCCAACTCTCTATGGTTATCCATGTTTAAATTATTTAATCAGTCAACTTGATTTTTTTTCAGCATTGTTTGTATGCATCCAAATTACTTTTTGTTAATGAATTCTAAGTTACTGCAGGGCTGAAAGTACCTCACTGATTCTCTCAGATTCTTTTCTCAAATACAAGAGACACATTAATTGAATACTTTGACCCTTTCTTCCCGAATACTTCAGAAGCATAAAACTGGTTTTGCTCTCTGAGATCATCAACTGCAATCCCATTATTAGGGCAACTACGTCACACAAGCTTACTCATACTACTATAAAAGCACATTTTGCTGATTTCTTGCAGATAGTGATCACATCCAGAATTAACTAAACCTTACATTTTTAGTAGCATTTGTTCTCCAATTTGTCTCTAACAATTAAATGAAAATAATGCCTTTCAAAATTTTCTACTATATTGAGTCTTATTTCTATTTTTAAATCCACTATAGGAGATCTAGATTGGAGCAGTCAGTTACAATCTTTCTCTGAAGGATTTCTGAGTCAAACCAAGTTCTGTTCTAGTCAGCTTGTGATGCGTTCCATCACAGTCTGAAAAGCTGTTATCCTTAAACACTGCCAGTTCTCTAAATCCCTCATTCCTGACTTGTACATATTTTTTTCTCACATAAAGCATAAAATCACACCAATCCTTTTATTTATCTGATTACTTAAAATACAATCTGATTACTTAAAATGGGCTGAATGGCCTTTAAAAATAAAGCTGCCTTTTCTTTCTCTGAAGACTTTAGAGGATCTGTATTACTCATTGTATTCGTATGCCAAACAATTTCATATTAATTAATCTGCTCAACTTTATCCTTACATAATTGTACCCTGAAAGAATATAAATATTAAAACATTAATAAATATTGTGTAGCTGCTGTTATTCAAAGACTTTCACATTTATCTTTTTTCACTTTTTGTTTTAGAATAGGCAGGGAATGAGGAATTAGCATGTAAGTCTTTTATATTTCTGCTAACGTGAAATGACAGAGTCTTTCATAATCCTGCCAAAATGTAAATCCTTTAGTCTATTAAAGACTGAAAGTTTCATCTGTATAAAAATGACAAAATATATCACACTAAAATTGACAGAACAGCTATAATGTAAAGGAGATGTGGCTTAATTAGAGCTCTCTCCCCAGATAGACTGAGCTTGCCAAAGTAATTTTAATTATTTCTGTCTATTAAATGTACAATCACCTATTACCACAGCTATACATCACACCAGAAGAGTACTCCCTTCAGGAAGGCACTGCCATTTTTAACAGGAAAATATTGCTCTTTCACAGTACAGTCCTCTATCACCCAAATTGCTGTCAATAAGTTAAATTCAAACATCATTACCCTGCAGAACTATGCATCCAATAGTAAATCAGGAATGGCTGGCATCGGAAATATGGATATATCTACTTCCAAACTACTAGAAGAAATAGGTACCACCTTTCCTTAAATCAGTGAAGTGTCTGCCTCATGGGCTTCATTGTGACCTCTCTACTTACTCTGCTGTACTGTTGAGGTTCACCAAACCAGAAAGGAGGAGAAAGGGATCTTGGGATTAGCAGTATTATTTTAAGTACTTTCATGGGTTTGTTTTTTTTTTTTTTTAATCAAATATTTTAAGACCTGAGTTTACTTCCAGGTCTCTTTTTCTTGGATGCTATAATTCAATCAATGTGAGCAAGAGATGTCAGGGGACATGATGGCCAACATTACAACTGCACTCATTTCCTTTTGCATTAATCCAACAGACACATTTTAAAAACATTGCTGGTTTTGTATATTAAACCACCAGTCTTTATGCATACATTAAGTCTGATGCTATTGCATTCTAAAAAAGGACAGTTAGATTTGTTTCATATGAATATAGCTTATGTAGGATTTCTTTGTGACAAGTATAGCCTTCTATTCCAGATTAAGAGATACTAACACCTGAGGCTGCTCTTTGTAAGTACTACAGCAAATAGAATTACAGTAATAGTGATAATTTGCATTCTCAGAGACCCTGAGTCCTGCTATAAATGAATGTTCCAAACTAGACCGCATAAACTATAGAGTAATAATTGGTAGTACTGTTAGCTGAGATCTCTGTAAGCCGAAAGAGATTTATTAAAAAGTAAATTTTTCCATAAAAATTGTAAAAATATCATGGAAGTTTTCAGTCCTTATTGCCTTTGAAATATATACTAGGAAATGAGAGAGTGATCACCAAAAGAAAGGAGGGAAAGGCACTGTCTTGAGGTTTTTCACTAAGCAAGAACATTTACATACAAAGGAGGTAACATCAGAATGAGAAACTGAGATGAATCTGGAGAGGAGAAACATAAAAAATACATGGTGTTTATGACGCCATGGGATCACTCACCTTCTACTGGGTTCACAAACAGAGTGCTTATAATATAACCTTATTATTATAATTTTTCATGAATTAGCGTAAATATATGTCTTTAAAGTCCAGGAGTTGGTCATATTACCCTTAACAAAATCCTCAGACTTTGAACTATCTACAGCTCCAGTATTATCCTACCTATCTGCATCCTTGCTGGAGATCCCAGACTGTGAAATATTAGTCATTTAATAAAAGCCAAAGACATGATTTTAAGCTTTTGTGGGTAAAAAAGGTATAGTCTTGGAGTGCATATGAATAATACAACTTGCATAATAAGTCATAAATATTTCTCTTGAGGGAGAATTGACCAAAAACTCAAGGAATGTTCCAAAGTAAATAAACACAGACTAGCAGGGATTTACTGCCTAAACATATATTTCATTTTTATTTTGACCAGTTACTTTACTTGGTGAAATATCAGACAGGAAATCGTAAGAAAAGTAAACAAGAAAGGATATACAGGAACTAAAATATAAGGTAAACAGTCTAGTCAGCCTGCTGATTATTCTTAAAATTAAACCCTCAAAATGAAGCAGCATTTCATAACCAAAAGAAAACTGAACAGTTTCACTAATAGAAGCAAGGAGTTTTTCCTAAGACCACCCATAAAGCTTTGTATGCAGACCTACTCTGAGACCTAAACGAGCTGGCAAGCCCTCAAACTGAGAAGGAAATTGGATCCATCTCTCCTTCATCTTTGGTGAGTGTTTAATTCCATGATTAAAAGCATCATTTCTTCCAGAGATTAGCAATTCCAGCTTCTACCCACATTATCAAGCAAAGTTATTTTAAAAATTGAGTGTCTTTTTGAACACAGTGCAGAAAGGTTTTGGAATTACTTTTCCATAAATTCATAGAGTTGCATCAGAAATTGAAAACAAGCTTGTTATGATACCATAAATTCACAGATTCACAGATTCACAGAATATTCAAGGTTGGAAGGGACCTCTACAGATCATCTAGTCCAACCTTCCTGCTCAAGCAGGCACACCTACAGCATGTGGCACAGGGTGGCATCCAGGTGGGTTTTGAAGACCTCCAGAGTAGGAGACTCCACAACCTCCCTGGGCAGCCTGTTCCATGGCTCTGTCACCCTCACAGTAAAGAAGTTGCTCCTCACCTGGAGACGGAACTTCTTATGCTTCAGCTTGTGGCCATTACCCCTGGTCCTATCGCTGGCCACCAGTGAGAACAGCTTGTCCCCTTCCTCCCTGCATTCTCCCTTCCTGAACTTATACATATTAATCATATCCCCTCTGAGCCTTCTCTTCTCCAGAGAAAACAGGCCCAGCTCACTCAGCCTCTCTTCATACGAGAGATGTTCCATTCCCTTAATCATCCTGGTTGCYCTTCTCTGGACCCTCTCCAGAAGCTCCAYGTCCCTCYTATACTGGGGAGCCCAGAACTGCTCACAGTACTCCAGGTGCGGCCTCACCAGAGCTGAAGAGAAGGGCAGAATCACCTCCCTCGACCTGCTAGCAACATCCTCCTGATGCAGCCAGGATCCCATTGGCCTTCTTGGCCACGAGGGCACACTGCTCACTCATGGTTAACTTGGTGTCAACCACGACTCCCAGGTCCCTCTCCGTGGAGGTGCTTTCCAGCAGGTCGACCCCTAATCTGTCCTGGTGCCGGGGGTTATTCCTCCCCAGGTGCAGGACCCTGCACTTGTCCTTATTGAACCTCATGAGGTTCCTCTCTGCCCAACTCTCCAGCCTGTCCAGGTCCCTCTGGAGGAGACATAAATATGTTCATTCTGATAAGTCTTCATTCCTATACTTTAAAGGAGTCCTTCTGCAGCCAAGGAAAGCAGGAAAATGGACTTCTCAAAAGGTATGAAAGCTTTGAAAACACTTTCGAGGAAGAAACTCGGAAATAAAAATAATGATTAAAAAGGGAGGTGAGGAGAGTAGCAAAAATCCTCAACCTACAAATATATCTAAATACATCTGTCCTAGTAAGCATACACTCTTTAGAAAGAAGGGTGAATAACCCATATTGTAGACTTTTTAAGAACCATATGAAGAATTCTTTATTGCTCGTATCTCTTTAAAAACTCCACGAATATAAACGACACACTTCTTTAATATCCAGTTCCCTGCGGTACTTTGCGCTTCTCATGTAACAGAATGTTTTAATGCAGAAGACTAACAGAGGGAGGCTAGATATACATAATAACATCACATAATAACCCTCATCTTATTATGTTAGCTTAGTAACATTCATTTCAGGTCCACTAAACTGCATGTGGAAATTAAAAGAAACTGTAGATTCTTTAAAATGCCAATCCAGGCTTCAACTGCTTTTTACTTTTATTATTCCGTAATGTGAAACCCATTAGGAGTAGGGAAGTTGATGGTTAGAAGGACTATTTAGTCATACACATTATAGCATTAAATTTAAAGGTATTTTAAAATCCAAGCTCATTTTTAAGGCAAACTAAGTGTGCAAGCAGTGCTTCTTATGATACACCTCCTCACTGACTGGGGACAGAAAGAGCACCTACTATACTACACCTGAGCAGCCCAGGAGGAGCAGCCCAGGGGAGCTAACAGCCAGCGGGACAGTTCGGTTTAGCTGGAAAGACGGATTGGTTTGTCTGTCCTCTCTGTTTAGTGGTGAAGTTGTCAGCCCATTTTAGCACCTCCAGGGACAAAGCAGTGAAATTTTTATCCTGGGCAAGCTAGATTACAAACCACTGATCTTAAGAGATGCAGAAATATCAAGACTTTAGTTATATTATTAGTATGGTTTTTAAAGCATTATACCAATTAAACATTATTTTTAAAGCCTGTTGTCATCCACCCAGAGGTGGATTTGCCCATAAAGAAGACAAAGAAGAAAAATGAGGCTTAGACCTTAAATAAAGGACCCTCCAGTGTACAAGCTCACAGAAAAAAAGGCCACTACATGATCCTTCTAAGTCTAGAAATCAGGGAAATTATGTCATTTACAGCTACCTATTCCACTTGAGTTTAATTAAATACATTTAATTAATTAGTTGAATTAATAACATTCTCCTCAAGTTATATTCTGATCTCCTTATTACATTCACAGTGTGCAAGAGGTGAGCAAGACTGCTTCATGGACATCAAATATGAATTGTATAGAGACACTCCCTACTTTAAATAGGAGAAATAGCCCAGAAAAAAATATATACAGACATCTTAAATAAACATAAGCTGCTACTTCCATTTAAAAAAAAAGATCAGATCATCTAATAAGAGAGAACTAACAAATTTACCTATTCTGGGTAAATAAATCCTTATTCTGAATGCAGTTTACTAGTGGGGCACACTTGACAGAATGAGTCTATGCATAGATCTGTAGTGATACTTTATAGCTGTGAAAAAGTAATACTGTTAATGCATATTTGCATGCTCATAACTAAAGAAAGCCAATCAACAAACAAAAACACTTCCAAGACCAACACTCACTTGGCATTCTGGTTAACAAATGTTATACATTTATCCTTTAATATTCAACACAAAAAAAGTACATTGAATTCTCTATTAACGTTTGAAGTTCTTCTAAAAATAACTGCAATACTCTGCTTATTTGTGAACATAATGTAATCACAGAAACATTGAAAATGCTATTTTTTTATTTTATTTTTAGTTTTTATGTGGAAGGTGTGCTACTTAGCTACTCCCTTTTCCCAGATGGGTGCTTGGCTCTGATGAATGGCTGATTTCTAAAATTGCTTTTTTTCTAGGAAGGCACAATTACACAGGTAATGACCACATTAATATCTGTTTATGCTGTATTGTCATAGGAAGATGGCATAAAATAAATTGTTGGAAAGTGATATGACAAGCTTATATATATAAAATAGTAGTTTCATCTTCCCACATAATTTCGTTAGATAATTATTTGTATATCACAGCAGTTTTACCTTCACTATAAGCAGCAATTACTGGGCATTCTTAAGGAACCAATAATGGTTTAATTTCAATCTTTTGATCTCAAGTACAATGATAATTACTATTGTATCAAACTCCTATTTCCCTAGAGGTCATAGAATGTATAGCATACGGATTATATAGATTACATCAGTCATGCAGGCTCTGACTGTGAGAATAATAAAAAAATTGATATAAATCACACTGTATATGTACTGTCATAAACAACAGCAAATTGTTTGTGGTTATGAGGTGCGATCATAATAACTCTAAATTTTAAAAGGATTGAAAAATATCCATTAAAATATGCACATTATATTTCTCTGGAATCCGATTCTGAGCTCAGGTAAAAACAGTCATTAATATCTGAAATAAAATCTGAGCATTAAGCCCAGTTGTTTACCCATATAGTGCTCACTAAAATCGGAACAGAATCCAGCTTTAAGAATTTTATTAACTCCTCCCAAGCTGCAGAAATTGAGTAGTACTGAACCATGTTGATGTTCTTTTTATTTTTTTTATTTTATATATTTATATATGTGTATATATTTGAAATATATATTTGAATTTCCAATAGTTTATGTAAATATATATCTATGTACAATGTGTATTTATTTTTATATATTATATATATATAAATAAATATATATAAAAAATATATAAATATATATATTTATTTAGACATAAAAATAATAATAAATAAATAAATAAATATATATATATTATTTATATATATATATATATATATATAAATGTATATGTATATGAAGTATTAGGAATTCAAACTCATTTTATTTTTTTCAAGACTGTTTTGGCCAGAAGAGTCTTTTCCAACTGCCGGAGGTAAATGTAAATATAGATATATACCCCAAATTAAATTATTTTCAAATCACTTTCTCATGACCTGTGTAATCCAAAACTGAGTGTTTTCCAAGAGAGAATTCAGAGCATCTGCAGATCATGTTGTTTACAATAACAAAAAGATTTTGATCACCCATCAAAAAGTATGTGACCACCACATACCAACACCAGCAACCCAATGAGCACAGCTGTGAAAATTGCAAGCACAATGGTGACAGCTGACTGACAGTGCTACTAATAATTTAGCACTTACTATCTGCCATTAGATGCTGAAAGTAAGGAAATGGGTTCCTCCAAGCCTAGTAATAAATGAATCTAAGAACCATAAAAATTAACAAGCATTGAGAAATATCTAATAAAATGCAGCAGACGACAGCTTGCAATTGCTGCACATCAAGTTCCTTCAAGAAGGCTAGACAAAACTGAAATAAAAAATAGGTATTTCTCTTGCACACATAAACTGCCAGTTGCTTCCAAGTTTTTGGCATGAAATGGATCCCTTTTCATTGTATTCCCTGTCCCAGGACTGACGTGACACTGCAGTGAACACTCTTGCAGTTAGGGATTACCAGGTTAACCTTGGCAGCTGGGTCACCGGACTTGATATCACATATGAACACCATGGATAAGCCTAAACTCTTCCCTAAACCCATTTCTGACAAGACAACTCAGGAAAGTAAGACTGGAAGATTAGACACCCCTAGGGAACAAGCAGATTTTTTAGCATCTTTCTAAAGTACCATACATGTGAAGATGTCAGCCTGAAGAAGGATGATATTTTTCAGCGTGACCTGTTTACTAGGATTTTATAAACGTCAATGGACACGAGCGATGCCCATCAGATCCTGTTTACAGATGATACAGTGCTGGCAGCAGTGACAGGTTGCAACAGGGAAGAGGGAAATAGTGACACAATGCTGGTCAGCCAAGGCTCAGGCAAAATGAAGAGAAGGTGACAGATATTTTTCTAATGACTACCGCCACATCTGAAAAGTCTGTTTCATTTGGGATGAGAAAAATGCTTACAACAAGGGTTGGTGGTAATCCCCTTTCCTTCTCATGAGCTCAAAGACAATTTTCAGGATCTATTATTTCTATCTGTTTACAGCTAACATAGAACTTGAAAAATTTGAAGATTTTTACATGTAAGTGCATACAAATAATATTCCCATGGGCACGAAAACAGTACTCCTATGAATACTGGTTTAATATCTCACTTCAAATTGTGGGCTAAAGAGCTAGCTTTGGAGATAGCCCCTTTTCTTCTGTACTTTGTCAGCTTTGCAGTGAGCCTCTTCCCCAAGTGCTGACCTGATCCTTCATGCAGTAGCTGCATGTGCAGAACAAAATAGAGCAGTAAATCTCTGAACCCTTTGCTTGTAAAGCAAGACCAAGGGAAGAAATTGCTCAGGATTATGTTCTGGCATGAGTTCAACTGCCAGGAATGAATTGGGAAGCTGTTTGTTTTACAGAAAGCAAAGGAAGCTGAGACAGCAAGGAGTTTGAGAAGCCCATTGGGGCTAAAAGGAAAAATAATACATGCTCTCCATTAATCTGATTTGAACAGATAGATATAAATAGGAAGACCAGTCAGAAAGGAGAGAAAAGGCAAAATATTTCAATCACTATAATTAAATCCAAGCAATAGGTGAGGGCAGAAGAGGTCATCTTCTGAGGCTAGTCAAAACAGCCATCAGTGTCCCAGACTCTCATAGTTCCTTCTCGACAGTGGTCTGTGTAAACGTACATGCACGTACATGCACGTCAGCAGCACTTCACAGTTTTGATCTTTCCTTCTTCTTTTAGCTCAATTTTTAAGGAGCAGAAGTGTCAGGAAAAATTGATTAATGTATGTGAAAGTATTGGAACGCCCATTTTACATTTACAGCCATATTGACCGCAGGCAGGCAGGGAAATACCTCAGGTGTTCATGCAACAGACCGGATTTGTGTAAACTGGTGCTTCCTAATGCAACCATTAAGGCCAAACCAATGCAATATCAGCTACAGAGCTGGTCTTCTTTCCTTCCTGTGATGACTGCAATCAGACCTGGCACAACAGGCATGTTCTCCTAGCTATACCGGGTATAATCCTGTTCCCTAATTGTCTTGGTGAGAAATTTCAATTTTTACAAACAGGGATGGCCAGTCCATTCTCACTTCCTGATAATAAACAAGCACTAGGTTACACCTTCTCTTATCCTAAACAGTAACCAACACCTTATGAAATCCAACAGTTACAGAAAGTTCTTCTGTATCTTTTTGACACCAAGGCTTTTGACTTTTGACACCAAGGCTTTTGACACCATCCCTCACAGCCTCCTCCTGGGCAAGCTCCAAAGGTGTGGGATAGATGAGTGGACGGGGAGGTGGATTAGGAATTGGCTCGATGGCAGGGTGCAGAGAGTGGTATTCAGTGGCGCAGAGTCCAGGTGTAGACCTGTACTTAGTGGTGTCCCCCAGGGGTCAGTTCTCGGTCCGGTCCTGTTCAACTTATTCATTAACGACCTGGATGAAGGGCTGGAGTGCTCCCTCAGCACATTTGCTGATGATACCAAACTGGGAGGAGTAGCTGATAGCCCTGAGGGCTGTGCTGCCATCCAGAGGGATCTGGACAGACTGGAGGACTGGGCGGTTAGAAACCTCATGAAATTCAACAGGGGCAAGTGCAGGGTCCTGCACTTGGGGAGGAATAACCCTGGACACCAGTACAGATTAGGGGTGGACCTGCTGGAGAGCAACCCCGCAGAGAGGGACCTGGGTGTCATGGTGGATGACAAGATGACCCTGAGACAGCAGTGTGCCCTGGTGGCCAAGAAGGCCAGCGGGATCCTGGGGTGCATTAAGAAGAGCATCTCCAGCAGGTCAAGGGAGGTGATCATCCCCCTGGTAAGGCCACATCTGGAGTACTGTGTCCAGTTCTGGGCTCCCCAGTACAAGAGGGATGTGGAGCTGCTGGAGAGAGTCCAGCGCGGGCCTACGAGGATGATCAGGGGCCTGGAACATCTGCCCTATGAGCAAAGGCTGAGGGAGCTGGGTCTGTTCAGCCTGGAGAAGAGAAGGCTGAGGGGGGATCTGATCAGTGTCTATAAATACCTCAAGGGAGGCAGTGAGGAGGAGGGGCCGGCCTCTTTTCAGTGGTGGGCAGGGACAGGACTAGAGGAAATGGCTTCAAACTGAAGCATCAGAAGTTCCACAGGAACTTAAGGAAATTCTTGACTGTGAGGGTGACAGAGCCCTGGCACAGGCTGTCCAGGGAGGTTGTGGAGTCTCCTTCTCTGGAGATCTTCCAAACCCGCCTGGATGCCGCCCTGCGCCCCATGCTCTAGGTGACCCTGCGTGAGCACGGGGGTTGGACTAGATGAGCTCTGATGTCCCTTCCAACCTTAACCATTCTATGATTCTATGATTCTATGAAGTCATTTTAGTCTTGCACTTTTTCATATTTTAAAGGTATACAGTCTGGGAGCTACTGTTTCATTACAGTGGAGTATGAGTGATGGAAAACTTCAGTGCGTCTAATTTTCAGTAATAAACTAATCTGTCATTTCCCTCTATCAATTATGAGACTTACCCAAACTGCAGGAATAAATTCGTTTATCTTCCTTATTCTAGCAACGTTTTTACTTTTTTCATTTTCTAGAGACTGCAAACATGCAAAGATTTTTTTTGAACAAAAAGAAATCTTACTTCTGACTATAATTGAAAGAATACATATATACATGAGCAGAGTTGTTGCTTCAGGCAATACCTGAGCAGGATCATTATTCATTTTCCATGAAAAAAGAATACACAATATATTCTATGATAGCAGAAATTTGATTAGAACAGTTTCAAAGAATGCTGAATGACAAACAAGAGCCTGTACTTCAATGCATACACAGCCAATAGAAGTTAAGCAGTGTCCCAAGCTAACTAAAATCAGTGACTTTCATTTGCACCTCGAGGCAGCAGTACTTTCCAGTTCATTTTGAAGGCTATTACTCCTGAAAGACAAAAGACTGGCTTGCCTTCAACACTAACATATAATATTCAAGCCATTATTTTTACTACATAGAAGAGCAATATTTAAGTTCCCAAGTCATCAAAATTGACCATGCTTTCAGACTTAGAGCATTGCCAAGGCTAGCAAACTATAAAATGTCTATAGATTAAGCATTAAATAAAGGCAAAATTAATTATTTTATTTGGTATATAGAATAATTCACATTTAAGTTTCAGATTTTATTTGCATTTGTGTACATATACGTGTGTGTGCGTGTATATTTGTATAAATAAATATATGTATATATGTGTGTGTTTATACATATATATATATAGTCTCCTGATTTTACTCCTGATTTTTTGACTCCTGATTTTAAGAGAGATGCATCTTTTTTCCACCATACAGATGTTCTTAAAGTTATATTCTTGGCTGCAATTATTTCCTTATCTCAAAGTCATGAGAGACATGTAAGATTTTTCATCATGAGCACAATCTGCTAAAGGAACTTCCAGCTTTATATTTCAAATCTTTCCTGTTGCCAGAGCAATTAGTGCAGCTTTGTGATAATCAGCAATGTACCAGGTGAAAAAAGCTGTCACTTTGCTGAAAAGTTCTAGTGACATAACAAAATGCAAGGCAGCTACTTCATCGTAGAATGTCTCTGCAATTCCAGCCACTCAAACTGTCAATTAAAACATTGTTTTACTGCACAACTGACACAAAATTCCTAGCAAAAAAAGCTGTCTGACTTGAGATTCATTGTGTAAAAAATTCAATGAGTGACACCTTCACAAAGGAAGCCTTCTGGTATCTCTATATTAGCATTTTAAATATCAAATTGCATAGTGCTTCTGCAAAGATGCTCAAAAATCTTTGGTCACAACACTAATGCAACAGCTGTTGGCTATTTAGTTTAGACCCAGTTCGTGTGCTTGATAAATGTAAATGCATAAATATCGCTTGAAAGCCCACATTCAATATCTTGTTCCCCCACAAGACACAGCAAACCCAGGAATTTATTACACTGGTCCGGCACTAAATTTTACTAGCCTCTTTTGTGTCCTCTCCAGAAAAGTAATGCCTGAGTAAGCCAAGCAATGTATCTGCCCTCAGTTTAATACTTGGGTTGAATGTAAAACAAGCTGCTAGCAGTTTTGGTTGGTTAAAAATCCTCTCCAGCCACCTGGTTGTGAATCCCAACAGCTTTGTCTGGACAGATCAGTCTCTCCACGGTGATTTCAGAAAAGCATACACTGAGAATAAGGGTCAGTCAGCTATAGCATGCCTGTACCTGTATTCTCCTGCAGAAACGCACAGCAAGTTATAGCTTAGCATCCTTCTCTGAATTTGGATATGAAACAAGAAGGATATTTCATACAAATCATGAAATAAAGCTTCCATTTTAAAACATCAGACCATTAAAATTTCTTTCTTCTTCTGCATAATTCTGAAAAACATTAACCTAAGAATTTGTGCAATTTTCTGTTTTAGTGTCTTATAGTGTATAAAAGGTAACTCAATCCAAAATTCAGGTAATAATGTAGCAGTATCTGATTTGGGGGATTTTGTGGGTTTTTTTGCCTGTTACTGTAATTTCATGTAAATTTTGCTAGGTAGGCCTAAATCTACATCACAGAAACAAACTGTAAAATTCCATAGTATAGAAAAAGGGCTTTATATAGCTCCTTATCATAAACTACTAATTTATAGATCATATACTACCAATTTGACCAAATTTCCTAGGGGCATGTATCTTCCTGTACTGCAAAAGAATCAAGCTTATATATATATTTTATTTTTATATATATATATATTTATTTATTTATATATATATATATTTATATACATGTATGTGTATAAAGAGAGAAAGAGAGAATTTGTAGATCAAGTCTAATACATGCCAATATAAAGAAGGAAATTTGGCACTGCTGCTCTTGTGAAGGCTCTCTGGGGAAAGCTCATTTAGCAGAGAAAATTATTTCCTCCAAAAACATTTTGTAGACATTTTGGTCTAAAAAATGAGGAGAAACACATGAATTGGTCTACAAAATGAGGAGAAACACATGAATTCACCACTTTATTCCAGTTCTTGCTCTAAAGGTTTTACTCCAAAAGATGGAAGTGTGAAAATGCCAAAAGGGTGAGACATTCATTTTCAAAATGTGTATGAATTCTTTCCCTCCTACCAAAAAAAGAGAGAATGACTGCTGTTACAAGGACTCAATAAAATAATCATGCAAATAATCATGCAAGATGCATTTTAAATGTGCATAATGATAGAAATTATAGATCTAAGTTGAATACATATGAACAACTAAGAAATGTTCTGAGACGCAAAACTGGGAACAAATCCATGCAATCCAACCTCAGTCTCCAGAAGGAGAAAAGGATTTCCTGAAATATAGTCTTGTGGTTATATTTTCTGATGGAAAGCCCAAATGAATTTAAAAGGAGCCTCTAAAGTGTGCGAACATCTGGACCTTGTTAATTGAAAACAGTGTTACCATCTTCCTCTTTATCTCCAAAGTCTTCACTAGAGAGAAATCAATTTTCTTGACATAAGTACATTGATGTAACTGATAAAAGACTGAGCTGGCATATTCTACCATATGTGTGGCTTGGATCTGTTGCAATTTCATCTATAATAAAACAATAAAAACTACCTTCTGCCAGGACCGTAGCAGGCTGGCAATTTCTAGGACACTGAGCAGAGTTCCTTTGCTGAGTCTCCATGAGTTTGAAAGCTAAGAGTCTGCATAGCAATGTAAAATAATTTTGCTGAACCACACCAGCAGGCAGATCTTACCAGATCTTGCTGGATCTTTATTTCTGAGGCATTAAGATCAATGTGTTGAGACAGAAATGATCCTACATCTTTTTCAGACCTGGATATCTAAATATAATTTAGGGTGAAGGTTTGAAGTTCGTTCATCCTTGACAATAAAACCTTTCTATTAATGCAGGCAGATTTGAATTGCCATATAGCATTCCACATTCTTATGAAGGTTGGAGGCTGTCTTCTGTGCAGCAACTCACTTCTGACTATCTCTGCTCAGCGGCAGAGCTTTCCTCAGGCATTTTATTGCAGAAATTAGTTCTCAGTCCACCATCTTGACAGCTACTCATTATGACTTGACCATGCTCAATCTATGGCTGCTATACCCTCACCACTCTCTATACTCAATGAATCATCCAGCATTGCAGTGACAATCATTAATCTAAGTATAAAAACAAAGAGACAAATTTTAACTGGAAAATGTAAAGAAGAAACGTCATGTAGATCATTATCAATATGTATTCTGTGTCTGAATTTGGCACGAACTATAAAAGATACCTGTCATGGAGAAAGCACTGAAAAAAATTTAAAACCATCTCAAATTAATTTAAAATGTCAACGAGTGCCCTTAGGTTGCCATTTAACTGTGAAAACTGCATACATTTTCCCATCACCTTCTCCCTGCCTTGCCTCCTACTGATTTTCATGCTAACTTCTCAATGTCCCAAATGTCCTACTTTAAATCCAGCTCCCCAGCATCAGGAGCACCTACATTCAAGACAGCTGAGCAACAGACACAGGCAGACCTCAGCTGTTGGCAGTTGGAATTTCAAGACTAATTCATAATAATAATAATACATCTTTTTTTTTTTCTGTGTTTCTGTGGTCCCTTGGTCTTATCCTTTCCAGATTAAATTCAAACGGAAACACTCAGCATCTCCTCTTCCTTTCATCAAGGTATCTCGTTGGTATCCACTGTCTTCACTCTGCAGAATGTACTACAGAATTTGCCTGTTTAGTAATTAATACAATACAGTCGCTCACTGATTTAAATTACTTAATTATATAGCACACTACAAAGGGTTGTTTTGGGTTTTTTTTTTTTTTTTTTTTTGACATGTCTGGAGAGAAAAGTACTATTTGTATTTTGCTTGAATATATTTTGAGTTAAAAAACGCCTTCAATTCTGCTAGTTTCTGTCAGCTGAGAATGATTAGCTTTTTCAGAGAATGATTAGCTATTTCAGGGTATTTCTGTAACTTCTCAAGAACAACAATAAATAACTCTCATCCGCCAGTCAACAAGATGTCGAGAGTCAGTAAAGAATGAGTCAAAATCTACTAATCCTATTTGTGTTGTGTGATAGTCCTGACAACACACCAGCTGTCAAAAATGTAATGTACTTTGCATCTACCATATTTCCATGTATAGACAACGAAGCACTGAGCATCATTGCTAAACACAAAGCTCAATGTTAAACACAAGGGCAAATGGTTAAAGGGCAGGGAGTTTTGCCTGACCAACAGATGAAGCTGAACAGCAACATTCCTTTTAACTTGAAAAGAGTAAAGTGCATAGTCATGAAAAACATCCTATAATGTGACCCAATAATTTATTTGTACTGACAATATCCCCATTCACGGGAAGGGAAGGGAAGGGAAGGGAAGGGAAGGGAAGGG
>NW_020455638.1:30793-39510 GCF_003342845.1 Nothoprocta perdicaria | reverse complement strand
AAGGGAAGGGAAGGGAAGGGAAGGGAAGGGAAGGGAAGGGAAGGGAAGGGAAGGGAAGGGAAGGGAAGCGAACTAACATAACAACTGTAGCAAATTCATAGCAGAATTAATGGGCGAAATGTACAGGACAATGCCATTTCATAGTTGTCACTCGAAAGGACAACAGGTATTCTGGATTCTGGATAACCTTTTACCTGAAGGAACTCTTTGGAGGCTGCAGCTCCATGGAGGCTCCATGCTCCTCTCTGGAGGAGTTCGGCTCTGCTTCAACACCAAGGTCTTGGTCTGCGGCAGAGCCATGGATCACACTCCATGGGAAAGCCCTGCTTCACAGGAAAGGGAGGACAAGAGGAGGCTCTGCCTACTCAACTCTTCTTGCCATGTTGTTACTGATGGTCAGGTCAGGCATCTTCCCAAATGCAACTGCTCAGACTCTGGATAGCCCATAATGCAACCTATAGAAATAAAACCAACCTTCCTTCCTTCCTTCCTTCCTTCCTTCCTTCCTTCCTTCCTTCCTTCCTTCCTTCCTCCCTCCCTCCCTCCCTCCCTCCCTCCCTCCCTCCCTCCCTCCCTCCCTCCCTCCCTCCCTTCCTCCCTTCCTTCCTCCCTTCCCTTCCCTTCCCTCCCTCCCTCCCTCCCTCCCTCCTTTCTTCTCTCTTTTCTTTCTCCCTTCCTCCCTCCTTTCTTTCTTCTCTCTTTTCTTTCTCCCTTCCTCCCTCCTTTCTTTCTTCTCTCTTTTCTTTCTTCCTTTCCCAGGCTTTGCCACAGAAGCTGAGCAACAAAACCTCCACAAAAGGGAGGGAGCAGTACAAGAAGAATACAAAATAAGTGGCCTGAGAATTCATATCCTCTTCTTTTATATCTGTTGTGTTTCATCTAATGTATTTTATCTTTGCTTTCATTGTCTAAGATTGCTGATCAAAATGAGCATACCATAAAGTAAATTACTCTTGATATTTGCCTATATTGGATAAGTAAGATTAATTGTACTGGATCAGAGTAAAGATCCAGGCACCCTCTCTCTTAACAAGTGGATGCCTTAAGAATATTAGTGTAAGAGGGCAAACATATTCCTCCCAGATTCCAGAACTTTCAAGTTCATGGATTTCCTGAGCCAAAACACATGTAACCTTGTGTTTCATAGATCTCAATGGATCTATTTTCATCAATAGAAATGTATGCTTCATTTTTCCTTTGTAAATCAGCATAGAAAGTTTGAAACAAAAATAAATAATTGAATAAATAGGAAATCTTATTTGCACATTCTCCCAGGCTTTTTTTTTTTTCCCAAAGCTACCATTTATTTTCTATGTCTTATCTTTTTTTTTCTTTTGTCAAATAGCTCGATTTTGTATATATATATATATATGAACTGAACTGTCAGCAACACACTAAAAACAAAGTCTGCAAATTCATTGCCATCCGTACGGTATTTTGTTGCTTCTCCTCCCAGAAACATAGTCTAAGGAAGAACATTTCAAAAATAACTCCCAAAGTTCTTGAATTGTTGCATCAATTGCCCCATATGGGAATATAGAAGCAGTATAGTTTACAATGGACTATAAGTGGATTTGATTTATGAAAGGAATAACATATTTTCAGTAACTGCACTTCATTACATTTTTAGAGCAATTTTTAAATACCATACTCAAAGTCTTTCAAAATATTCATATATATATATATATACATATTTAACATAAATCTAATGGCAATTTTACTTAGAACAGTACCTAGTCCAAAAAATTCTTAACTGTTGATAAGCACTTGACCTGTTTGATTTCTATTAATCTGATCTGCAGTAATAAGGACAGCTCAGGTAATAAGTAACAGCTCAGCTCAGAACCTGCAGTTTCATAAGTTACAGCAATAAACCTGTATTTCGACCTGCCTCTTTCTTCCCAACTCTCACTTCAGCAACTGACCTGCAGAGGACATATTTCTATTTAGTATTTTATATAGGGCTTCTCTTTGTCACTTCTATCTTATATGCCCTGATCTCTACAAAATGTGGTCTATGGAGTCTTTCTAGGAAGCACATTATATTTTCTGATTTTCCATCAGCCCATTCCATACTAGCAGGAACCTCCTGCTTTCTAAACTTTGGGAACATCTGAGGGGGATTAGCAACAATGCCAAACCCTGTGTTCCCACATTCCCTGAACTGGCATCAGCACTATCAAATTTTTGTGCATCTTTGTTTGGCATCATTTGCCTTTTTTTTTTTTCCCCCATAATTCTCCTTGGCTTTGTATTGGAGAGATAGGCTGTTGTAGTAATCTTAGCTAGTAAAAATACATAAAAAGCAATATCATTTATTGTGGCTGTTCCTAGAGACAAAAAGAAAGTCTTCTGAAGACAGCAAGTACTTATTTTATTCAATAAGGTCTACTTATCTCAAATATCTGCTAAAACTAACATATTTTGTAACATATCCACGTACTGATGTTATGGTAAACTAATTTCAATTTTTCCCTAACCTATTTTCTGACATTAAACTGAAAAAGTAATGGAAAATTCATCCAGATTGCACCTTTGTTTTAAAATTCTTTAACACAAACTATATTTACACAACTGTGGACAGGAAATACTTCCCAGAATGCCTGGATTTTAGCAGTTTTTAGCAAAGAGTCCTCTGAGTCAAATCAGCAACTTCAGCTTGTTATTTCAGACTTATAAGCCCAGATGATCTTCACAAAATCAAGAAACCATTCTCACTAAAACAGTCTTTTTCTTTTCCCTTAGCCATACATTCTAAATTCTGCAAATGAACAACAAAAATATAGCAGTGAAAATAAGGATGCACCCTGTACACTCAGATTATAATGTGGCTTCCCAGGCCCACACTACAGGCCCAGACTGTGGAGATCCAGGATACAGAAAAAAATCCAAAGCAGCAAGGATAGTGATGAAGAAAAAAAAATACATATATAGACACACAGGCACATACTTTTTTTTTTATATATATATATACACAAAACATTTAAAAGAATACAAACATACATACTTCAAGAGAAAGCAATATATTTCAGCAAATGCTAGCTTTTTCAAGTACATATGTATAACACCAGAGAACACATGGGATTGATTACCAGATTTCCAACACACATACATTTCATGCTCTATATATAAAGATATCAGGAAGAGGAACACATTTTAATACTTGGAACACATTTTAATACTTCCTATTTGTTGGATCTTTCAATTAATTTCATCTTACTAACAGACACTTTCACTTATTCAGAGTATTAAACAGATGATAGATAGCACATTCAAAACCCTCTGGGATGCAGTCCTGTGCAAAATGCTCTATGTGACCCCGTGTGTGCAAGGAGGCTGGACTAGATGATCTTTAAAGGTCCCTTCCAACCTTAAGGCTTCTATAATTCTATGATTCTATGATCTGTATCTACTACTTTGCAAACATCTGATCTATTAGTAGTTAAGATAAATGTAGGTAACTTTAGTTTCAGGGAATACAGGTCAAATTATGGCAGGCCTGTTTTGTGAACTTTTGTTGGGCAACAGCATTTTTAAGCATAGCTTGAAAAGTCTCAACAAAACAAAAAAATGTCTCCAGCTTCCTCCCCAGTTACTCCTCCTAAGAAGACTTTGGCTCCAGAGCAACTTTGGTAGTTGTTACTGAAAGATTATTACTATTCAGCATTGACATATACCATGACATTTTCACGTGTCATGAGAATCAGTAAGTAATAACTGCAGGACTCTAAAGCATAGTATCTTTATACAGTAACTGTTATTATGTGCTTTTTTCACACACTCCTTTAGACCTAAGGGAAAGGTAGTCTGTTGTGAGCCTCCACCTTTCCAAGAAAATTCATCTTCTGTAGTGAGAATGGAAAAAAACATTATCAACTACTATATTCTATACCCTGGAACATCTCTGAGTTGATTTTAACAATTTCTTGTCCTCTACATTTCAGAACTAATAGCAAATTGACTGCATTGATTTAACAGTATAAGGAGGGTTTGACAAAAGACAATACACATCTTGCTAATACGGTGTTGCAATGTATTACCTGTGACAAAGGAAAGAATTACCTTTCACAGTAAAGTCACAGTAAAGTAATACTTTCAAGTATTAATCCTAGTGTTGGTTTTTCAAAAATTAGCACCAGCAGATAATATTATTAGAAGAAAATTAACAATATGTAGAAGATAACAGTTAAAAAACAGATTATCAGTTTCTTTTATGTAAAAAATAAAACACTATTGTGAAAATTGCTATTACAGAATCAGACTTTTAATTGTATAGACATATTGTTCATGCTGAATGGAGAGTGTTTGTTGTTTGCTCCTTTTCCTTTTTTTTTGTTAGGTAAATTTTTCTAAGCCAGTAAATAAATTAACAAATCCTACTGACTCAAAATGTGTTTATGACTTTTAAGCCATCCAGATTATTCTAAATTCTTCATAAATATTCTTCAGGGAAAAAAATCTAATAAAAAAATAATACATTAGTAAATTGGAAATAAACCAATGCAACATAATTAGGTAAAAATGATCTGTTCATCATCAATAAATTCCTTAATATTGAAGAGTGTATATTTTCTGCCTTACTTAGGCCTATTCTGGAAATGATGGCAAAAGTTTGCATCCTGCTTACTCATTGCAGGAATTATTCAAATATATCTGCAGTAGAACTCATGTCATTTGAATCATGTCACCATAGTAACATGCTTATCTTTATAACAAACAAAGTTTTCATGCTATTTACATTTAACAAAAACTCAGCTCTATGAATATAATCTTCTTACATGAAGACTTATCACAGAAATAACAAAAGCCATATTTGCTATTCAAATTATATGGCTACCTTATCATAGGACAATTATGTCATGGGCAAGAATTTTTTTCTTTTTTCTTTTTTCTTATTTTTTAAATATGAAACCCAAAACTATTTGCATTACATATGCCTTCACCTACAACAAGTTTTAGTCACTTTTCCATGCAGAAATCAAAAGTGAAAATATGATTTATGTAGCATTAGTAGCATGAAAGATTCATACACTTGGTCTGTCGGGGCAGCATTTTCCACTGCTTAAGACTACTGTGAAGGAAAGTAGCTATTCTTCTCATCCTTTGCAGTACCAAATTCTGTAAAGACATCTTGATCATTCCTATGTTTTCCATGGAATAAAATCATCCTTATCGGTGACAAGTTTCTTTGCCCTCTACTGTATTTCACAGAAGACCTTAGCCTTGTATTTTCTCTAGGCTTTCCTGACATGCAGTGATATGCACATATTGGTGCTTTCCAGTGCCATCATTCCACTGGGTATTACCATAAGTCTCAATCACTTATAAGCAGTTGCCTCTGTAACTCTGTAATACTTTGGTATTAAGGTTTTTCAAATTCATTTTGAGAGACAAGAGACGAGGGAACTTCAAAGGAAAAGAGATGTTGAGCTCTGCAGAATATAATTTTTGGTGGTTTTGCCGAAGAGTTGGAAACCTATAGCTCTGTGTTAGATGAAAAGCATGGGTCTATTACCAACTCCAAGACTGGAGAATTATTATCTACTCAGTCTTGAGTCACTACTGGATGCCTTTTCTTCAGAAACTGCTTAGCTGAAAGGTAGTTTTAAAATGAATTTGAGATGCTTCTTTTTCCTAAAATGAGGAGGATGGGCCTTCTGAGAGCAGTGGAAAGAACGGTTAAGAGCATCCACAGAAGTCCTTCTGTTTTGCGCTGGAAGATATCTCTTGTAATGCATACCAGATTAAAAAGTTCTAAATCTTTTTCCAAAAGTTTCCTCTTTCTATCTCTATGCCCCAAACACAAAGAACAACACACAATTGTTGAACAAACTTACTCCTATATATAGAAAAATTTTTATGTGATTTATATGTTTTGTTTTCATTTTAGTATATGTATTTGTTCAGTGTGAATGACTTTCAGATGAAAAGAGGATTATTCATACAAAAGACTAGGATTTAAGATACTCAAGAAGTTAGAGGGCTCATTTTTCAGATTTTAGTCAAATGTATACTCTTATCTGTAACTCAGTTCTAAATTAACATGATATACTAGACTAGTGAAGAGAATGAATTTTATTAGGGCTGTTTGGTGTTTTTTTAAATAAACAGGAAATCTATAATGAAAATTAGTATACAATTTTTAGACAAGAAAAATATACATGCAGCAAGCATTAATACAAGTTTGAGAGTTTATATTTGTTTATTTGGTAATCTCTGGCTAACTCTAAGAGCTTAATCTTTTTAAAAAACAAATTCTATTCTCAGAATACAAAAAAAAAAAGTTGTAGTTAGAAATTAAGAGAAAAAAATATATAAGGCTTAATCAATTTTCAAAATGGTGCAAGCCATCAAAAGTGAACCTGAAGTCAAGGATTGCAGAAAGCACTTTTTTCACTGTTCATATCATCAACTTCAGGGATACAGACTTTGTGCAGGATAAAATACACATTTTGAAAGTATGTCTAGTCTGTTTCCAATTTCATTTGATTTTAGATAAATATGCTTCCAAAGTGAGGAAAACACAATGAATTAAACTAATGTATAATTTTGAAGATATGGGAACCAAAAGAAATGAAGAGACCCTATAATGAGCAGAGAAACTATTCTTTTTTTAAAGAAACTAAATAACCAGAAAATGTGAATTTAATTCCATTTCCATTTCCAGAAAGACAACATTTGAAAATTCTTTTTTTAAGCTTTAATTAGAATTTATTGGTAAAAATCCCGTATGGTATCTTTATATGAGACTTGGAGATGATGAATAGATTTAAAATATGCATATTTTACAAAAAAAAAAGCTGTCTTGAAATATATGTGACATCTCTTTACTCTCCTTGTAAAAGATAACACAAATAGAAAAGGAGACAGGGATGAATCAAAGCAAGAGCCTTTTCGCTTTGAATTACTTGCACTCTGTAGAATTTTCTGGCATTAGTATTCTAATTTATTTTGTTTGTGGCAATGGCCATAAAAAAGCAACACAGAGATAATAACCTAGGGTAACTCCATAGTAAAGATAATTTATATACCCACTTGAGAAGAAGACGTTAGCCAAAACACTGAAAGCTTAATTAACTACTGCTGAATGTGAGTTATTGCCTATATTTGCTTTTGTGCAATATATACCTAGCGGTTTGGCTTGAGCAAATATGCCACAGATGGCTTTCTACTGTAGGATTTGGTGTCAGTATCTCCCAAACATATTAAATCATGATACATTAATTTATATTCTTTTTAATACAGAATGCCCAACTTGTATCAATTCAATCTTTTAGAAGCATATTTCTGATCACAGAAGTCTTGATAAATAATATGCTGAGAAACAGTCCAGCACATATTAATGCAAGATACAAAAAGATTGTTATTAATGCAAATATGCTTTGTTGACAGTTATTTTATTAAGTTTAATTCACTGAGGCCCATCTATCACATATGTGATAGATATCAACAACTAAGGGCTCCATATAGAGTCTCCCTACCCATTACATGGTTCATTTCTCACTGCCCATTAAAAACACTTTATATTGTTAAAACACCAATTAGTATGATGTTACCACATATGAGACACCAAACTAGAACTTCTTCTGAAGACAAAATATATTATGCATTAATATGAAATTGCGGATGTGTTCAAGGAGGCTACATGTGAAGTTTTCTATTCTTTTATCTACTTTTGAAGTTTAAACCTTGTTATCTTTCTATCTAGCTAACAGCTATCTATGTAGCATGATTGACAGATCTAATATCATGCCCAACATGTCTAATATCAGGGGTAGTAAATAACTGGGCCTCAGATTGTGATTAGCCTTGGTTACAGACACTGTAAAGCAATCTAAGGCAATCTTAATACCTAGAATAGATCACTATGTTCATCACTCAGCTAAGGTCATTCAATTACATACCATAGCAGAGGAAAGGAGGAAAAGAGGGAGGAGAAAACAGAGACAAGGAATCTTTTTGGCCCACAGAAAAGCAATGGTGGTTTTCCTTGAGTCAGTGGCAAAACCTGAGTAATTCGTCTGATGTTTCAAAGATATTAGGCATAAGGAGAAAATACTACTACCTGAGCAGCTATTAAGCAAGCCTCTATTGATAGAGAGCTAAAAAATTGGCTTTATAGATTTCTATACCCCTATTCTCACTCATTCTAATATTCCACAGCAAATAACAGAGATTATAAAGTAGAAAAAGTATTTTCCCAGCAGCCAGCTTTATAAACTCCACTTACTAAGCTGCATACATCCTACCTTTGGCACCTCTGTCATACATAAAGTAGGTTGCATCCCTGAAAGAGGATGCAAGCTCCCTCTGACAGTGCAACGGGTGCACAGACAAGGGCCTCACTCACAAGCAATCCCCTCACTCTTCAGAACTCAGGCATAATTGATTGGGGCCCATAAGCAAAACTAAATTGCTGATATTCAAGAAGTACTGGAATCCAACTTATTCCAATACTATTTCTGCATTCTTTTTGGTAGAATAAATGCAGCAAAACTTCCTTATATGACTCAAGCCAGTAGATATGTAGCTGAGCACATGAAAGGACCATTAGTTGAAGAATAAATGCCCTCAATCTCTCTCTCCCTCTCTCTTATAATCACTTTTCACAGTTGTACTGCTTGTCTACCATGAAGGACAATGAAGTAAAAGTTTAAAATTCGGACATGCAGACTGGAAAAAAAAACAGACATTAAAAAAAAAAGCAAGCAGGCAAA
>NW_020455638.1:19448-30715 GCF_003342845.1 Nothoprocta perdicaria | reverse complement strand
TTTTTTTTTTTTTTTTTTGTATTACTCTTTCATCTATACTGCTTATTTCTGGGTTCTAAGATAAATGTGCATCACTAGAAGCATAATGATATACAGTATGGAAACCTTTTGGATAGACAATACAATATAGTATTTGTCATGTTTGGCAAACTTGATAGTCTTCTATGATGGGACGACTGGCTGGATGGATGATGGCAGAGCCATGGATGTTGTCCACCTTGACTTCAGCAAGGTTTTCAACACCATCTCCCACAACATCCTCACAGGAAAGCTCCAGAAGCGTGAAGTAGATGGGAGGACAGTGAAGTCAATTGAGAACTGGCTGGATGGCAGAGCTCAGAGGGTGGTGATAAATGAGGCCGAGTCCAGTTGGAGGCCTGTGGCCAGTGGTGTCTCCCAGGGGTCAGTACCGGGCCCGGTGCTGTTCAACTTCTTCATCAATGACCTGGACGAGGGCACAGAGGGCACCCTGAGCAAGTTTGCTGATGACACCAAGCTGGGTGGAGTGGCCGACACTCCGGAGGGCTGTGCTTCCATCCAGAGGGACCTGGACAGGCTGGAGAGTTGGGCAGAGAGGAACCTCCTGAGGTTCAACAGGGACAAGTGCAGGGTCCTGCTCCTGGGGAGGAATAACCCCACAGGCACCAGGAGGAGTTAGGGGTTGACCTGCTGGAAAGCAGCTCCACGGAGAGGGACCTGGGAATGCTGGTTGACACTAAGTTAACCATGAGTCAGCAGTGCCCTCGTAGCCAAGAAGACCAATGGGATGGATATTGGCAGCAGGTGGAGGGAGGGGATCCTGCCCCTCTACTCAGCTCTGGGGAGGCTGCACCTGGAGTACTAGGGGCAGTTCTGGGCTCCCCAGGACAAGAGGGACGTGGAGCTTCTAGAGAGGGTCCAGCGGAGAGCAACTAAGATGAATAAGGGAGTGGAGCATCTATTGTATGAAGAAAGACATAAAATAGCTGAGCCTAATTAGCGTGGAGAAAACAAGGTTCAGAGGAGATCTGATCAATATGTATAAATACCTGAAAACTGAATGTAGGAAGGATGTGGCCACACTCTTCTTGGTGGCGGCCAGTGACAGAACAAGACAATCAGTATAAGTTGAAACACAGGAAGTTCCATCTCTGTATGTGGAAGAACTTCCTGTGAGGGTGCCAGAGTCCTGGCACAGGCTGCCCAGGGAAGCTGTGGAGTCTCCTTCTCTGGAGGTCTTCCAAAACCATTTGGATGCCACCCTGTGCCTGTGCTCTAGGTGTCCCTGCTGGAGCAGGGGAGTTGGACTAGATGATCTCTTTTAACGTTAACCATTTTGTGATTCCGTAATTCTGTGATGATTCTGTTTCTGAATAGCAGCTTCATGCTACAGAAATAAAACAGTGAATGATGAAAAATTGCCTTCTGAAAAAGGATTCATACATAAAGGACTGACCTGTAAAGCCAGAAAAGGTCAGCTATGCAGAAAAAAATATGAGTACATATCAGTAAAATGACCGACACTAAATCAATGCCAAATGCTGCAAGTGGATTAAAACCCCAGCTCTCTATGCAATCTGTCAGCCATCAGACAGCCAATGTTGACAGCTGTGGCAGGGACATGAGAGCATCGCATAAATGTGCCACTTCCATATCCAAGTACCAAATCTTACACATAAGGCAAATGTTAAGAGAAGTATTTTCTACTGTGAAGGTCCTATTTAGCATTTCTTTTCCTTAAGTATTATAATCTGATATTTGAATATAGTCCTGTTGTGAAGATTTCCAGTCTTCATATTAGTCATATAATAATAAATACTTTTCCAATTATAGGGGAACAGTAATGAGAAAACCACTTGGGTTCAGCTAGAGTCAAATAACCTATTTTTAATAACTCCATAGTTATTAAAACTCTATCATTATAGATAACTCTAGGCAATGCATACTAGATTATACACAATGCTAGTCAGTTTGCTTTCTACGAAACAGAACACAGTGGTCAGCACGAGAGAATACTTTAAAGAATATTACCTAAATATTATTCACTGCTGTCTTAATTGCATTCTGCAAAGAGTATAATCCAACAGAGATATAGCAAATTCGCACATAGAATCTGGAAAAAAAATAGGAATTAGTACCGCTCAACTACTTCTGTCTCCAAAGACTTTCAGATGGCATCAACTATCACTTCAGACCACTGTCTCAAGATAAATTTGCGAGTGGAATGACACGCATATACAGCCTAAACTGACATATCTTATAATTTAATTTATGCAGGATGAAGACTAGAAAGAAAGAAAAAGGGCACAACAAAGTGATTTGATGGTCTAGCAATTCCCAACTAGCAGACCAGTAAGACTTACTAGAGCTGATTTTCACTAGTTTGCATTGTGGGGAGAACTGACTCTAGGATGCAGGATCTGCTAACAAGGACCTCTGGCTCCCAACTAGGACAATCGAGTGCAGCTCGAGCCCAGAAGAGGCTCCAACTGATACTCAGAGTATGGGAGATTCACAGAAATAAAACAGTGCAGAGGGTGGGAAAAGTCCAATACCATCTACCAGTGGCAGGACAGCGAGAGGAGGAAAATGTCTGCTATTACACAGCCTTTTTATCAGTGTTTCTTTTTTTTTTAATCTACCTACAGGACTATTATGTGAGCATCTGGAGCTGCTGCAATGCCTGTCGCAAAGGAGTGCTGCTGTCACTGGTGATCCTCAAAACCTGCTGAGGAATATTGAGGCTCTGAGAAGTATCTATCCCACCAAACATGTTCATCATGGATTGGTTCCCAATTCCTCTGCATTTGGAAATAGCTGGTAACTTCAAATAGCTAAAATTCAGCACTGCCCTCAGTGCCAGCATTGTGAAGCCCCCAGGAGAATTTAGAACAAATAAATGGCACTTAGGGCCCTTGCCTCCGTGCAAAGGGCTCAGATGTTACACAGACATCTTCCCTAAGCAGCAGTGTTTTATTCAGCTGAGCTTTAAGTACATTCAGAGCAACTCCCTTGGCACTTATGCTTCTCTATCTAATTCAGAGAAGAGCTGAATTTAGAGAAGAAAGCAAACAAAACTTACCCCAAATGAAATGGGATGAGAAACTTGGAAAAAGTCTGGTAACAGGACTATAGAAACAAAAATAAACGAGAGTCTCTTCCCTTGAATCTATTCCAGGTAAAACCAATGTAGAAATAATACAGTCACGCAAAACAACTCCATCATTACTTATTGTGAGGCTATTACCACTAAAATAGCTATTCTTTTATATTCTAAATGAATACTCTTGGGTCACGCAGTCTGATGGATTAATCTGGAAGTTTAGAAGAAACACAGGTATCTTTATAAACCCCAGGTTATTCAATATTTTGTGTACCTAGACATTCATGGCATCCATATAGATATAGGAACCTGCTTACCAAATAAATTGGCTCTTCCTAGTTAGATCTATAATATGAAAGAAAAGCAAAAGTTCAAATGGTCACCTTCAGTGCAAATAAAGCACAAGAATGATACTATCCTGTGTTTGTCCAAGAAAGGATATTTTATTACAAATAAAATAATTTCCTTATCTCTGAAGGCAATCAAAATGATCATTTTTGGAACTCATTTTCTACACATGAAACAAGCTATTTGAATTTGTTTTCTTAGAATCTTATTTTCTTTTTTACCAACAATTCCGTTTTTCATTATGGGAAAAGGGGTGGATTTAGCTTGTAAGAAGTAGAAGATTTTCATATGACTATATTCTTGGCATTTCCCATTCTAGAAGATAAATCCAGTTTTGTGTTTTTTGGCACTAATTTAATTCTACTTTCCAAAATAAAAATATAATAATAAAAAATAATTATAATACTCTTGAACTTATTCCTTGGAATGTCTCTACAAACTCCGGATTACATTATCTGTCGATTTTTCTTCCACTTGTTAGAATTCATGTGAAATTCAAAATTAATTGATGTCAGCCCTGTAAGAAACCACAGATGAATGGCAATATATTTTTGAAATGCTAATCTGGAATTTATTCAGACATTTCCCGATAGTCTGTCATTTTAATAAACCTTAAAGAAATACCTATTTCTTGCTACTTCAATTTCTTCATTTTTTCCATAATGTATAACACTAAGTAAGTAATAACTTAGAAAACTTTTGTCTTCAAGTTTGTTCTTTGTTTAAATAAACACAATAGAATATATCTTTAATACATTTTCATGAGGAAGCGCATATGGACCATATCTAGCGAAATGGAATTTATACAGAATTAAACAATAATTAAAGATGGTTGTGAAGCAACTCCTACATCAATATATAAACAGATATCTATTGCCCTCCAATACTTATGCTAATTCTCAGAGGAACAAAGCAAACCATACCCTGCCAGTAATTTTTTAAATTCTCTTGGGGAGGAAAAAGAAAAAAAATCCAGCATTAATAGAGTTTAGTTATAAAATTTCCTCATGCTGCCAATTTAGGATCTGTCTCTACAGACTCTGGCTGAATATTTTGACATTATGAACAATTCAGTGATAAAATTACTGAATTTTTAATAATGAATCTGATTTAAAATAACCAGTGAGAATACTATGTTTTTCACTAAAAATTATTAATATGTCACCAGCTACTATCTGTACTTCCCCCAAGGAAGGGTCTACTCTGCCATCCATTCATACGAGTTACCAGCATAGCAGTGTTTTCATAAGCCTACCATATGATTAACCTCAGGGACCAGCAAGATATTTTCTTCTCCTATTGAAAACTTTCTGACACTGCACATAGAGTACTTAAACATGATTGTCAGCATGCTACAATATTTATATTCACTTAAAGAGCATTTTCTTTCTTGTCTATATATATGGCTACTATTGGAAATGACTGTTGTATTGCCAGTATCTCCATGTTTCCAAGCAGTGGACAAGCCGGGATAGTGTGACTTTGACTGTTTGCTATCAATATACAGTGCAAACAGACCATGTCAAATACCCAAGAGATAAGCATTTTCCAAAGACATAACTGAGACATCATTAATGTTTTAAAATACTTTCTTAACTTTTGCAAACTAGTAACTAACACTAATGAAAAGAACAAGCTTAGTTGATGTATCCAAGAGTGAAAAGCAAATGAAGAGCTGTGATCATTAGAGGAAAGATGTCAATATGTACATTGTAGAAATACAGTTTTCTACTAGGAGAATGAAACTAAATGCATACAAATTAGGTTATATCAGGATTAAACAACAATCAACAGTGCAAGGGATACTAGTTTGGGTGCAATTACAATAGCCAGAAAACAGGTTTTACAAAGCTTATAAGGGTTAATGTTTAAGACAAGGAACAGAAAAGATTCAACAAGCAGCATAGCATTTTGAATAAAAATCATTCCATTTGTCATAGAGGAATGGAATTATGAAGAGCAAATACAGAAAGTCAAACTTCTCTTTTTCTGTGAGTAAGTCAGTGAATAGCAGCCTGAGATTTTGTAAATTAAAAGCAGGTTTACATAAACTAAAAGCCAGTGCTTAGAAAACATCAACATCACATTTATAAATGTTTTTTAAAGGTTAGAAAGCATTGCACTTCATAAGGTTTCAAAACACACAAGATAAAGAGGGCTGAATGCCACATGAGCTACATGGACATTAGCAGATATCTCATTATCTATTAGATTTAAGACATCATCAAGGATAAGATCTCCAAGGAGCAGTAAAGCAAGGAGCAGTAAAAGAGCAGTAAAAAGACACCACTTTCCTTTTCCACTCTTCCCTCTCTAGCTTACAGCTCCAAGACATAAGACATAGGCATGTAACAAGTAAGTCCTGATTAGTTAGTCATTTCTAAATTCAATCTTAAGAGTAAATAAAATATCTAGGGAAAATATTAACATGACTTGAGCTTCCAAAAAAAAAAGTCATACTTCACACTAATTCCATGTGGTCACTTAAAAACAAATAACTGTAAAATAAACTCCTACATTTTTCAGTGGCAGTACATACGGATTTTGTTTGTTTTTATTTTATAAATTAGATAAGAAAAAAAATGACATATGTCCACTTCTACATCCACTAACACAGGTTTCTGACTCAAAAAACTATTTGTGGAATATTAGAATGAAAAAGAAAATGTTTTACCACATCACAAGCATCAGCAAAGGGAGACAAAATCCTGTTGTACCTTCCCACTTTCATACCAGCAACAGCTTATCACCAATCTATCGAAGCGAAAATCAAGAACCACTGGAGCTAGGAAAATTACCCAAAAGCAATTGCATTGAGGGCATGCCTTAAAAAATAGGCAAAGCTTAAATGTACAGCTATATATAGGCAGAGCTATACCGCACAATGTTCAAGAAACAAGAGTCAGCAAAGCAATATGTTTATGTTGATAGATTTTCCTGTGTCAGAAGAATAGCACTAGATTATCTCTAGAAGTTCCTTTCAACCCCAATTGGTATGTCATTAAAAGACTTCCGATTTTTGCCTGCTATGAGCAAGTTTCAGCCTGCAAGCATCAAGCAAACCAGCCCATTGCTAAAGGTAAGGAAACACAACCAGAAAGCTCAACCAGCAGCTATCTTGTTATGTTTGCTGCAGAGATAAAGCTAAACAGGAATAATCATCAAAAGGATACCTGAAATGTGAAACTAAGGAAAGTCTCACAAGAAAGGACAGGCAAAGTATCTGTCCGCCATGCCAAAGGGAGCACAGTCTCAGCTCAGTCTGAGCTATTTCAAAGCTGCAGAAACAAAGCCTTGAAGATCATAAGGTTCTGGGTTTGCTTTTTTCTGTGTTTGTTATTTTATGAATGATAAGATTCAGGTCTCCAGAGAAACTACTTTACACAAAGTTAACGAGTCAGGGTGAACAACAAGTAACTAGAGAGCAAATGAGAGAATCCTCAGTTCCTGATATGCTAAAATCAACTTTTTTGTTGTTTTTAAATTAAATTTTCACTAAAATAAAGGGAGAGAGAAGAAGACAACAAACGTGTCATAGATATTTGTGGTTAATACTGACAAAAATTTGAAATACAATGCAATCTCAGGTGTGAATAGAAGTCCTCCTAAGAGTAGGAAAGGCATCACTGTGCAGTCCTTTTGAAGTCAACGGAGGCACACACAAGGGAGAAGCCCATGTGCAGTTGTATGATCAGAGCCTGCCATACAGTAGCCAAGCACTGGCTGCAGTCAGGATTTTCTCACTTGATTTAGGTACACCATTTCTTTACTAGAGTCACAGCAGAGGACACTTTCTAAGTGAGAATGCCTCTTGCTCATAGCACAGGCTTCTTATATATATATCACTTACAGAAATTACAGTACAAGAAGTAGTTATGTTTAAATTGCCCATTGCCTCACAGTGTACCTTCAAAATAAAATCTATTATTGGAATGGGAAAAAAACAAAGCACAGTGTAAAAGTGATAAATGAAGAAAATGAACAGATTCACTTTCTCAGGAAATATAAATGCATAGTAAAGCAAAAAAGTTGCATAACATTCAAAAGCCAGACATTAATAGGTAACTGTTTACTGTGTTTACTGTGGACTATACTAGTAAAAGGACATAAAGTATCTTGCTACTATATTATAACTTGTGAAATAGAAAAAGATAGTTCACAATATTTATCATATTTTATTTTCCTGACTTAAACATAACTCAGATCAAATGACTCAGGTGTAAATGACAGCAGGACTAGCTCGTGTCCGCTGTACTCTTCACTGATTTTACTGTTACGGATAATGTATTATCTTCTCTTTACTAATTATGGAAGATAATGGTCCACCTGAGGACCACATATTTAATCCATTTTAAGAAGTAAAACTAAATCACTCGATCACCTCATGTACTGAAGTGTGCTCAAGAGGAAAAAAAATGTTCATTAACAAATTTTAATTTCAATAACAACTACTTTTCTCTAAACTTACAGATATTCTCTAAACTTACAGATAGTAAGTAAATGATATATATAGTATCATTTGACTTGTGGAAATGGCCACGATGAAAGCAAAACATTCTGTTTCAAAATAAATCAAACTTCTATTCATTTCTGTCAAAAAGCATAAATGAGGTTTTTCTCCTAGCCACAAACAAAAAAAAAAGAGGATATGGGAACAATGTTATAAAGGTATAAATAAGGATGTCAGAAGAATGACAACAGAAAAAAAAGGTGTCGCATTCGAGTTAATGCAAGTATTAAATATGATTAACAAATTGTTTAGACTGGTTTATATTGTATATTATATTTGGGAGCTACTTTCTTCATATAGTATGTGTTTCATTGACACTTATAACCCTTGATGGCCAAGTAATTCCATAATCACAGGCGAAATCTTCTCTTTGAACTCCAGAAAACTTTGTTGGCTTCTTCCTTAACAGCTACAAGAGGAAATCTGTATAGCAGCAGCACAACAAATGCTTTTGCAAAGATACGATACAGTCAAGTAGAACCATACATGCAGTCACTATCTTATAGCATATAGAGGTAAATTTCATTTAGCTTTTGGCAAGAAGGAAAGGAAATGAACCTGCCAATTATTTTCTCAGGCTGTACCGCAGGGGGTGAAGCTTTATTGCTTATTGCAGACATGATAAACATGATCTAAACTGCCCAAGCTTCCTTCTTGAATCCAGTTATTCCCTGCCAATTTTTTTTTAATCCAGTTTCAGTAGAGATTGCTGTTTAATCACAGGTGAGAAATTCTAGGCAATATCTCAGAAAATGTGTATCACATACTGATTCCAATTAGGAGGCTGTAGAATAAAACAAATTTTATATAAAATAGATAATATGTTAAGCTAATTTTCATGATAATAAACCTTTTAACTACACGGCAGTTGAATTTTTGCATCTTGCTGTAATATTACAAATGATTTCAGATCTTAATTTTCCTTAGGTTTATATAAAGCCATTTTTAGGTGAGTTGCCATAAACTGAATTAGATGTCAGCACACAGATGGTAAGATTTTTTATAACTTTTGTCTATTTGTTTTGTTTTTAGGTTAGTTTTGAAATACTTACAAGGTAAATAAAAATAGTTTCCAATAAGTACCATGTTAAAGTTTTGAAAATACCACTTAATTTGGGAAATGCCTTTTTTTTTTTTCTATTTATCAGTAGGCTAGACTCTTTAGTTTTTCAAAAATATGATACAGAGCCCTGCAGCATCTTCCATCTAGCAAAATATTCTAGTTCTTATGTAAAACACTAGAATGTACTCTTATGAAAGAGTAGAATGTAATATATTGTAAAACAGTAGAATGTAGAATGTAAAAGTAGAACAGTAAGAATCCTTGTAAAACAGGAATGTAAGCTGCAGTGAAACTGAAATTTCATTTCTTCATTTATTTGAATCCTCACTAAGCTGTGTATTTTTAGGCTGCATGGATTCCAGACATTGGAGTATACATTAAGGGGTGGGCAAAGGAAAAACAGAGTAAAAACAGTATCAGGTGAAAACAATCTTTCTTGATTTGATCTGATGGAAACTTTTTTAAAGTTGTGTCTTTCTCAGGACAGCTCTCATGTGTAGTTTCCAGTGAGTCACTGCTGGGGGAATGCTATTAAGCCAAAACTTAATTCCATCATTAAGTTGGTCCATATTGGACATCCTGAAAAACAGGATTACTGACATCCCTCCAAGCCTCAGAGGTGGGACTGTAGCAAATGATTCTGCTTAACAGATATTCAAGTATGCTAAAATATTCATATCTTTAATGGAAACAGCAGATGAACAGAGCTATTTTAGCAGTGGTCATCCCACAAAATCCACGGTTTCATGTGTTTAATCCTAAATGGTTACCTACAGCAAACAGAGAATAACAAAATTTAGATCTGTCAGCTAAGCTAAACAATAATTCCTTTCTATTATTACAGTTTACTTGTTCTCCTCTACAACTTCTCAAGAAATGTCCTGTCTTTTCCTCCAGGTGAGAATGTATATATTATCTGTTAGTGAATTCTTAGTCCTTCCATTTACAATTCCTCTCTTCAGCCATCACTTTTATTCATTGATTTTGCTAGCCAAGACAACTGCAGAAGTATCACAGGCAGGTACTCTTTTTTTACACCCCCCCCAAAAAAAAATGTGTTTTGGGGGGTATTTTCATTTGTTTGTTTCACTCAAAGTGCACATATCAACTATGATGAGACTGTCATCTACAGAAAAATTAAAGAATCACTCTGACTTTTATATGCGTAATTTCATTCCCTTTAGAAATAGGTATGCATAACCTTTTTTATACTGAAGACTCAGTATTTTTCCCTGAGGCAGTTTGTTTAGTTTTGTGTGCTCTACAGTTTAGTGATGACACAAGGTTAGTTCTTGTCCCAAGTGCATTAGAGACCCTTTTTTCCCTATTAGTCATAGATTAGTCATGGGGCAGCTCTCAGCCCTCATCCCTATGATGCATTCCCAGTCAGACTTCCTCCAAACTGCAGCTCCAGATTGAGGGAAGGAGCATCCACTTCCAGCTTCCCGCGTCAGGCGAGCAGGGTCTTCTCACACCCATTCGCTCTTTCCTGGTGACAGCAACAGCATAACAGTGGGAAAAAAACCCTCCATTAATCATTTTGCCCTTGCAATTTCCTTTTCTACATCTGTCTCTCGAAAGTTGTTTCCCCCATTCTATGCATATAGCAGAAAAGCAGTAATTTGATTTATTATAATATTAGACCTATTTTCATTTCTAATTAACAATGCTTGTAGTAGACACAGGAGTAAATAACAGAACAAAAATTAAAAATGTTTTGCTAATTATGAGCTCCAAAGAAAATATAAAAGAGAGTGAATAACAAATTAAAGCAGCACATTAAGTTGACTATTTTCAATTTTTTGAAAATAATGAAAATTAATGCAAGTCTGAGGTTTTACTTTTTTAAGTAATTTCATTAAGGTTCTAAAGGACAAGAAAATGGATGTCTTGGCATCACCCTTATTAGAGTCAGAAATATTGATAACAGCAAAAATACACAAACACACTTTTTTCAAGGTCTTGAAGTTGAACAAATTATTCACACTATTCCCCTTACTCTTAAAAAATAAAAGCAGTGATGTCTGAAAGGTTATCTTGGTTATATTTTTTAATTAAGATAAAATATTCTTGCAAAAATGCAGTGTCTGTTGATCCTTTTTAAGCACAGTACAGTTTGTAACAGGTGCATAATACAAGGGTAGTACAAACCAGTCTAACAATTACCTGGTATCTTCAGAAAGATTTTCAGCATAGAATTAACTCTTTAGATAAGGTTCTATTAGGGGAGGAAAAGAAGGGAGGAAGGGAGGGAGGGAGGGAGG
>NW_020455638.1:0-19020 GCF_003342845.1 Nothoprocta perdicaria | reverse complement strand
AGGAAGGAAGGAAGGAAGGAAGGAAGGAAGGAAGGAAGGAAGGAAGGAAGGAAGGAAGGAAGGAAGGAAGGAAGGAAGGAAGGAAGGAAGGAAGGGAGGAAGGAAGGGAGGAAGGAAGGAAACGAACTCTTTCAGAGTGAAGTAAAAATTACTCTGCGTATCTTTTTATGATTTTCTGATTGCTGAGGAAACACATAAAATATCCTCTTATCTGAAAACCTGATTCTCTATTAATTTCCTACCTTATATGTAGAAAAGCCATGTGCTCTGTGCTATAAATAGAAACAGAGCAGTGCAGAACTATCATATAGGGGTAGAGAGGCATATGTGCCTCCTTATATATATGTACAAAATGCTGCACTTTGGGGTAAAGGTTCCATGTAACAACATCCTGAACACGGCATTTCTTTCAGGGAGAAGGGCACCAACATGAACAGTCTCGACTGCCTGTTTCAAATGCTATAAACTGCTCCCATTTTACTGTGGGGTAATTTCTGTAGCCCTCCCTCTAATTTCTGTTGTCAGATGTTTGCCCACATCTTCTCCAACATCATTTAAATGAGGTGGGTTTTTGTTAGCCTGACCTTTCAAGAGGCAGTCATCACTCCAGTATTTCTCCATTTCCCTTACTTTTTTAATTTTGGTTTCTTTCTTTCCTTTGCCAGGAATTCCTACACACTGTTGATAATTTCCAACCACTGTTCTCCCACAATACAAAACATACTTTTTCAAAAAATGACAGTAATATGATACAGACAGCCACATTCTGGTCACTGTTACCCCACTACAAAAAGAAAACAAAGCATAGCATAGAATAGAATAGAGTAGAATAAAACAGAATAATATAATATAATATAATATAATATAATATAATACCCTTTCTGGTTAAAATATTTAATTGACCACCATTAAGTTCTTCAGTACATGAACAAAAAAGAAGGACATAGAAACATTAGCTTGATTTTGGCAGACTATGACCATGTCTAGGGATAAAATCAGATGATCATTTATGACCATATAACGCGGTCTTTACTTTACAAGGTCTTTACTTTACAAGATGTCCTATGCCACTGATCTGTGCAGCCCACACTAAGCACGAAATTACTACGAACAAACTCTATCCAAATTTGTTCAAAATATTTTGAAGGAGTTTTGACAAAACAGTTTGTGTCAAGGAGTTTTTGAACAAGCAGTAGTCTGTTCCAGCACATATTTCCTGTTCTCCTCATAACATTACATGTATTTTGGCAAAATGGACAGGAATGTGGCCGTGGGTTTATGCCTGATGGAAATCTAATTGCACAGTCTGGTGACACAGTAATGCTCAGATTCTGTATTAATAAACTGGGTAGCACAGTCTGTATTACTAAAATATTGCATGGATTTGCCACTGCAAAACAATCAAAAATAAACTAAATTAGTAAAAAGTAATTTGTGCCATCACCCACATTCAGAAAAATTTACAGCAATATAAATCAATGTCATTACTTTTCTAACTTCCAGCCGCAAAAGAATAGGTCCTCTACTAAAAACTAAAACAAAGAACCAAAATGCTTTAAGGTCACTGAGGAAATAGTAGCAAGAAGAAACTCACAAGCATTTCTTGGAAGTCTACATCTTATTTTTTTTTTCTCTCTCTCTTTTTTTTTTAGTAGATTCACATGTATTTCTAATACTTTCCCATGTCACTATGTAATAAACACTATACAGAAAATATCATGCATCTGTCAGGAACAAGTTTCCACATGGAGAATATATAGAAAACAGCTAAAGATAAGTTTCTACTTCAGTTTTGCAAACTAAACATAATAAATATTTCAGGAAAGAAGGTTAGGAAAATGTTATGAGAGCAAAAATTGGATACCTGGAAATTACAAATAGATGCAGGAGTGAAACCTTTTTGATCAAAGGAATTCAAAGCATAATGCAGACACAGAGCCAAAGGAATAAACAGTCCTATTAGAGAAATTGTGCTGTTCCTTGTGCAACAAATGTAAGTGGTTAGTTTCCCATTAAGTGCTAGACCTATTATAATATTATAGCTTTCAGTGCCCTTGGAACAAATTGATCCTAGTGGATTAAGCCTCTTTTGCAGGCCTCAGATAAAATGGCATGGAGAAATGGCAGACTGTAAAAATGATAATGTGATAATTGAAAGCATCTGTGACTGAAGATGTATAAACAACATTAAAATAAAGAATGCAAGAACTGCCTTAGGAGCGTGGGCTGCCAAGCAGCTCTGATGCCAAGAAAGAAAAGAGGATGAGAAATCTTCAAAAGATAATATCTTACATTTTTTTGACTGTAGTGACTCAAATGTTCTGATCACAGCTGCTCTACAGCAAGCCCAGGAGCGTGTGATACTCTGAGCAAGTGAGAAATGTCAAGGAAGTCAAAATCACAGACTGGCTAACTTAGGACTCACTCGATCAAGAACTCAAGAAAGGGATGAACTGTAAATCTAATTACCACAAGCTTATCCAATACCAACCCTGTCCAACTAAAAACATCTTATTTTGTAATATGATGTCAGTAGATGATGAAAGTAACACCAGTGCAATATACTTACACTTCTGTAGGATTTCTAGCTTTAAATCATAAATGAAAATGCTCAAAGACTGTAAAATACCATGACAGAAATTAAATAAATGAAAAAAAAAAAAGATAACTCTCATAGCATCATCATCTTGTAGGCACATCATAGCTTAGTTTAGAGCAGATTATAGATTATTGCCTGCTCCCATAGAGACACCACTACTACCTGTTTTTTGACAGTCCAGACAGAAGCAAATAATGTAGTCAGTGGTTATAGACAGGACATTGTATCCCGGGAAGAGGCAAATCCAAAAAGGACTTGGAAATTACAGTAGATGAAAAGCTGAACTACAGTTCTTGTTTCAGTATTGTTATCGAGAGAACAGGTGTTGTTTCTGAGTGTATTAACAAATAAATATTAAGTGAGGACTATTATTACCTTTGGCATACAGCAATTACATTCAGTTTTGGTGTCAGTACTTAAAGATGCAAGTTGATAAATCAAAGAGTTAAAAAAAAAAAAAAAGAAAAGCAATACCTGGAAAGTATGCTTTGTGAGAAACTGCAGGATTTTAATATATTTTACTCAGCAAACAAAAAGGTTAAATGATTATGTAATCACAGTCTATAAGTAACTATCAAAACTGAAATAATCCCCATACAGCAGACATAGGTGATGAACCAGAACAAGTGTGTGGAAGCTGAAGCTGTTCAAATTCAAAATACATACGCAGTAAAATGCTAAGTGTAACAAAAATATAACAATTCACCTTGCAGGCAATTTTTAATTCAGAATCAGGTTTTTCTCCCTAAAATTTAAATTCCAGTTCAAAAAACAGTTTGTCTACACAGACTAGATGGTCCAGACTAGATGATGATATTTCCCAATGTCTACAGGCTGGTGAATCTATATATTAACAATGTATCATTGTGGCAGATCAGTAGCCTAATTTTTAGGATTCCAACCCCAACCATCCCAAGTAAAAAATCTGCTAAGAAAAGAGCTAATTAGTTCAAGAAGTTCTTATTTAATCTTTTCTCAAGGCAGCTGTATGAAGTTCTGATAAAATATATTGTCACCTTTGACTTTCTCATAGACTTACTTAACTACCTGAGCTTTCATACTGCTAAATGCATTTCATTTGCAGTTCTTGCTCATTTTCCTTGAGCATACCAGTCTTTGTATTTAAAGACAGACTTACTCCTTCTCCTATAAAAAGAAAGAGAACAAAAAATCCAATCTCTCCAGACAAAATATGGCTGACATTTATAGGATACACAGACTGTGGTATTTGCCAAGGTTTTAAAGTTATGAGCCTTAAATTCTGAGAAGGTGCCTTTATTTTTCCAGAATGCCTGATTAGCAAGATGAGAGAAACCCATATTCTGAATATTTCTGCACACACTTTAAGCCAGGCCTTGCTTTTTGCACAAAGGAAAGCGGTGGCTGCAGCACTCGGGCTCACTGCCGCAACCTCTCCTCTGTGCTGAGCGGTCCAGAGGGGCAGATGTCAAAAAGCACATTGCACCTTGGCTCTCAACTGCAAAATGTAAGAGTTGGAAAGGAGCTAATGTGGAGATAGAGTGGGAAGTGAGTGCAGTCTCTTCTTCAAGTTTCAGTAATATTTTCTTTATCTTTAATGTGGCTTCAAGCAGTTTGCCAAATGGAGGCAGTCAATAGAAAGGTCAGATTTTTTTTCCCACAGCACTACAATTCAGAAATGAATAGTCAGACACTTAACTCAGTACTTCTTTTGTGGTTGCAAAGCTATTTTATGGAGTATAGGAAGCATTTTCAATCTACTTAAAGCAAGCTTTCAATACAGTAAGATCTCTTAAGCTTCATAAACTGACACACTCTGCTGTTAAATTGAGCCTCAGGAGACTAAAGTCATTGAATTGTAAATCTGTAATGTCCAGAATATGAATAACAGGCAGGATGCAAACCTGATTTCTGTAAGGGTGGAAGGCAGAAACTGCTCTACCTTCTTCTTTGCTTCACGTTATATTCCAGCAAGTGTTATGCCAGCAAGTGTTATGCAATAAAGAGCACATTACAGTGTATTCATCACCAATGACAGAAGGAGGATCTCATGAAATGTCAGATAACAATGGGAAAGAAAAAAATACATACATACTTTTCAGACTTGCTTTAAGAGTCAGATACAGTCAGTATTAGTGGTGAATAAATGCAATCACACTCTTTTTCTAAATTGAATTTAAGTCTAGAGCTCTTTAGTTTTCTTTTCCTTGTCTCATTTATATTTTTAATTTTCCTTTTTAGTCACTTCTTTATATCTATCTTCCTATACAGATGCCTTCAATCTCATTTCCTATCTGCTTTCTGAATACTGCAGTTCAGTCTGTTTAAATTATAAAACTGTCATTGCATAATAGGCACATAAATCTCCGTTATAAAACAGCAAACTAAAACCAACCTACAACATTCTGCTTTTAAATCTTTGAAGACATTAAGGAGAGATTGTGTTTAAGGTTCTCAAATAGCTTTATAATAATTTCAGGAAGCAATGCAGCAAATGCTTAAACCTTCCGCTGATTTACAGTTCAACACTGAGTAAGAGATTATTAAAACAAAACAAAACAAAAAAAAAAAAAAAAGAAAGAAAAACACTGTTTCTGTTTTACAACGTTTTCTTAAGCTTCACTAAATCTCTTTTGGAGGGATGACTTCACAGTACAGCATGATCATAGAGGAAATGCTAGAGCAGAGACATCTTGTGGCAACAAGCAGAGGTCTGCAGAAAAATACTAATTGCAATCTTCAATACTGAAAAAGCATACTTGGGTTTATTACCACTTTTAAAAGAATATTCAGAACAAAAACTTTCAAATAAAGATATCAAAATGCTTCACTGGAAATAAGGCTTAATGCTTGCAAGTGATTGTTTAAAGTTTTTATGGACAAAAGCCATTTCCCAGGCATTCACAAAAATAAATAAATAAATAAATAGATAAATAAATAAATAAATAAATAAATAAGATCTGTTTTATTCAATGCTTGGTGAAACAACAGTCCTACTAAACAGAGAGTCAGCTCCAATTGTATAGCATAGCAGCTTCTTCAATTATTTCAAATTATGTAGGAAAGCAATTTAACAAAACAAATATATGAAATTACTAACATCTTACCAAAGAAATCCCTGATGAAATAGTTATAAAATAGTTCATCAAGCTACAGCAAGGAAAAATCAGAAGAGATGCTTTTTCTTTCAGCAGAGAGTCTCTTTTAGAAGAATCGAGATTAACATTGGCTAGTTACTACTGAGGTATATCTGAACATATAGAGACAGTGGGGCTCTTCAGCTGTGGTTTCTTCCTGCGCTTTTTTTTTGTTGCTCAGTTTCTTCATTCATCACAACCATCAAAAAAAGGCTGCTTATGATGTCTGTGAAAGGTTGGGAGGTTCTGCTGCAAGCACTATCCTCTACTGTTAGCACAACTGGGATCTAGATCACTATGAGAAGTACATTTTTCTAAAGAGGTTTAGCAGAAAATAGATATGTCATAAAAGTTATTACTAAGACTGATTCCTGATAAAGCTGGCTACCAAAGAAATAGTAGTGACTTTTACAGGCAGCATTTGTTAAGTCTTCAGGAATCTATATGAGTGTGTGCAGTTCATAAATGCCATTGACCAATATTCTTTTAAGCAGAAGAATAAATATTTTAAATGTGAGAGATGACTTCACCTTGGAGTTAAAAGATGTTGGTTTTCAGCCAGGACTGTGGGTAATTGAGGGACCCCCAGGTTCAGGGAGGTTAAACACTTTGGCTGTGATCACAGAAAACCAAGGTCAAACATGAGGCTGGGAAGAATGTCTCACACACTGGGTTCCTGCCTTTAACAACAAATGGCAGTTTCATATAGAGAAATTATTTCACCTCTCTGTTTGCAGGAATAAAAGCATTCAGGCATGAGGCACATATTGCTACTGCAGGGTACCATAGGAAGAAAATGGATCATCTCCCAACAATGTTTGGGATAGAAAGTGGGTGCAACATAAGACATGCTACTTTACTGCTATTGGAATTTGAGAAAATCTTCTAGCAAAATTCTATATTCCTATGAAAGGCTTTACCACAGCTTATCAAAATAAGATCTCATGCATGATATCAGATGAGAATAATGAAGACCAATATTGAGACTGGAAGGCTGGATGAGCTTGCTGAGTGAAAATGAAGGAGAATTGCTACTAACTGACCTGGAAGATATTGCAGGCTATTTTGCCAACCCTCTGGGCAGTCAGGCATTGATGGCAGAGGCAACATACATTTCATGAAGAATGTTGCTCCTATTGCCATTATTTTATATTAATATTGTTTCCTTTCTTCTGAAAAAAATCTTGGCCTAATGTGGCTTTTTAAAGACTGCAGATCAGGAAGAAACAAAGATCATCAAGATTACTTGTTTCTGCTTTCATGGAATTTTACCAGAGCTCTTTTAAATACTGAAACTTTTTAAAATATTGCTAAATGAAACATTTCAGTTCACCTTTAACCAGGACACACACTCATTTTTCATATCAAGAGCTTAATAGCTGTTCTAGTCCAATTCACAATTATGATTACAGCTTCAAGTCAGAAAAAAACACATTGATTTTTATATTTTTAAACTAAATGTAACAGCTTCTAAAATGGATAAAACTTTGTAATGAGAAGGCAATCATCCTGTCACTTACTTCAGGCTGTAAACTATGATAACAAGGTAGAATAAAACGTGATAACGAATTCTGAGATCTACCATCAAAGAGATAATTAGGAAGAAAACAAAACCAAATTAAACATTACACTTGTAGCCATTTTTGAAATTATGCTCTCCCCTTCTCTCACAGTTGTTCTCTGCTTTCCACTAATCCACTGCTTTCACAGAGATTATAAAATAGAAATATTCTCTCCAGAATAGAGGAGTAGACAAGGAGAGTCTAAGTGCTTAATCTTGCAGCCTGGGAAGTCGTGATTGTCAGTGGCTGTGGCCGGGCTATGCGGCGGTTTGCAGGTCTCGCCAGGACACGTTGCAAGGGTGACCGACAATAACAAGCTCTGAAGCTGCCTCGAGCCCAAGGAAAAGCAAAATTCCAGGTAAGTGGGTTAAGCATAACACTGCTGCTACTAGGGATGGAAACAAAGGAAAAAAATCAATGAAAGAAAGAAGGTTTTGGCTTCAGAAAACATGGTGAAACTGTGTCATGCTTTCCTTTACCTCTCAAATAGACTGTATTTAAAAAAAAAAAAAACTTTTCTATTGCAGAGATAATCACAGAATTAAAACTGCTTTATCACCATTTCAATGGCAGAATTATTTGCACAAAAGAAACATAATGCATGTAATAGACAAAAGTCCAGCACCCACAGCTGACTGACCCAGCTGAGTATCTGCACCCAAACATGTGCACCAGGAGCATCTCCAACATGTGCTGCAGGCAGCACCATGCACAGAGCTCAGATGCCTAATATCAGTCTCACATCTCAGCTCATTCAACCTTATCCCTTTTAGGCTTCAAGGAGCAAAAAGCTTCTTTAGGATGGCAGAAAGTAGCCTGAGAAAGACATAGGGCACAACAGCAGTGACAAATTCTTAGTCTGTTAGGAGGATCACAGCTGAGAAAGCTGCCTCTGCACTGTCACCTAGCGACTACACTTCTCGGTGGTGTCCACCCAGTGTCACCTGCTGTTGTGTACACCAGTGTCGTCTGTGGCACTAGAGGAACCTCTGTCCAACCTCCCCACAGAGCAGGAGTCCAAGCCCTATGCAACAGCAGGGAGTCAAATGCTTTCCAGATCAGCAGCGAGAAGAGCACTATTATGCTGCAAGAACTGGACTGGCCTCGGTTGCAGATGAAAGCCAACTTACAAGAGCCTTAAATCAAGATTGATTACATTTATATTTTACTGTAGATAAGAAAACCTCTCTTTATGCAGTCTCTCAGGAATAATTAAAATATGAGGAAAAAAGTGAAGGAATATAATAAGGTCATCCACACACTTTTGCAGTGGTTCTAAGGGAACACAGATTTACCCTTGAAAAATCCATGGCTGGATTATTAAATGAAAATTTTGCATGCTGGTATTTTGTGCTATGACAGACAAACCAGTGAAAATGAAATATTTGAACAGAAAAAGCAGATGTTATTCTACTTTTTCACCTTCCTTAACTGATAAAACATTTGCATAGACTTTTTGCAGTGGTAATGGGAAAAGAAAATTTGAAATATGGTTATGGAAATTGTGCACTGCTTAAGAGCATACTTGTAGAGCTTATTCCCTCACAACTAGTAATGGGATCTGTTCAGAAAAATAAACCTGGTAATATTTCAACAAATGTGTACATGGAAGCACTGCCAAGGCTGGAGGAAGGCAGAGAAAATTGAGGAAAAAAAATTGGTTCAGGAAAGAGTGAGAAGCAAGACATGAAGAATGATAATACACAGGAAGAAAAATATTGATACCTTTTGCTCCCCGAAGTTGTATTTCACAACTATTGTACCTGCTGCAAATGTCGATCCAGATATAATCACTTTGTTGAGCTTTTCAATAGCATATAGTCAGTGCTGGGCGGAAGGAGGTGTTGACAAACTTTGTCACAGTTGTCACATTTTCTCTACAACCAACCTAAGCCTACATAGCACCCTTGATAAGGCCTTACCAAAGACAAAATAGGATAGTCATTCTGGATTGCCTTTTCAGAGCAATATAATTTTTAAAACTAATATTTACCTTACATTCTCTTGTCTCCATTTCTGCTGTATGGTTAGCCTAGTTCTGACTATAGGCATGGTATATGCTCAGTAGTCAACTGTTGTCAGCAGTAGGATGGCAGAGATGGTAAAAAAGTCTCTGTCATATTCAGTTGCTGGGATATTCTTCAAAGGAAAGAATAAGTGGGTGTCCCAGCTCTTCCAGGTAAGGCAACAGCTGAGGATGACTGTCTTTTTAATCCATAAGCATTTTAGAGATTGAAAAGGCAGCAAAAATGAAAATATCTTTTACTGATAGCAGCAGTGCAAATGGAGACAGCTGTGAATGTAGCAGCTGATACAGATATCATTCATGGCAGAATGTGGGCTCACTAAGTGCACACCTGTACTCAGGGAAAGCTTGACTGCAAGGTTTTGCAGAAGCTACATTACATGAACTTTGTTTGAGATTTTGCAAGTACTGAAAAAGCAACAGTCAGAAAAGTATCTGATATCATGCTATGTACTCATATCCACTTTTCATCTTGCTTAGCTGTTGCATGGATAAATTGAGCACAATTTAGCACAAAACTAAATGAGTACTACCATCCCTCTCTGAATAAAGTGGAAGAACTGCCCAGACTTTGGGCTTATTTTTATTCACCAACAGATTATAGAACATTGAATCTTTTACATTATGGGATATTACAGGATTGACTGATGAGATATTATTCAATAAATAATAATATCTAGAGAAAAATGAGAGAAATATGTTCTACTACACTGCAAGAACCAAATATTTAGGAATCCTAAAGGATCCCTATTACATTTTCCCCTGATTGACTTTGGTGAGCAATTCACACTACTCAGCCTCATTTAAATAGCAGTTCATCCTACACATCATGCTAAATTCATTTTAAAATGTTTTGCAACTTTCAATTACTTAACATGTGTTTTTGCTTTGTAAACAATTACCGTAGTCCAAGCAATTCCTAAATATTTTTGACAACCAGAGCAGCAAGATGCCTGTCTTAATCTACACATATTTGCATGTCCCTTATAAAAAGAACTCTATGTTCTACTGCTGTATAAGGCTTATGTTATCAAAGAGCCAGAACTCATTGTGATAGGCTCAGGATAGATATACAGCAAATTGCAACTCCTGCATGCAGGCCTTTAATTTTAACACACTGGAGACTACGCTAAATAAATTATTAAAAACTTCTCGCTTTTTCTCACAATTTCATGAGGCAGAGTTGTGTGTAACTGTCCAGATGCATACCTTTAAACACATCTGCAGCCAATTCACAAGACTTGACTCCTGAACAATCTTTATGCTCACTTAAACTCAGGAACTAGTTGCTTCAGAATCTGAAGACCTTTATGGGCTTACAACAGAGCAACAGTAACACACACTATTTGTTATTATTAAGTCACTCCAACTTACAATTGCACTACTATCATTTCTTTAATCTAAAGAAAGGAAAACAAGACTGACAACACACTTGTCCATTAACGCACAGATCTGCAGCAACTTGAGTAATACTCAATGGGCAACAAACACAGTACAACCACTGCTGAGCTGGGCATAACTGGCATGTCCCAAACGATTTGACCATTATATCAATATCACCATAGTTAATCACTTCTCTTCTTGACACTGCTCTAGGCTCATCTCACAGCTGTACTGCAGGAATGTTTTGCTGCAAATGATCTTCAACAGTGGATATGTTCACCTACATTGCTTAACGATAAGAAGGCCAAAGGAGACTCTTATTTCCATTCTGGTCAGCAGAATATGGGCAGTGGAATGTCACGCAGATGAGTGATGCAATCAGAGATTTGTTCCCTCGGGATTAATGCTGGGGAACTAATTAATAATAAAATCATTACACTGTTACAGCTTCATAATAAATAACAACATTAGCATAATGAAAAATCAAAATCTTCCTTACTTCCCTTACAAAAGCATCCATTTCCAGGTCTCTGAACAGGGTTAGTGATAGATGGCGCTGAGTCCAGTTGGAGGCCTGTGGCCAGTGGTGTCCCACAGGGGTCAGTACTGGGCCCATGACTGTTTAACTTCTTCATCAATGACCTGGACGAGGGCACGGAGGGCACCCTGAGAAAGTTTGCTGATGACACCAAGCTGGGTGGAGTGGCCGACACTCCAGAGGGCTGTGCTGCCATCCAGAGGGACCTGGACAGGCTGGAGAGTTGGGCAGAGAGGAACCTCCTGAGGTTCAACAAGGACAAGTGCAGGGTCCTGCACCTGCGGAGGAATAACCCCAGGCACCAGGACAGATTAGGGGTCGACCTGCTGGAAAGCAGCTCCACGAAGAGGGACCTGGGAGTCGTGGTTGACACCAAGTTACCCACGAGGCAGCAGTGCCCACATGGCCAAGAAGGCCCATGGGATCCTGGCTGCACCAGGAGGATGTTGGCAGCAGGTGGAGGGAGGGGATCCTGCCCCGCTACTCAGCTCTGGGGAGGCTGCACGTGGAGTATTGGGGGCAGTTCTGGGCTCTCCAGCACAAAAGGGACGTGGAGCTTCTGGAGAGGGTCCAGCAGAGAGTGAAAAAGATGATGAAGGGATAGGAACATCTATCTCAGGGGGAAAAACTAAGTGAGCTGTGCCTCTTTAGTCTGTAGAAGAGAAGACTGAGGGGAGATATGGTCAATATGAATAAGTACCTGACAGGAGAATGTAGGGAAGATGGGGCAAATATCTTCTTGGTGGTGGCCAGTGACTGGACAAGGGGTAATGGGTATAAATTGAAACACAGGAAGTTCCATCTCCATGTGAGGAGGAACTTCTTCACTGTGAGGGTGACAGGAACAGCCCTGGCACAGGCTGCCCAGTGAGGCTGTGAAGTCTCCTCTGGAGATCTTCCAAACCCACCTGGATGCCGCCCTATGTCCCATGCTTTGGGTGTCCCTGCTGGAGCAGGCAGATTGGACTAGATTGTCTTTAGAGGTCCCTTACTACCTTAGTGATTCTGTGAGTCTGTGAAATACATCATCAGCAAGAGGAAGATGAGAGAGAAAACGTGTACCCGCTTTTGAACAGGGTGTGTGCCTCGATGGGGTAGGATGCAGAGAAGGCAGAGCTACTAAATGCCTTATTTGCTTCTGTCTTTGCTAATAAGACTAGTCCCATGAACTACAAAGCCCAGACAAAAAAAAAAAAAAAAAAAAAAAAAAAAAAAAAAAAAAAAAAAAAAAAAAAAAAAAAAAAAAAAAAAAAAAAAAAAGATAAAGTTTTTCTCTGAGGGACGAGGAGTATTGGATTAGAGATTATTTAGACAAGCTGGACACCCATAAATCCATGGACCCAGATGGGCTGCACCCAAGAGTGCTGAGGGAACTGGCGGGGGCTATTGCTCAGCCTCTCTCTGTCATCTGTGAGAGGTCATGGAGAGCAGTAGAGGTGCTGGAAGACTGGAAACTAACATCACTGGGAGGGGAGAATGTAGGAAAGATAGGGCCAAATCCTTCTCAGTGGTGGCCAGTGATAGGACAAGTGTTAATGGACACAAGTTGAAACACAGGCAGTTCCATCTCCCTTTGAGGAAGAACTTCTTTCCTGTGAAGGCGACAGAGCCCTGGCACAGGCTGCCCAGGGAGGCTGCGGAGTCTCCTTCTCTGGAGGTCTTCCAAACCCGCCTGGATGCCACCCTGTGCCCCGTGCTCTGGGTGTCCCTGCTGGAGCAGGGGAGTTGGACTGGATGATGTCTAAAAGCCCCTTTTAACCTCAACAATTCTGTAATTCTGTTACCACATTGCTCATTCACAGACACACAGGTATTATTGACTACCATGCAGTTATGCTCACGAGATATAAATGCAGTTTCCATAGTGAAGCAGAAGAGCAGCCTCAACCACAAAAGCAAATGCGTGTGGATCTTGTAACCTCTGCACAGAATAGCTTTGCTGTATTTTAACAATAGACTGCCACTGAAGCCAATGCAGTGACTACAGTTCAGCAGGAAGATACAAAATTAGCTTTAACTAAAATTCTTCTTTTAAATTTGGTAATCAAACACAAATCACTCTGAAAGACAATAAAAGATGTTAGGAGCTAGCAGGAGTTAGGAGCTAGTTAGGATGTGGCAGCTAGCAGCAGTCTTACTAAGATCCTCAAAATATCAAATAATCCAAAATTACGAAGATTTTTTTCCTACACATTTCCTTATTTGAGTTTTGAAGTTTTCTCTTATATAGTGAGTTAAGATCCATAGTAGTTGATGCAAGAAAGCAATACAGCTTGACGCTGTGACTTACCGAAAAGACAGATAAGGTCTCAGATAGGGGCAGATAAGTGTTAGATAGTCAAAAAGCAATGCAGCAAGGTAAATGGAAAAATTCTGAATGTACATAGACAGGTTCAATGGGAATCTTGGAGCTGAAGAGGTTTGCACTGGATCCTGAAATGTCTGCCCTAAAAGGAAACAAAAATGTTAGTATCAACACAGTATTTTCCAGGAGTTGCCGCTAGATATCACAGTTCTCACTCCACAGAGTTCTTTTATTTTGCATTGAGTATGTTTGTAGAAATCCACTTCAACTCTGAGATTGCGTGAATGTGTATAAAATTATTTTTCTCTCTGGGTCGATTTAAATTACACTTTTCTGTATCCAGAAAATAGATAGAAGAACTAGAAGAAGAAGAAGAAATTAGGATTGTTAATGATATAGACAGACTAACTTTGTTCTTGTTGACCTGGGCCTGCAAACTTGAGAACTTCTGACTTCAGTAGGATTTTAAAATGTTAATTAATTTCAACACAGTCATTAAAAAGATTAATATTCCCATTTCCTTCATACAAAGTAAATACGTTAATAAAATGTTGACAAAGAATTATTAGAAAATTACTTTATAACCCAGATAAATATGTCAAAAAATAATGTCTAATAGCTTCCAAAATATTTAACAAATTTGTTCAGGAACAGTGGAAATATCTCTTGGCATTCAAAATGATTCCTTCCTAAAAATTACAATTTTTATATGACCTAATGTTTTAAAACCCCTACATTGACCACAGAAGATTTATCACGCACAATTTTTGAAACCACAATGTAGAAAAGCACACATAATGCAGTCATAAAAACATGCCTTTCTGAAGTATTGAAGGTCTTCTTCATGGCTGCTTGCAGATTCACAACAGTGATGAATAGCACCTGCTCTCTGATTCCAAAAACAAGAGCTTTCCCTTAGCTGTTAGGAGTTCCCCAGGTATATATTAGTCATGCTTACTCTCATACTGCCCAGTATATGAGACACAGTAGCTCAAGGCTCGCCTTGTCCAGCAGTTCATCATGGCTCGCCAGGGTACAACTTGTGTATAGATGCAAAATACAGTTCCCTAGTGGATATTTTTCAAATGTGAAGCAAGAAGGGCATTAAAACAGGGAATATATTTTTCTATGGTTGCTTGCTTTTTCAAATAAGCACCTTTTCTTTCAAGCAATGAGGATTCGAATAATTTAACAGTTGACTTGAAAGTGATGTTCCATACATCACTTTAAAGGAAAAATGGCTAAATATAACTTTCTCTATCCTCTGATATGGTTAGCTATGGGAATTGTAGTGTTTTCAGTAAATGCAATTACAGGAAAATAGAGAATGATGATACATGTATATTGTTACTACAAACCTGCACAGTTTTAACTTGATTGTTTCCATTTGTTCAACATATAAATCAATTATAGGGATGTTACTGGAGTCAGGGAATATTAATACTTGTCATGTTAGAAGAGTAGCACGTTTTACAGCTAGAACCAATAGTGTATGGTTGCACCTAGCAACTAAATACCATCTCCTGACAGTTTATATTGTTGTACTCTCATTTAATTTTTTTTTCTAATTTGATCCTAACATGGATTTCCTTCTCCTTGTTACTTTGAAGTGTGGTCTTATTACAGAATTTTGGAAGCCATGCACCTTCAACATTCAAATCATCAACATATTTCTTCAACGCGTTCTTTGTTCGTGATTATAGAAATACTTTACTGTGTCTCATCTATGAGATAAGTAATTATTCAAAAGGTTATCCACAGCTTTATAGCTCTGAGAATTACCAGCCTAGAATTTATACTGTAAAACATTACGGTGCGCCAGAAAGGTACATCATTTGGTCTCATCGAAAAGAATAAATACTGTTTTAAATTTGGAATACTGGTAACCTTTCTCAAGTCCTGGCTATGAGATGAAAAAATGGAAGACAAAACTCAGCCCCATTTCTGAAGACAAAATTCTTAAGATTAACACTTTGTGTGTGTTGAAACAGTAAGTCTTTAGCTAGACATTCGCAACTTTTTAGTGGAATAGAGTTTTGTTATTAACATAAGACACTTGAAAAAGCATAAGGCTTTTTTTATTTGTTTTCAGGGCACCATTATCCATCCCACACTTCAGCTTTTATCTCATTGAATTTAGTGCAAATTTTTCTCATGCAGGCTCTGAATTTTTAATAAAGAAAAATGGATGACTAAGGACAAGATCAAAACTTCATAGACTTTTGGATACAAATGTTGTAAAAGTGAAGTCTTCCCTCTGATTGACAAAGCATTTAAACTGAGGCAACTCAAGTTTTAACCAAGATCTAATACAAACTTTTTCCAAGCTCAGCAATGTGTCAACCCCAGGTTGATCAGAATATTTAAATTCTATTTGTTTCATGTGTGGATGCAGATGGTGACAATACACTACTGCTTTTCACCAAAAGCCTGTGGGAACAGTGAGAAACATGGACTTTCCTGCTGACATGCAGGACTCACCGAGATCCAGATAAAATATACTTAAAGTGCAAATCTGAGCACACCACTTTAACGTCTTGAATTTAGCTGTGAAGTGAAATAAGAAAATAAAAATCAATGGCTGCATTGAGGAAGTTGACGAGAGGAAGTTGACAAAAATGAACAAGTTACTAGCTGTGTGTAGCGCTACTGATATCAGTTGAATTCAAAGGAGACCCCCAATAAATTGGCATGTAGCAGAAAGAAGTTGTATAGATCTTTAGCATCACGACTAAAGCAAAGTGCTTTAGCACCAAGAATTATCTAAGACCAAGCATCTAGACTAAAGCATTTCGATTTTTGCAGCCTGATCTATCATTTATATTACTTTGGTTTTGTTAGTCTTTCCAACTATATAGGTATCATCTTTGCCTTTACTAAATAAACACCAAATTCCTGTGTAACAAGGACACTTCCGTTTTAGCTCTATGAAGGTGTTCAATGTATTCACATTTTTAATGATTTATAACACTTTCCCTCACATTTCTCTCATTCCAGTGCTGGAGATTCTTTTTTAAATTACCTCTTTTGTGACAGATATCTATGAATGACTTTTTAAAGATACATTCATGCAGGAGACAGTCAACAGTATACTGGGGAAACATTTTAAATATTTAAGAGAGTATTATTAATGCAACAAAGAAAATAAGATCAGAGTAATGAAAGAACATTGCAATGGAACTGAAATGTGTTTTGCCCTAATAGGAAGAAATTCTAGTCCAAGCATTCCTAATATTTTCAGATTTCAAAGCTAGAAATCATTACCTAACTTCAGGTTTTCCTTGTTTTGCATTGTAGAATTTTGGCTCAAAGTAACACATTTTTGGTGGATAAGAGCATGTAGTTATGTGATTGTTATTTTATTTTTTATTTTTTAATGAGAACTTTGTTTTCATTATCCGGCCATAATGAATAGCATGAAAACAATACTGGTATTCAAACAACAGAGGAAAATATAAAACTCTGCTGGAGGAAAAAAAAAAAGAAAATATAGACCTCTTCTGGAGAAGCTATAGATTTTCCATCTTCATTTACATGTATATAAGTGATTAAAAGGAGTATAACATTAAGATATATGTCCTTAAAGAAATGCTTTAGAATTGCTTCGTAGTATTTTTTTCCTTACTCACATCTCAAAATTTTAATGATGTGTTTGTTCTGTTCATAATGAACCTATGACAGGACTATGGAAGATGTAGATTTTCTAGATGACAGACAACTGAAACTCCAGACTTATTTCTTGGAAGAGTTCATCCTTCAGGACAGCTCCTTCACCCTGCCTTAGCTAGCCAAAAACTAACCAACCCGCTCCCATGTTGCTAAACAAAGGAATCAGACTGGGTTTTAACCAGTAGGAATCAGGTTTTAACCAGTGGAAGACCACTACTTCAGATCATTTGTACTCTTTATTTAAATGCCATTTCTTTATTATATAAAGCCAAAGGAGGAAAACGACGTTTCAAAGCCTTTGGTATGCACAAAGTTAATTTAGTCTTTAATTAATTCCACTCACTTTACATAACAATGTTTATTAATCAATTCACAGTTTTAAAATGTGAATTTGCATATTTCTTCATGACCTTGAAGAAAGAAAATAATAAACTGTTTTAATGTGCATTGTTACTCGGATTTGAGGAGTGAAGATACAGGTTTTGTGATGAGCATACTGAGCATTGTTTATAGTTCTGAGCTTATTAATTATTGATAGCATCCATGCCCATCTTCATATCAACAGAATTTCACTAACTATTAATTACCTTACAGTTTTATCTGTGAAATGTTAAGTTGGAAGTTGGTAAGCCTTTCTCAAATTGCAGTTTGTACAGCCATGGTTTCACCTGCTTGAGACAATGCTTCTTTTTTTTCAAACAACCATTAAAAGGTGAATATATACTGTGAATTTTACATTTGCTTGTAAATGGCATTTGAAACTAATGACAAAATACTGCATCTCACCTGACTATTCCAAACTTACCAGCACTAGGTACCAGCACTTATATTAAGCCACAGCTCAAAGCCAGAGAAGTGCTACTCTTAGAGCTGCACTGATGAGAAAAGCAAACTCACAGGTATTAAATTATATTCTAAAAGAGGTAGAGAAAGCCAAAATACTGTATGAATTTAAACCCCATTTATCTCAATCTAGTTGAGAAAGAGGGGAAAAAATGTAAGAATATAGATGCTAGAAACCCTCACAGCAAGCACTAGAAATTGCAAGTTACAGTCATCAAGAAACAACTTCTAAGTCTATTAAAATCACTTATAATAGGCACTTATTACAATATATGTCTATGCATATATATAAAACAACAGTATAGCAGAACTGGTATCAGGAAGTCACAACTAGTGATACTTTAGGAGTCTGGAACACTATGCAGGATATCAAAAGACAGCCTTGATTGCAAACACCAATCCACAACCAAGAAGAGAAGAAACTGTTTAACAAATGGTGATGATACAGTCCATGAACAGTACTTTTTCCTTTTTTAAAGTTTTCTATTTTTATAAAAGATACATGCTAAAGTCTTCTGCAAAAAGTAGTTAAAGCTTCTAAAATTCAACTGTGAGTTTCCCTAACAACAACCACAACCAATCTTATTTATTCCATCTAACATAGGATAACTATTCTCTGAGGGAAAAGAAAAACAAAACCAAAACCACAAGACATCAATGAGCAGAAGGAAATAATGCAATAATTCCACAAATCCAACTGCATTGAAGTAAATAAGCCTGAAGATATCAAAATAGAAAATTAACCAACATTTAACAGCTAATGTTACTGTGAGTCTTGAAATAGCCAACTGATATAGAATCATAGACTGCTTAAGGTTGGAAGGGACCTCAGAGGTCACCTAGTCCAACCCCCCTGCTCACACAGGGTCACCTAGAGCATGGGGCACAGGGCTGCATCCAAGCGGGTTTTAAAGATCTCCAGAGAAGGAGACTCCACAACCTCCCTGGGCAGCCTGTGCCAGGGCTCTGTCACCCTCAC
>NW_020455637.1:422350-428414 GCF_003342845.1 Nothoprocta perdicaria | reverse complement strand
CCCCTCACCCTCCACCGACTGCCCTGCCTCCTTCAGGGCCTCATACCTGTTTGCCAGGGGGACCCTATAGGGTAGGGTGGGAGGAGGTTTCACCTTGCCACCTCGACCCTGGACTTTTGTCCAYGCATTCCTCGGCTCTTTACCATCTTTGTGCCTTGTCCTGRGGTTGGAGCCTGTACCAACCTGTCGCTGCTGCTGAGCCCTCCCTGGTGCCTGGCCCCGCTTCTCCCTCTCTGACCTAGAGATTTTCCTTAAATCTTAATTTCCCAACTAAATCATCTTATCATGGAGTCTTAGGAAATCTTGATAGCAAGTCTGATGTTACTACTAACCTTCTCTCCTGTGCTGAAAGGAACTGTCATGTTGATGACCGACACCTCCATCATCAGGGCTAAATAATACAAAACCTCTAGGAACATTTCCTTCCCATTTCTCTAGCTGCTGACCACCGCTGTTGAATCTGAGTACATTCTGAACAGAGTATTTCTCTTGTCCATATTCCTTTCCTGAACTGCAAATCGATATTTGCCTTTCTACACTTCCTTACTTGGAAGAACTTTCTCTACTTATCTTCTACAAATGATGCTAAACTTTTCCTTAAACATTTGAAAATCACTGACTTTGCTCATAGCACACACTCTGATGTGTTTCTTGTTCAAGGAGATGAGAAAAATGAGATTGTGATGAATGTTGCTAAATCATACTGAATTGGTATTCAGCATTTGTGTCTTGTGTATATATAGTGTATATTATATGCAAGGAAAGGTGAGGTGCCTCTCTAATGTGTGCATTTATACATATCTTTAGGTGCATACTGTAGGTGTATGTGTGTATACATATTTATACATATACATACACAAAATGTATGTATTTTGATTCAGTACCAGGATCTGATGTTAATAGGTTAGTACAGCATCTGCATAGGAGACATCTATCTAATTGTTCGGTCCAATTAGTTAACATAAGTAAGAACATTTTCATATTCCTCATGTGGAAGTTCTTATGAACTCCTTATTGATGGCTGGTGCAAATGAAAGACTGACTTCTGGAAAAAAATCCTCCATAATATTGTAATGCAATGGCGTCAGTATTCCTAATTGTGCAGAATAGAGGCAATCAGCAGAGACCAGGATGCAGCCCACCACAGAGCACAAAGCTGTCCTCTCCCTTGTTTAAGTTTGCTGTGGTCTGGTCATTTATGAGAAACTGTCATTGCTGTTTGAACCATTGTGATTTAAGGTAAACCTCTGAAGCATTTTTGCCTTGGTTTGTCTTTACTGATGATTTGTCTATACCATAAGTGTGTACCTGTCAGTACATATTAATGTTTTAACCCTTATCCAAAACCCCGACTTGTCACTGGAACTCTTTCCACAATATGCCATACATAGAACTGACACTCTAATAAAATAAGGTGATTGGAAAAGGTTATCTCCACAGCATCTTGCTAGACTAAATGCTTGGAGTACTGAATATTGAAGTTACTGAACTACGTTCTCAACTGATGAGAACATTTATTTTCATCTTAAGCTTAAATTAAAACTCTAGTTTTGCAGGTGCAGTATTGAGGATGTAATTAATTAAATATTAGATTTCAGTTTCAAGAAGTTAAACACTTTAGACCCTGTTTGTGCCCACTTGCTAGGGATGTAGATGTGTGTGTATAAATTATACCTAATCACTTCRTAATTTTTAATAGTTCATTCTCTCCCATGGTAACCAGTGCATGCAAATCTAGCACTTTAATAGAGCTTCTTAGTGCTCAGAGCATTTTTAATGGTGCAGTTACTGGGTTAATAATGATATTATTTGGACATGTAAAATGACAGAAAGAAGAGGAAAAGGAAGGTAATTCTTTTTTTTTTTTTTTTGCTTCTTGCTTTTTATTTATTCTTTGGTATTAATATATATATCTTACTTTTCTCAATTAGAATCAAATAAATGAKTTCCTGGCCAAGAACTTTTAGAATAAAGATTTTCACTAAGCAAATTTTTACTTTAGTTTAATCATAATCATACTTGAAATTTAAATCCCTACAAAGAAAACTAATAAAGAAGCCGTGACACACACACATACACATATCTGCAATGGCACAAATGCATTGTCTTAATAATAAAATTCCCAGCTTTCTTAATAAGCGAACATTCATCATTCAAATTCTATGAATTATTCTCCGAGGTTCCCTGCTAATGGCAACTACAGAAAAAGAGACCTATAGATAGTGTATATTTCTTTTTTTCCACATACAGTTCCTGGTTTCTGAATATTTTGCTATTCAGGAATACTGGAACAATTTCTCCCTGGTGAGATTTTCAGCTTCATCCTCTGTTAAATCTCTATCAAGCAACAAGGTAGTAAGAAACCCCAGCWATTTAAATTATTATTATTATGTGCCATATAATTCTGGACTAAGTGTAGGAAATAAAGCTCTATAAAAGAGGGGAAGTAGGTAGTACAGATTTTTAAGAGGCATTGATTCCTTAGATGTGACACATACAATCATTCCTACCATTTTCACCGTAGTTTTCTCTACTGTCAGTCTTCCCAACCTTTCTGCACATTTTCCACCATTTACCCCTGGAATACGTATGACACTTAATACCATCTCATCAGAAACATGATTCTACAGCTTGTTCTGCAGACTTATACAGACTGGCAGCAGACTGTAGTGTGTTAGGGACAATTTCTTGGTGCACAGGCAGCTCATCTGACATGAATTTTTGCAAARAATGTGAAGATCTGGGGCAATGAAGGTTTCAGTCAAAATTGAGGAATAATAGCATTTCCAGGCATGTGACTCTGCAGGACATTTGTTGGAGACAGATACAGTGAGTAAAATCTTTCACTAGCCACACCTGCAGGCTAAGGAATAAACCAGTAAGCTGGCACTGGGTCTCTGAAGGGTCTCTTCTTAGATGAACCTAGAGATCTTATTTTTGTCACTCCTTGACAATACTCTGAAGAAGTACTGGCCTACAGCAAGGATGGGAAAAGCTCCAGGAAAGTTCCCAGGCTATTCCTGCAGTCATTGCCAATCAACAAAGCAAGATTTGCTTTGTTGCAAATGTTCATAGCACTGTTTTTKGGGGTTTTTTKTTGTTGTTGTTGTTTTTTTCATAATATTCAAAGTGAATGTTTCTTAAGAAACTAGAGCCCTAATCTATTAAGAGCTGTCAACCGTGTTTCCTATTAGTGAACAGGAACTTAAGACCAATTCAATCACTTATTGAAAGATTATTATTCACTAAAGAGTATTTGGCTTTGGGTAATGCCAAAGGCTCTGAAACAAATTTCCACATCTTGTTTTCCCTTGTGACCATAGCCTCAAAAGACCTTTGAAAAGAAGAACTGTGGAAGGGAAAAGAAAAAAAAAAAACTTTAAATACATAGTTAAATATTAAAGTTTTCAGGATAGTACTTTTGAAATTCTAGATCTCTATTGGGTCATACTCTTTTGGAGATACAACTGTGGCATTTCAGGAACTATCTTTCTTTTTGAACTGTTTCTGTAAATGGTCTACTTAATATTTATATTTTGTCATTGTGTTTATTGATAATTACTGCTTTATTGGTGAAGTAAAAATGTGCTTTTTGTTACATTCATATTTTATGGCCTCTCTATTATGGAAGAGGTATGAAGTTCGCAAATAACAGTATCATTTTACTTAGCCTTGTCTCACAGTTCATGGGGACTTTACTTGGGGAATTGTTTGGTTTGGCAGTGTGCGTGTATGTGTGCGCATACATGTTGCTTATGGAGGAAGATTTCTAGCCAATCAGTAGAAAATGACTAATTGGTAGAATTAGTTCTGAAAAAAAAATCTCTCTAAGCCAGGCCATTTGTTGATGCAATATTCTGAAATCTTAAAAGATCTTTTACATTTATTAGTAGAACTTCGTCATTGAACAAAAAAAAAAAAGTTTAGATTATTTTTTTTCCAGAGTTTAGAATGTTATCTCGTATTATTCCCATTTACTATTACCATTTTCTTAATCATGTCTGAGATAAGCCTAGAACATAGATAAATAATTCTACCTAAATTTTAATTCACTTTAATTCACTTTCTAAACAACATTGCATTGAGTATAACAAGATATCTACAGCTGCTATGTACAGCTGCATCCCTGGAAATAATTGTGTACCAAAATAATAAAAAATTTGAAACCAAAGACCTTATTTTCATGTAGAAATATTTCTGGACAGTAAATTTTTTTTGTGAAAATAACATGGAAGATCTCCTTCCTCTTCCTTTGCTTATTTTTTTTTCTACTTATAAATATGAAAAGATCTCATCACAGAACTTGAGAACATGTARATGAAAAGAAAATCAAAATGAGCAATAACTGATATAATAGTAATGATGCAAAGGAATAACATACAACTGAGAAGATCCTATAAGTCAAGGAGGAACTAAAGCAGCATCTTTTGAAGAGTTTTCTAGAACATAAAAATGAAGTGTAATGAAAGGAAATGAGGAAAGATTAGCAGTTCATGAAATCTCTGTTCATAAGCACCTGAAAAAGTTTATGCTGGTAGAAGCATTTGTGCAAATGAAGTCCCTGATCCAACAGTATGATCCTGTATCTCCTCTAGTTCTTAGTAATAGTGTTAGTAGTAGTGTTTTCTAATAGCTCAAAAGGATTTGTTTCTTTAATGTAAAAAAAGAGTTGCAAGTATGAGTCAGTTTGATCCTAATATTGTGCATCTCAGTTTATAGAGCTGATATGCCTATACAAAAATCTTGGCTATTGTCTAAGTGGGCAAGAAGAAGTCTTTATGCAGAAAGATTTGTAGGCAGTAAGAAACTACAAATAAATCTTAAACTGAAAGACAGATTTATACGTGCAAAAACAAAAGCCTCCAGCCACCTCCAGCTATAAGATTAATCAGTATAATCTTAGAAGTTAGAGTTCTCAGTTTAAGAACTAAGTAATACACAAAGACGTTAGATAAAATTAATATAGTAAGCCTCATGGATGCATGTAAGAAAGATGCATGTGCATTTATTGTCATTTTTTTTTGTTAATATATTTTCAGAAAGAATAATCTGAATGCAAGTGACATTCCTAATTTCTACAGCCTCTTCTAGATCCAGATTACTGGGGACATAAAGCAGAAACATCAAACATGGCAAAATAAACACTTCTGATCACTATGGCTAAAGGGAGCAGGCACAATGCCACTTAGTTTAGTAAAAATTAATTCTTAGACACAGAGTTTTCTAGACAAATGAAAAAAAWTCACTGTATATATTTTAGGGAGCAAAAGCAACTCTAGAAAAAGTCGGGGCTATGCAAGTGGTTTGGAGTATTTCCAGATAATATAATAAAAATGTATTGTGTTTTTTCCTCTTTATGTTGGGGACAATATTGATAGGAGAACTTTAGAGAAAAGTCTTTAAAAGGAATATTTATTTTTACATAAGAATGTTTAAAAACATACAACAACAAMAAAAAGTGGTAGTTTAATGATCCCTAAGGTCATACGTGCTGTAGCTTACTTGATCCTCAATCTCTTTGTTTGGTTTCTGGTCGCTCACTATCTAACATTTTCAGGTTTTKCTATTATGATCTTTTCTCAAATCCTCTTTCCTTCAAATCAGGACTTCACCTTCACACTTGCCAGTAAACAAAGTCCAAAAGAGGGTAGGAATGATTCACTTTTATTTTGTGAATAGGGCCAGACAGCAGGTCATCTTTCACAGCAACTCACCTCTAATCTATACAACATGTTTTTCTAACAGTTTATCCTAGAAACCAAGTGGGACAGTGAAGTGCTGTAATGTAGCAAGGATTCATTGCCACTGTGAAGTCACAGATGCTGTTGAGGTCCACAAGGATAACTAGATTCAGCATGCATGGRGCATGTCTTCTATATTTAGCTCTGAAGTTAAATAAAAAACTTGTTCTTATCCACATACACGTTCTTATTCTTCAGGCATTGTTACCAGGTACTAATTTCACACTGATTTAAGATCCTACACTTCCTTACTGTGTCCTTTTTTGTAGACTAGAGTGAGAATTTCAGAATTTCAGAATATTTAAGGTTGGAAGGGACCTCTA
>NW_020455637.1:377139-421640 GCF_003342845.1 Nothoprocta perdicaria | reverse complement strand
CACTCCACCCAGCTTGGTGTCATCCGCAAACTTGCTCAGGGTGCATTCCGTGCCCTCGTCCAGGTCATTGATAAACAAGTTGAACAACACTGGGCCCAGCACTGACCCCTGGGGGACACCACTGGCCACAGGCCTCCAACTGGACTCGGCCCCATTTATGACCACCCTCTGAGCTCTGCCATCCAGCCAGCCCTCGATCCACCGCATGGCGATTCTAGTCTCAGAGTGGATATTGTCTTTATTGTTTAAAATTGATTGTCTTTTGTGTTTTAAATGCTTGGCAACATTTAGAGTTATCTGTTGTTCTCAGCTCTAAGGATAAGTTTTACAGTTTTCTAGAATAATATTTTTGGAACTGAATTTTGTCCTGCATCTCTTCCCTGATATTTAAGGTATAATGTTTAGGTATATCTATACTTACTTATTGATAAGTTCAAGGTGTTTTCTTCTAGATTATTTTCTTTGGGAGATATAGACCTCAGTGGAAGGAAAAGAGCTTGAACTCCTTATCAGTCAGGGCACTCTTTTATACTTGTTACACAGAGCTTTAATGAATGCAAATACACATCCTCCGTGTGTGTTTAAAAGATAAAATCTATAGGAAGTATATGACAAAGAGGAAGAGATATTGAATTGTTTCTGTTTTACACTAAAGAGCTAGTTTATCCAACCATTTAGATGAGATGAATACATTAATCTGAATTGGAAAATAAATTTTCCAATATTTCCCTTAACCTTCTTCTCTAACTACTCGGTTTGATATTTTCTAAATTATAAAGAAAAAAAAAAGAGCTAATGCCTAATGCCACACATTTRAGAGTACCTCCTCTGCTGTGCACATTTACATCAGAATAATTGAAAATCCTCTAGTATCCTGTGGCGTGTGGTACAAAAATCAACAAGTTAAGTTTTGTTTTCCTTGCTACTAATCCTGACTATGTAGTCAGAGATAATCTATTTTATTTTATAAACAAACAGATCTTAGGTTACAAAGCATAAAATGTTGGTCTAATGCTTTAGCAATTGCAGTTTTCAATCTTTCTCTTTGACCCTCCCTCACCTGTCTCTTCCTCTTTCATCTTTTTACTAGAGTAGACTTGCACCCTTCAGGGAAAAAAGAGCAGAGCAGAGCAGAGCAGAGCAGAGCAGAGCAGAGCAGAGCAGAGCAGAGAAGAGAAGAGAAGAGAAGAGAAGAGAAGAGAAGAGAAGAAAATTAATTTGCACTGTGATTTACATATTAATTAGAATCAGCTGAATTATGCTTTCAAAAAATGTTGACCTTTTTAATATAGGTGATTCATTTCTAAAAGTTATTCATTTTCAAACATGTGGTTGCTATTAGTAATGGTTTGCATGTCATACTTGGAAAAWCTTAAGCTTAAAGTAGTTTTAGTAACAGGAAAGATGGTCCAATCAAACAACTGTATCTTTCAGTCACCTTGAATGTGCTGTGGTATTAGAGCTGGGCATGGACTGTGGAGGCCTTGACAATTAGAACAGTCTGAGTAGGAATATTCAACCAATGTTATCTGATAAGTTTGATTTTAAAATGTTCCTTCCAAAAAAAAGTATCCTTCTACAGAAATCTTTTATTTCTTTCTTTTTTTTTTTTCTCATAAATATTAGTGGTTAACTCAAATATGAATAATATTTCCATGGAAGAATTGCTTGAAAGAGGTAACTTAAGAGAAAACTAGGGCCTAATAGAAGTTACGGCATTACAGAAGCTTGCTTGGGGTCATACACAGTTGCCACTTCCAGGATGGTTGGTTGACATGGACTCCACTCCCACACTGTTCCCCAGGCAGCACAACCTGGAGGCTGGAGTAGAGTGAAGACACTGCACCCAAACTCTGTTGTACTCCCTGTGCTGTGCYACTGATAAGCCACACAGTAGCTACCCAGTGAGAGATAAGGTATCCGGTGCTGAGCCAGCAAGGGTCGCAAATCACTCCTTTTGGATTAACTTTACCAGAACTTTGCTCATTATAAGCTCTTTATAATGCCAACACACACCTCCATCCCAAAAGTTACCTGCTTCCGAGATACGACCTCTCCTCACGGAGCATGTACTCTAGATTTTCCATTGACTTTTCCTTTAAATGAAAACGAGAAAGTTTTTTCACCAATCAATAACAAAAGTAAGCATGTCTACAGACACTCAAGCTCCACRTAAGTGTAAAGAAAAGTATAAAATGGCAAACTAAGGAGGGAAGGAAGAATCCACTCTAACTTCTGGATCAGTTGATGGGCTGAACCCCTTTCCTCCCCTCAGGTCTGAGGGCCACCTGAGGAGACTCCTTGAGACTGAGCCCTCTCCCATCTTCTGGGTTGTGTGATGATTGCACATTTGTACATCAGAGGTATCTAAAGATCCCACACTATAGTAGAGAATTTCCTGTACTGACTTTTAAAAACTGCTTTGTAAACCTTGTGTTTGAATAAATCGTGCTATTTGTGAACTCAGCTACTTTTTTGGAAAGCAATCAGACCTACAGTTGACAGACTGTTCGTGAATCTAATAATGCCAGAGCCAGGCCTATAACTGATCATACTATTCATAAGCTTGTTTCCTTTCTTGGAAGGCAATGGGACCTACAACCCACAGACTGTGAGTCTGGTACTGCTAGAGCAGCCTATAGCTACCACACAGTATCTGATTATATCCCCCTCCGACATGCTTCTAACTGCAACAATTTCAACAGATGCTGTCTTACAGTTTCTTCAGTAACTCCACTGATGTTCAAATAACAGCAATAATCAATTTTTATATTCACATGAACACTTTTTGAACACTTAAAAGCTAAATAAATTCCACATCACCTCCTTTTATGATAGTCTTCACTATTTCTTGAACAATAGCAAAAGATACACACCTAACAGCAATATTATGTCGAAAATATAATGTTTTGATTCATTTTCTGCTTCCTAACTTCTTGTTCCAGTTTCTCACAGTAGGAATAGTTTACATTTTTCTTTGGCAGAGTTTCAAAAAGATTCAAATTTTATTTTCTTTGTTGATTTGATGTGCTCCTTTTGTGGAAAAAAAAAAAAAAAAAGAAGAAGAAGATAATATTTTTGCCCTCGATGCTTAGACAGACATATTGAGTTGGCCATTTCTCACTTACTATTCTCAAATAATCTTCACTGGAAGATTTCTTCATTCACTGATTAAAATTTTGAAAGCTATAGTAAGAAACAAAGCTTGTTTTCTGTAGTATATGTGCATTACATTCTAAAAACAGCTAATTGTACTAGTTATCCAAGGTTAGATGTTAATCTCAGCTTCCCTAAATTGMGTAAAATCTATCTATATATATACACACATATCTATACATACCAGCAAAATGTGTGTATTATCAAAGCATATCTATTTTGCTCTTAATTTCAAAGCAACCAACTGAGCATTAGCTGCAGCTGGAAATGTTTTTTGACTTTATGTGGTAGTCTGTGAAAAGGAGAAAAAAACATAAAATAAAGGTATTAATAAAGCACTACAAATACAGAGTGCTAGTCTCATCACATCACACACATCCATCTGGTCTACACATTACTCAACATAATGGAAAAAGACCAGAGGAATATAAAACAGGGAAAAACAACAAAATTGAAAAACAGCCTGCAGCTAGAGCAAAGGTAGCTGTAGATGGTGAATGTACAGTTTACTCACGAGGGTCACTGAGGGAAGATGTAAAAACGAAACCTTAGTACAGAGGTAATTCTAATTTCTAATTGGGACTACTATTAGACAACATGTTTTGAGCTGAAGCCTCCTCAAAGATCTGGTGACTTCTACTTCCAAGAGCAAGGACAAGCTACAACAAGTGCTCCCAGATCAAATAGATTTGTTTCCTATCATATCCTTAGATAAAGGCTTAGTGTATCAACAACCTTATGAATTTTTTCCAATCTGATAGATTTTTTTTCATCATTAGTATTCCTCACTGAAAATATATTTTTTTCTTTTCCTTAGACTTCAAAAAGTTTGAAAATAATAAAAAGCTTCATTTTACTTTATTATTATTATTATTACTATTATTATTATTATTTATCACAAATGCTTCTTCCTGTTGTTGATTTTTACCATGATATATCTTGATCAAGATCAGGTCACTCTGATGACAATAGGATTCCTTGACACACACTCTTTACATTTGGACAAATCAAAACACAATTTGTTCCTCCTCCCAGTTTTTGGCCACAATAATAATTTCCATTTTGTTCTATTCCTCTTCCTCTCTTTCTGACCAGCTTCATGTCCAGTTTGATACAAAGAGTAAAAGTAATTATTTTGCTTATGAATGCTTGTTCTGTATTGTTTCCCCTGTATTTCAGTTAAGATCAAATTCAGCATCTTGCAGACATATTCTGTATCCTAGATCGAACTGAAAGTGTGGACAGATCATCTCTAATTGGAAATGAAGTTGATGATTAAAGAACTGAAGTGCAGATGTCATACGTGGATACCATATTTCATTGAATGCTCAAGCCATTTACTATCTCTAATATAGACCTAAGGACAAATTCCTTCACAGTCATCAATTCTGGCTAGAAATTTAATGAGGCAATCATCTCTACCTGTGTACTAGTTGATCAATGTGCCCCAGACTGGTATGTTTAAAGAACATAGAATGCCTGAGTTGGTTGAATCATATGGCATCTGTCTATAATTTCTTCTCAGTCTTTAATTTCTTTACCATATTTCAAATTCTGAAGTGTTCTAATGACACGTTTTRTTTGTTCAGATTTCATTCCATGAACAAAAACTTGAAGTGCTGTTTCAGTACAATCACTCAGTAAAGGTACAATGCAGAGGCTAAAAGTCATAAAAGCCTGCAATTCTTGTTTGCCAAGCACAGAAAAAAAGAACTCATCACATGGACACTCAAACCTCTTCTTTTTGTACTATCCTATGCTCAGATCCCATTGTATTCCTGAGAAGAAACAATGTGCTTTAAGAGCATCACCCAAACTGATAAGAAAATAAACAGAATGAACATCTGCATGTTACTTTCTACAATACTCTTCATGCTTTTCTATTTATTTATTTATTTATTTATTTAWTTAWTTAWTTAWTTWATTTATTTATGAAAGGCGTTTAAGCCTTGAGAAATGTGCTGTGAGGTTTATATAAGACTGTGCAAAATGATTCTTAATAACTTCAGAAAAACAAAGAAAACTCAGAGAAAACAAAAAAAAAATCTATGTAGCCTACTTCTGAAAGTTACGATTTGCAGCCTCAGAGTGCATGCCTCTCCTCATCAGAGATATCTTTCAGTTGAAAGAAATTATAGTTCACACCATATTGTTTTTCTCTTTGCAGGAACAAAGCTTTSCACAGCATGCACTATGGTGGATTACCTGATGGGATCTTTGTCATATTTGCAAATCTTGAAGTGTGTGCAGATATTTCTAGGTACATAGAGAGTCTGTGTTTATCTTACTAATGAACTGTCAACACTTTCTGTTCCTCTAATAAATATCTGGGTGCTCATCTTTTCCACTTATCCCAAGGCATATAGCTTAACCAACAAGTATATGTGGCAGACATATTGCTGCATGTTTCATACGGTACAGGTAGCAGATCAATTAAAAAGTGATTACTTCTTTTACACAATCTTTTCTTGGCTCATTAATTTTTTGAGGAATGTTTGGAGAAAGTAGTATCTCTTTTCATTTGTTATTGTGATAAAACTAGTCAATTAATACGTAAATCCATGAATAGAACTAATTTGATGTTATCTCCCTGGCTTCCTATAATGTGGGGCCAGGAGTCGACAAGTTGTCGCCATGGGCCCTGGAAGCTAGTCCTGAACAAAGGGAGCAGTTAAGGGGAGAATTGCTGCCCTGGGAGGGACAAAGATAAGGCTGATCACCCTGAACAAGGGGAGATGTTGGGGGAAGTATTGTTTCAAGGTTTGTGGACGGAACTTGGTTTGTTACTCGGTATTTCTTATAACCTGTTTGTAGCTGTTTTGCATCTAGCCAATCAAGGAGTGCCTGACTTGAGGAAGCGCCCAATCCTTGTAAAGATACGCTTCCTTCTGATCTATATAAACGTGTATGCAACAAYAATAAAGTCGACACTTGGCTTGCATCAAGCTATGTCCCGTCTCTCAATCGCGGCAAATTGGTGACGCCGACGTGATCCTAAGGATTGGCGAAAAGATCAAGAACCACCTATCTGCGTGGTGTGCTGCGAGTCCCACAGAACTTTGAATGCGCTGCTGAAAGGAAGCAGAAGCCGGCCGGCATCAATCCCTCCAGAGGAGAGAGGTGAGCTGTGGGAAACATGGGAAGTCAGATATCTTTCCCAGAAAGAGACGTTTATGAGCTTATGGAAGCTCTTCTTAAAAAACATGGAAAGAATATTTCTGGGCATGACCTCAAGCTGATCCTTAAATGGGTACAAGTGGAGATGCCCACTGTAACCGCGTCTTCTATYTTTACGSGGGAACTYTGGGATGATGTGGGGGTGAAACTATGGGATGCAGCAACAGCAGGAAATGCTGAAGCCCAGCGCATGCTCCCGTGGTGGAGGATTGTTTTTGAGACTCTGAAAGCACAAGAGAAAACTCATGAGGATGGAGCAGGGGAGGAGGAAAGACCCCCTCCCACAGCTCCTCCGGCGCTGCCGGAGAACCAACCCTGGAGAGTGGGTGCTGYGGGATACCCCTCTTTCGATCCGGGTCCAGCCAACCCTGAACAAGAGCTAGACCTCTACCCGCCTAACCCGCGAGATGTATGGGCTAATATAAAACGCCAAGCCTTGAAAGRGGGCAAGTTAGAGATCGCGAAAACAGTTGTAGCCCCCGTGATTTATCAGGGTCAGGGGGCGCGGTGGGAGGCTTTGCCTTTCTCGGTAATTAAGGAGCTGCAGCGTACTGTTACTGAGCACGGGCTTTCTTCACCGTATTTTGCAAGTTTGTTATCTTCTGTTTTTGATGCCTATGTTTTGACTCCACATGATTTGAAGTCTTTGGCACAATTGCTCCTAACCCCAACACAGTACTCCCTATGGGAGTCACACTGGAGGGGGGGACTCCAAAAACTTCTTACGACTTATGCGGGTCACGGCAATGCTGCCGTAGCTGCACTGACTATAGAACACCTTACTGGCACAGGTCAGCACTCTGATCTGGTGCCAGGCCCCAGGCCTCTGGGATTTGTCCGAGATGCCAAAAAGGGTGCCATTATGCTAATCGATGTCGGTCCAAGCATAATTTTCAGGGCCAGCCGATGCAGGGAAACCGATCGCGGACCGCGGGGCAGCGACGCGCGCAAACACAAGTGTCGCGGCCAACGTTTCAAGCCGTCCAGAGGGAGACAGCAGGACCTCAAGTCTTCGCCCAGCAACAACTGGGAGCGCTGGACTGGACTTGGCAACCGCCCACAAAGTAACGTTACTCGATTCTTCGGTTCACCTATTGTCAACTAATATTTCGGGGCCCTTACCCCCTAAACCACAAGTGCTTTTGTTAGGAAGCGCATATAGCCTCTGTTAAACCCTTTGTGTTACCTGTTCCTATGGTTCTGTGGGGTACGATGTGCTGGCGCAGCAGGGAATGTCCATTCAGATCCATTTTTAGACAGGGCCATTGAAGTGCRCAATACCCTAAAATTAACATGGAAAATGATACACCTATTTGGGTAGATCAATGGCCCCTACCGCTGGAAAAGCTTCGCGTTAGTTACGGAGCAATTAACAAAAGGGCATATTGTGACTTCTACTAGTCCTTGGAATTCACCTGTTTTTGTCATTAGGAAATAGAGTGGCAAGTGGCGCCTGCTCCATGACCTCAGAAAAACTAATGATGCTATGGAAGATATGGGAGCCCTCCAACCAGGACTCCCGTCCCCTACCATGATTCCTCGAAATTGGCACTTGACTGTTATTGACCTTAAAGACTGTTTTTTTAATATCCCACTGCATCCAGATGATGCTCCTAAATTTGCTTTTTCAGTCCCAAGCATCAACATGCAAGCCCCGTTGCAAAGATATCAGTGGGTTGTGCTGCCACAAGGAATGAAGAATAGTCCTACGATATGTCAGTGGTATATAGCTAAAGTACTCAGTCCTGTTAGGACTGCGATGCCTAATATCTTGCTGTATCATTACATGGATGACATCTTAGTGGCCGCACAACATCACGAAGTCATGGAGGAAGCTGTAGCCCTTGTCACGGCTGCCGTTAACTCGGCAGGCCTCTGTATTGCACCAGAGAAAATTCAGAAAATATCACCATGGAAGTACTTAGGACATTGAAATATGTACATTCTTCTATTGACACGTTTTCGGGTGCTTTGTTTCTCCCTTGCCACACAGGAGAGAAGGCTCGTGATGTCCGCAGACRCCTGATGCGTGCTTTTGCTACCCTGGGCATACCCTCGCAAATAAAAACAGACAATGGCCCTGCATATGTCTCTGCCGCAACGAAAACCTTCCTAGATTCTTGGGGTGTGACTCATATCACTGGCATTCCTCATTCCCCTACAGGTCAATCCCTGATCGAACGTTCTCACCAGTCCTTGAAACGCCTATTACAACAACAGAAAGGGGGAGTAGGGACTGCTACCCCTGAGGAACGTTTACAGAAAGCTTTATATGTTTTTAACTTTTTGAATTGTTCTTTAATAGATAATAATCCCCCGATAGTTCGACACTTTAATGCAAATTCTTCACTTGAAGCACAAATTAAGCTCTGGTGCTCGTACRAGATCCCGAAACAGGTAAGATCCTGGGACCATATCCCCTCATCACTTGGGGGAGAGGTTATGCTTGTGTTTCCACAGAAAATGGCCCTCAGATGGATTCCAGCGAAAAGTGTGCCGCCTTTCCGTGATCATTACCACGATCATTGGACAACGAACTGGACCACTCCCAAGACAGACCTCCTGAGCAGCAAGCCGGTGAATCTTCCTAAGAGAACCGAAATCCTCAGGACTGTTGAATCATCAGTGTTGTTTTTGTCCTTTTGTTGCAGAAGCTAATAGTCCATTCAGGGTAAAGGGTTCTTGTTGTGCAACAGGAAGGGGGAGATGTGGGGCCAGAAGTCGACAAGTTGTCGCCATGGGCCCTGGAAGCTAGTCCTGAACAAAGGGAGCAGTTAAGGGGAGAATTGCTGCCCTGGGAGGGACAAAGATAAGGCTGATCACCCTGAACAAGRGGAGATGTTGRGGGAAGTATTGTTTCAAGGTTTGTGGACRGAACTTGGTTTGTTACTCGGTATTTCTTATAACCTGTTTGTAGCTGTTTTGCATCTAGCCAATCAAGGAGTGCCTGACTTGAGGAAGCGCCCAATCCTTGTAAAGATACGCTTCCTTCTGATCTATATAAACGTGTATGCAACAATAATAAAGTCGACACTTGGCTCGCATCAAGCTATGTCCCGTCTCTCAATCGCGGCACTATAAGGGTTGCTAGTTATTGTTTTTCACTGTTCCTGGTTGAGCTCTGTCTAGCTCTAGCTCTGATCTGGGATCTTGCAGTGGGATCTTGCAGTAATAATCATTTCTATATACATTGAATAAGCTTTATAAAGCTTATTTATATAGCTAAAACTATTTATAAAGCTTATTTATAAAGCTAAAGTATATAAAAGAAAAAAAGTAGAGCTTTGGATAACATATGCATTATCCATATGTATGGATGAGTTTCAATAAGTATCTAGAGACTTTGGATTTCATAACCTGCATAATTTAAATGTTGCCATACCCACGCACTGTGATCTCTTTGTTTTCAGAAATTCATGTAGATTTTTCTGATGGCATTATTTACTTTGTTGTTATTGCTATTTGTGTATGTATACTTTCATTATAAAAGCAAGGCTCTAAAATCATTGGTGAGTCTGAGTGATTCCATTTTGGACTTGAATTATGGTCTATAAATATCATTATAATAGGATAGATGATCAGCATGCAAAAGTTTGTCCAGCATCAAGATCTAAAATACTTGGACAGATAATACACATTTTTTGAACAGCACTTTCTTGAAAACTGAATAATTATGGTTTTTCCATCTCTGCCAAACAATAAAACCACTCTTGTAGACAGAATATAGTTAGAATATTTTTGCTAATATTTCATCAAAATCTTGCTGTCTGCAAACTAAATTGATTTTTTTGCCCTATTTCCTGGTAGACAAGATAAACTGTACCATACTGGCTATAGGCTTTTTTTCCTATTTGAAGACTGTAATCATATTTCAGTTTTTAGCTTCAGTTCACTCTGTATTTCCTCACAGATCATGCCTTCTAAATTTCTGCCAATCCTGGGTTTTTGGGTTTTTTTTTTGCTGTATTCTGTGCAGTATACTTATATGTTGCAAGTCATTTCACATATATATGTGTATATATATAAAAAATTTAAAGGTTAYCATGGTTTGTACTAGAATATAAAAAAAAAAGTATCCGAAAGACACAAAGACACATAACAAGGATTAATTTATAAATAACTACCCACCACTATATTGCAGTAAATTTTGAAATTCAGAGACGGTAGTAGCTACTATAGATACTTTGAGTGTGATATATTGCAGCGCAAGCATCTGGTTTTAAACAGTTATTGGTGGAGTACAAACTAATTCTCTCTCAGAAACTCACCATTTTGTGTCGCTTTACCATAAATTGCTCATGACCCAAAGGGACATTTTATTCTTCTAGGTTTTGCAACATCTATTGCCTGCTAAGCTAGAATTTCAATTAGTATGAGATGATACCTACAGGAAGCAAAAACATCAACCAAAAGTTTTAAAAGCAACACAAAGGYGATGTGCTTTATTAAAATAAATGTTTTTATTTATCAGCATCTAAGAATAAAAATGTATTCATATTTWAAAAAAAAAAGAATTTGAGTTAATTTTAAGACCCCAAACTCCAAAGACCTGAAATTATTCAACAGCAAATTTTTGTTTGAGGAAGTTATGTTTTCCTAATTCTATTTTTTTCTACATATGAAATGGATATTTTTAACACATCTCACAAATGTATACTTAAATCTTTCTTTAGAGGTACAGTCTGATTCAGTTCCTTCATTGTCATTTGATTTATGATTGTCAGTATGGTAAATCAATCTTTGTTTCTTGTGCTCTTCAGTTCAAATCCAATGCAAATTAATTGAAGTTTCCCAAGTTGCACATATCATTTGAACTTTCRGAAGTGATGTGATAAATTATTGAATGAAGATCACAAAATATAGATAGTTTGAAAATCCAATTTGTAATTCTGTCTTTAGATAATCACCTTTATTAAAATGCCAATAAGGACATATCAGTGTAAAGTGAAAATTGTTCTTTAGGAGTGTACACCAGTTTAACTGTTTCAGCCTACAGCAATGTACCTAAAATGACAGACCTTTGATAAAAAGACAGCTTATGCAAAACTTCCAAAATACTTTGCCTTGCTTTATGGCATAGTACATAAACTAGTAACAGTGACATTACAAGGTAGAAAACCATCTGTTTAAAATGCAAAATAAACCCAAACTATTGTGCAAGATAATGGAACAAGAACATTTAGGAATCCAATGGTGTTATTGTCTCTCACAAATTATCGCAGTTAGAAATGTTCTGCAAAGTACAAAGATTCCACAAAGTTCACAAAGTTCAAATAAATTTATCTTTAAAGGTGAGGTAGGTCTTCATTATGTATGTGCTTTATAGATTTGTTAGTTAAATGTCCACTTGGTTATAATGTTTATGTACAGTGGTAAACTGAAAGATAAATATATACCAAATTAGATAATGTCATAATTGTGTATTATGAGGCCTTGAGGACCTACATTAACTGTTTCCCTTTGAAACATAACATTGCTGAGGTTTCAAAATTATGTATTTCTATTTTAATAGATGTGATTTTCTGTCAGTTTTCCTTTGCCTGGGAATCAGGTCACCTTGCATTCATAACTTGGTACTTTGCATCTTTGGAAATTGAAATATTTAAAGTACTGTAGAATAAAACAGTAGTTTAAAGAGGGTTTTGAAAGACATTCTAGAGAGGAAAAACGGGTACATCTCTTATTTCCTATGTACTCATATAATCAGGGAGAAAGGAAGAAAGAAATATTACAACCAAAGAAAAATCCATATATATCACATGCACATCTTAGCTTTTTTCCTTTTTCAAAGTAGGCTTAGAAAGAACAAAGGGCTTAGAACTGTTCAATGATATTATGTCAGGTACTGTACTTAGGGTTCCATTTTGCTACCTCAAAGAGGATTTAATTCAGCTGTCAGAGAGTCCTTTTTACTCTGTAGGCAGAGTATGAACGGGGAGAATTCTATTTGTTATTTAAAAATCGTCCAAAACATTCCGGTCTTTGTGAAAAATTCTTGAAGCTTTAATAGGGGATAAATTCAAAGTCAAATTCCTTATTATGTTAAGCATGATGTTGTTTCTTATTCCTCAGAGAACTGTATATCACAGTTATGCTGAGGCTAAACATAAGCTTAATATAAAAATGAGAGCCCACTCTATAGAAGGGTTTTTTTGTTTTGTTTTGTTTTGTTTTTACCTGAAAGTCAAACAGGTCTTAAAGTTATGCAAGGTCACATATTATACTAATTTTTTTGCCAGTACTATCATTTTTTTGGAGCTAGCTTAGGTTGAAATTAGGCTGAAATCCTACTTGGGCTAGGAAAAATAGGTAAAATAGGAACTGGATTGACCTGAGAATGCTAACTTTTTCTTTAGAGCAGCAAGTTTGCTATCTAAAATTGACACTGAACCCAATATTTTTTATCTTCCAATTCATAATGCAGGAATGAAATGCACTTGGCCCATGAAGTAGGATCTTATAAGTTGGTCTTGTAAAATGGCAATTTTTGTTCTTCTTAAACCCTATTCTTTTTACCTTCATCAACTCAGGAACTATTTATGTTTCAGTCCATAAATATATTTTGAACTTACCTGGAATATTCTATGGCAAAACACATGGGCAAAGGGAAGGACTCATCTTGCGCTGATTTATTTCCCTAATGTCCAGAAAATAAACATCTTACACTTACTGAGATGATAATGATACCATTAATAGATGACATATGTGCTTGTAAATATGTTTAGTCCTTAAGAAATACAGTTATTCAGTGTATTTCTGGGCAACATGTAGTCTCACAGGAGAAAAATATAGTGTCTGGTGGTTGCTCAAATATCTGGATGAGTTGCAAGTCACTAATGCCCCTGAGAACTGAATGGGTTCTCTATATCTCCTACACTGATGCAGCTGCTTCTTCTGCAGGAAAGAAACATCCATGCAAACACCAGATGTGGGCACTGTTGTGACTCTGGGCACTGAGGAAATGACTAGCTGGCATGCAATCTGGAGCCTCCAAAGCAAAGCTTTGTGCTGTGGGACTTTCCTTTTTATTTTTTCTCCTCCAATTGATTTATGTCCATGAAACTGTTAGTTTTGTCATTTGACAACACAGAGCCGAAGAGTATTAAGATTCATATTTCCATTAGCTTTTTCTCTTTGGTCATTTGGAGAAAGACGATGTATAATACTTTCCAAATAATGACATGTTGGTCAAGAACTCTTGCTTCATTTTTCTGTCTTTCTCTTGGAAATGTTACGGAAAGAGAATCCAATGTGATTCAGTTAAGAATACTTATCACTAGACCTGTAAGATTCACATTCTGTTTTGTGAAGAAAGGCTGCATTTTAGTATCTTCTATCTCCTCTGTATGTTTGCTGGTTCACTAAAAATGACATTTCAAAGAAAAAAAAATTGAGGTCAGTTTTCACTGTTGCATATTTTTTTTTCTTTTCAATCTGGTATGGATGGAAAATCAGTGTATGTCTTGAATATTCAGTTTGGCTTCCCAATAAGTGATTAAATATATCGTACAAATTAAGTGACTTTCACAACAAGTGATTAAAATATAACTCAGATCTCAATAGGCAAATGGCTTTTGGAAAAACATATACACTAATACACTAAGTTTTCATTATTTGTTCTGCCACTCCATTGTATTTTTGGAAATGAGTTTCAGTCAAAACTTTGTCACACAAAATACCAATATTTTCTTTCCTGYATAGGAACTAGAAGCAGGAACCATCATCATCAGTGATGACAAGGTGGTTGCTCATATGACAAGCTTTTATATCTTGGTTTCAGCTGCATGAACACGTTAAACTACCTTCCTTGTTGGTATAAATAGAGTTCCTACAGATGCTGAAAAAAACCCACATCACATGAGGACCTGAGGTCAGAATTATATGAATCTCTGTAAAGAAAAAAGATAAGGCTATTACCCCACAATTTCTTCATAATGCATGTGCTGACTAAGGACAAATCACTAAAAAGTAAGTGATAACTCTAATTCTAGAATTTCTTATTGTCAAATCTTAGATGTTAAATATTAATATTCTTTTCATTATGTTTAAGTTTTAAAAATGAACATTTATTCTACTTATTATAAGATATATTATAAAATATAAGTGCATATATTATTTCATATCCAACTCTAATCCTAGTCTTGAAGTAATGCTGTGGTAAAGTTTTTATGTAATGGTATTTACCATTAATACATTGTTAAGTTTGCACTGGCCCAATAGAGAAAAATCTAGGCTTCATCATGCCAAGGCCCATGCAGACCAGAATAGCATCTTTGATTTACACAAGATAAGAGCCTGGTTCTATGTGTCATTGCTGAATTTGCTGAGATTTTATTTCCCCCTCCCAGAAGACAAAACTCCTGTTTGTTTGGAGGCTTTTTTTAACCTTTTGCCTTAGTGATACATTTCTGTTTATCTGCCACCTGCATCCTCTCAATGCATTCTGAGGCAAAAATCAAGGAATAAGAAAGTCCAATTTTAGATTCAATCAGTTCCCAAGCTGTTTGATGCAATGGATTCCATTTCAACAGCTGCCTCTGTCTACTTCATCCACACAAAGGAACCAGCTTCCTCTGGAGATTTGAAAATGTACATTTGGCAGCTAAAATTCAATTTAAATCTGGTCAGGTACAGGATTATTGGCACCAGTCCCAGGTCTTGAGACTGACTTTTAACCCTCTCGGAGATTTCCTTGTGTTCCTAATAGAGCTGTGTACAGTGCGACAACTTCAGTCCAGCTGCTGCACTTTGTTGCTCTGTGCAGCAAAATATTTTGAGCACAGAAACCACCAGCCTTACTTCTGAGTGGCATTTGTAATGAGTCTTAACATTAGTTACCCTCACAGAAAATAATTGGTTTCGTTTATTGTTTAAACAACTATCATCGTCATCCTGAAAGGTGCATTGAAGAATAGTTTTCACTTTCTTCTTGTTTTCCTATATTTCTTGATTCCTGCTATTCCATTTTTCTGAGCTTAAAAATCATTTCTTACTTTAGAAGTCACTTGTATTACTTCCACTCACTGATAATTGCTTACATAGCTGAGCATTCAAAATGATGCACAGGCATGAGAGGTTAAGCATTTTGTCCCTAAGCACGGGAAAAGAAAAGAAGGATTCATTGAGTTTTTACAGTTTGCTCTTTGAATAGGCGACAAGTTCTTCTGATATCTTTTGAGACCTGAAGTACTAAAGAAATCAAGTAGGATAGCTACCCTGGACTTCAAGAGAGCCAACTTYGACCTCTTCAGGRAGCTCCTWGGAGCAGTCCCCTGGGTCAGGGTCCTAGAWGGAAAGGGAGTCCAAGAGAGCTGGCTAATATTCAAGCRMCRCTTCCTCCAAGCTCAGGATCGGTGTATTCCCACAAAAAAAGAAGTTGGGTAAGCGGGGCAGGAGACCTGTATGGATGAGTAAGGAACTGCTGGGCAAAGTGAATGAGAAAAAAAGAGTGTACAGCTTGTGGAAGAAGGGACAGGCCACATGGGAGGAATACGGTGCATCGTCAGAGAATGCAGATGCGAAATGAGGAAGGCCAAAGCCCAGGTGGAATTAGAGTTGGCGAGGCATGTCAGGCACAACAGGAAGGGTTTCTGTAAGTATGTCAATAGCAAGAGGAAGACAAGGGAAAATGTTAGTGCACTGCTGAATGGGGAAGGGGCCTTGGTGACGGAGGATGCCGAGAAGGCAGAGTTACTAAATGCCTTCTTTGCCTCTGTCTTTACTGCTAAGRCGACCCSCCAYGAWCTGCAGGSMWCMAAKRGAAGAGATRTAAATGGGCTARAGGAAGACCTTCCGCRGGTTGAGAAGGATTGGGTTAGGGATCACTTAGGCAAACTGGCCACTCAAAAATCTATGGGCCCAGATGGGATGCACCCAAGAGTGCTGAGGGAATTGGCCGAGGTTATTGCTCAGCCTCTCTCCATCATCTTTGAGAGGTCCTGGAGAGCAGGGGAGGTGCCCGAGGACTGGAAGAGAGCCAACGTCACTCCAGTCTTCAAAAAGGGCAAGACGGAGGAGCTGGGCAATTACAGGCCGGTCAGCCTCACCTCCATCCCAGGAAAGGTGATGGAGCAGTTCATCCTAGAGAGAATCTCCAGGCAGATGGAGGAGAAGAAGGTGTTGAGGAGCAGTCAGCATGGATTCACCAAGGGCAAGTCATGTCTGACGAACCTCATAGCCTTCTATGATGGGGTGACAGGCTGGCTGGATGAGGGGAGAGCGTGGATGTTGTCTACCTTGACTTCAGCAAGGCTTTTGACACTGTCTCCCATAACATCCTCATACGGAAGCTCCGGGACAGTGGACTAGACGAGTGCACGGTGCGGTGGATCGAGGACTGGCTGGATAGCAGAGCTCAGAGGGTGGTGATAAATAGGGCCGAGTCCAGTTGGAGGCCTGTGGGCAGTGGTGTCCCCCAGGGATCAGTGCTGGGCCTGGTGCTGTTCTATTTGTTCATCAATGACCTGGACGAGGGCACGGAGTGCACCCTGAGCAAGTTTGCAGAGAACACCAAGCTGGGTGGAGTGGCCGACACTCCGGAGGGCTGTGCTGCCATGCAGAGGGACCTGGACAGGCTGGAGAGTTGGGCAGAGAGGAACCTCATGAGSTTCAATAAGGACAAGTGCAGGGTCCTGCACCTGGGGAGGAATAACCCCAGGCATCAGTACAGATTAGGGGTCGACCTGCTGGAAAGCACCTCCACAGAGAGGGAYCTGGGAGTCCTGGTTGACACTAAGTTAACCATGAGTGAGCAGTGTGCCCTCGTGGCCAAGAAGGCCAATGGSATCCTGGCCTGCATCAGGAGGAGTGTTGCCARCAGGTCAAGGGAGGKGATTCTGCCCCTCTCCTCAGCTCTGGTGAGGCCKCACCTGGAGTAGTGTGTGCAGTTCTGGGCCCCCCAGTATAGGAGGGACGTGGAGCTTCTCGAGAGCATCCAGAGAAGAGCACTAAGATGATTAAGGGAATGGAACATTTCCCGTATGAGGAGAGGCTGAGTGAGCTGGGCCTGTTTTCTCTGGAGAAGAGAAGGCTCAGAGGGGATCTGATTAACATGTATAAGTTCAGGAAGGGAGAATGCAGGGAGGAAGGGGACAAGCTCTTCTCACTGGTGGCCAGTGACAGGATAAGGGGTAATGGCCATAAGCTGAAACACAGGCAGTTCCATCTCCAGGTGAGGAGGAATTTCTTTACTGTGAGGGTGACAGAGTAGTGGAACAGGCTGCCCAGGGAGGTTGTGGAGTCTCCTACTCTGGAGGTCTTCMAAACCCGCCTGGATGCCACCCTGTGCCACATGCTCTAGGTGTGCCTGCTTGAGTAGGAAGGTTGGACTAGATGATCTCTAGAGATCCCTTCCAACCTTGAATATTCTGTGATTCTGTGATTCTGTGAAATTTCCTTTGCTGCAAGGTCCTTCCTCATTTTAGGGCTCAGTTTGATTTTTCACATTCCATATCAAATCAAATCAAACTATGAGTAAAAACTTGACCTTCAAAAATTCAAATTGAAAACACCACGCTCTGAACAGAATTTTTATATCTTTACTCCTCTCTCTCTCTCTCTCTCTCTCTCTCTCTTTCTCTCATCCTGTGCAGAAGATTCCAAAATAGCCACATTATTGTGGCTCTGGGTACTGGGAAGTATGCATTTATCAGCTAAAGAATGTGTTAACTTGATTGGTAAGCAAAAGAGATGGTTTGTGCATCATCTGTGACAGAGACCTTCTAGATTAAACGRAAAAAATGACATGCTGGTAATCTTTAATGTTAACACATAGCATTTGCTTCATCCTTTCACAGCAGGCCATCAGCCAGCCACAGGTAATGGAGGCAATTTGAACTCATACAGGTATTTAAGCCGCCTGAACTTATCTGTCTAGAGATCTACTCACTACGTGTATCAGTAACATTTACAGTGACCATAGGAAGTTACTGACAGAGGTTACTCATCAAATCCCTCCCACTTCTCTCACCCTTCACTAGTAGCTGGAGAACTGACAGTTTTAAAGGTGGAAGAGAGGGCAGGTCTGCTTTCCTAGGCGATACTCACAGGCTTTGCCTCCTTCCTTTCTTCTTCATGGCACCATTACCTTGGTGATCTGAGCTACTGCGACAGATGAAAAAAGGAACTTTGAGTAGCTCATTTTTCATTATAAAAATGCAACCAAGAAAACAGTAGGCATAAATGTATAAAAAATGAGAATCTAGGGGCAGGTAAAATGAAAGAAGCTTTAGGGATATTTTTTCACTGTGGAATGGATACCAAGGACTGAATAGTTTYAAAACCAGGCATGGTTAAGTCTGTTTGGCTAATGCATAAAAATGAAGACATTGTGTTTTGTCTCACTTTTACTATGTTTTTACTGAAATACAAATAGAATATTAACTCACTTTTTCTTTTTAACATTTGAAATAATAAGTTTTATTCCTTCTGGCTAGCACTGAAAAAGAAATGCAAGAGTCTCTTCAGGACTGTTTAACATATTAAATATTGGTTGGAGAGAACTAAATCTCATTCTTTGAGCATCTCTGTCATTTTAAAGCAGGAAGAGGYCAGGTGTATAATAGAGAGGATTGTAACTGGTGGGCAGTTGTCTGAACAAACAACCATATTTTTGCAAATATAAAGATTTTTCTTGACAGAAGTGGATAGGAACAGAAATTAAGACAACAGAAGCAGAAACAATTGCCTGTTTGCTTTTTGATTGGAAGACTTTCAAGGGAATAGTTAGTTGTTAAGCTATTGAAAATTAGAAAGGTATATACTGTTGATCAGAGAAACTGTGGTGTAATTGAAACAAAGGTCACAGATGAATTGGACTATTTAGTACAGGTTAGGTTCTCTTAAGAAAATAGGATCTAGAGAGATTTAGAGAAGCGAAGTATTTAAAAAAACCACAAGCCTTCAGTATTGCTTGAGGTTAATAGGAATTAAGCTACTACTCAAGATTTAGCAAGTCCTTTTTGTTTAGTGCCTCACTGCTGTGCTTTCATTCACATCTTCTGTGAAACAAAGACTTATACCAAGATTTTATGACTTCAAAATTATTTTTCTCCTGTCTTGGGCTTTTCTATCTCATATGCATTTGCAAATAAACTTCAATTTTTGGGAAGTGGTGAGGGCCATGCCTTAATGGAGTGCATTTGCTCCATTGCACTTGCTTTTAAATAATTGAGGTACAGCACCTTGAGCAGTGGGCCATATCTGCAGTGTCAAATTGGAAATGGAGCACTGTTTGCATCACTGTTACTTTTAGATAACGTGTGCAATTGTCTATGAAGTGCAGATTGATAATTTCTGGAAGTGACTGTTTTTGTACTTTCATTCAAGTAAGTGCTGTATCAGGCCTTAAAGATTGTTTTCTTCAGACATTCATCAATATTTTACTTGCAACAAAGTCAACACTGGCCCAATAATTTCTGCAGACATCTTCCAGATAATTTGCCCAGACAAAACTACATCATAATAGTGTTAAATGCACTGGTGTAGATAGACAGGAATTTGTGTCTTTTTACAATAACGTAATTTAGGTAGATGGTCACTGCTGGTCTGAGAACAATGTGAATAAACATGCTAGTCTAGTCCTGAAGGTGATTTCTTGCAAAGAAAACACCATGGGATATTTCATACTCCTTTAAGAAAGCAAATAAGAGAAACGGAGGAAATATTTGAGTAGGAGAGTAGAAAGGTTTTGAAATTATATGGTCTATCTATTGAAAAAATAGGCTGTGCCATGGGATGTCACACACTCCCACGGTGACATTAATGACACATTGTCTTATTAGGATATTAATGACAAACTTTCACTTAGGAAGCTTGTTTGGAGTTATAAAAGGACATGTTACGTGTTCTGCGTAACAGCATCATAGAGGGAAAGTGCAAAAATAGAGCATGTTTCATGTGACAGCTTAAGAGGCAAGTAGTTGACTTCATAAATTAGTACCTTTAAACAGTGCAATTTCATAGAATCATAGAATTCTTAAGGTTGGAAGTGATCTCTAGAGGTCATCTAGTCCAACCCCCCTGCACATGCAGGATTGCAATTTGCATCCCAATAGTCTCTCTCCCCAACTGAAAAAAAAAAAAAAAAAAAAAAGAGAGAAAGAAAGAAGAAAGAGAGAAAGGAGTAGGGAAAGGGGGAGATAAAGCAACATTCCTACAGCCAGGTAGCAAATGGGTAGGGCTAGGGAATAGGACTTGACACTGGCCAGTTCTCAGCGATCTATCTGCTGGACCTCAGTCCAGCAGACTGAGCTAATTTTGTATGGTAACAGAGCTAATTTAACTTAAACAGAGCTAACTTTGTATGGTAAGAATGGGGAATAAAGAGTAAATTTCAGACTGAAAAAGAAACCAAGGTCTATATTTGGATGGCTTTTTAAATTTGGACACAGCTAATGTCTATGTTTGTTTCTAAGTTCCCTAAACATCCCTTGGTCTCAGCTTTCCCTCCCAGACTACTATGTCTGACAGATTGCTTGAGTTGTCTACAGAGACACAAGGCAGAATTATAACTTGTAACAAAATGCAATGGCCATAACACAGGCTATCACAGACAATGTCTCTTTCATCTCACCTACCTGAAAATTTGTTAATTCTACTCAATGTTGCCTGAGAATATTTTTATACCATTGAACACCCAGAGAAAGTTCATTTTACTCAGGGTAAAGTATCTTGTTTTCCATTTTCTATACTTTCTAATAAGGTTTGTGGATTTTCTGTATTTACCATCTGTACTATGGTAAAAATGGGTCTGTTTCCACTTTCTGTCCCTTCTCTTCCCTTAGCAAGAGTTTGATTTTGTTGTATTCAACACGTGCTGTGCAATAACACTTCGGAATATTCGCTCTTTCTCAAACTATGCATGAGCATGCACATAGAGTCTCTAAGTTGGCGTAATCGTAATTTTTTAATTAATGCTATTTGAAGTTCTTTCTTTCTTTATACCATTAGCAGATGGTTTACTTATGTGTTATTGTAACATGTGCCAAAATGAGTCAAAATAATTAATAACATATGAATTATTAAGTACTTACGTGCATTGTCAACAGTCCAGAAATCTATTCTATCTTTTCAGATGGAAAATTGACCTACTAACTCATATAATGAAGGATACCATCTATTACATATCAGTTGTGCCTAATTAGATAGTATTTTAGTCTTTAAAATAATGTAACTGGGATAATTTTCTGTTTTAATTTATAGAATTACACATCTATTGTACTGCACTTTGTGTAGTATGTCATAATAACCAGATCACAATCAAGGGACAAAAATCTTTGCTATATTCTTATCCTAATCAGTGAGTGACTTTTTATAGTCATAAACAAATTATATCCCCTCTTTATTCCTAAATTTACTTTTCTGTATAATGGATATGATAAACACTTAACACTCAGACCTCCTGGAAACCAATGGAGTATATTTTTAATAGGCAAATGTAGTACAGAATTGCTTTTACCTTGTTTTGCTTCTTATTTTCTTCAAGTGCTGCTCTACACAGCTTTGTTACTATACCCTCAACAACATTGTTGCCCAGAGCACTGCAAAGCATATCTACTTTGAATACATTGTGCTTAGAGCTGATGTAGGAAATGGGAAGATTTTCATTGCATAGAGGCCTTTTTTGACCATCTCTGTTCAAGGACAACATACAGAGGAGTAACTGTACTGAGAAAAGTTTTTCCTTGCCTTATTTTCYAAGTGGGACATTTGTCACCGATAATATATATATTTAATGGAAAATGAAGGTTTAGTTTTGATTACATTTTAAACTCTCATTTGATCAGAAAGTACAATGAGTTCTGAAGCTTTAAATCAATGGTATCATACATTAACAGCTGTAAATGAACTTTGTTCAGTATCTATTATGATCCCCAAAATGCATGAATTGATTATTGGTAGATATGCATTGTCAGGGATTACAGATATAGACATGGGAAGTTTTCGGTCACAGTTAATGCATATTGTTAGCACAATATTGTTTCGTCAGTCTTGAAACTTGTTAATCTTTGTGCACCTGTGCTGTAGAGCAGATTCAGATTCTTTATAATCAGTAAAGAACACATTAAAAAAAAACACAAGAGGTTAAATTTATTTCTAGGAATGTGCATCAGGATGTGCACCATGCTTCACTACTCATGCTTACAAGGTCTGCTAAATCTCTTATGGTCCAAAGGCTCAAATGACTACCAGATGCCAGTAGTATTCTCCTATGACTACAATTTAGACACGCACACACACATTTTAATTTTTACAGCTGCACTTCAGCCTCATTCACTCACACTTCTGTCTGCGGTTGCCTATGTACAATATATAAAAATCTTTCCATACACAGATTGACCTTGGCTTAATAGTTCATTAACTAGTGAAATAGCTTTCCAGTGCAACAACACACCTCTACACAGACACACACACACGCAAACCTTTGCAGTATAAATATGAAAGGGTATTGTCTATGGCTGCTGCTTTGGAGTGTGATCAGTAGGTATTGTTCAAACGCTGCCATATGAGGTCTTGAAGCTGAACAATCCTAATTGTTCTTAACGTCAATCATTTCTCTCCTTGCTTACGAGAGAACTGTGTGCTGAGCTTTTGAAGGTGCACATGCGGTTGCTCTGGGTTCCCAGGGCAGTGGCATAGGTAAGGGAGATTTCAAACATTCATTATTAGATCCTTCTATTGTGCACGGTTGCATTGCTGAGAAATAGGGATTACACAGGCAAGGTAGGTCTAGCAAAACCTATGGGTTTTTTTTGCATATTTAGTGCATTTCAGCAGCATTTTTGTTGCTATATCTTAAGGATTATTCAAATTCAGTAGTAGTGAAAAATCACAGATTCACAGAATATTTAAATATTCACAGAATATTTAAGGTTGGAAGGGACCTCTACAGATCATCTAGTCCAACCTTCCTGCTCAAGCAGGCACACCTACAGCATGTGGCACAGGGTGGCATCCAGGCGAGTTTTGAAGACCTCCAGAGTAGGAGACTCCACAACCTCCCTGGGCAGCCTGTTCCACTGCTCTGTCACCCTCACAGTAAAGAAGTTCCTCCTCACCTGGAGACGGAACTTCTTATGCTTCAGCTTGTGGCCATTACCCCTCGTCCTATCGCTGGCCACCAGTGAGAACAGCTTGTATCAAGGGTAGTTGAAAAGTTTCAACAATCAAACCAATCAAGGAGGCTAAGTTAGCTTCTCCCTCATAAATATGTCTTTAACCTGAGTAACTCCTGTCAACTGTCTGCATCCTTGAAACTTCTCTCTTGTTCTATGCTTTACATGAATTCACTGGACATTTTACAAAATCACAGAAATTAGACACAGGAGATATTAAGTCATTCTGTCATTGCTAAATCCTAAAGGAAGCTTTATACCTCACAGTGCTCAGTAGCAATGTCTGGGCCAATAGCAGTGAGTCTTTGGAACAAAAACAAATGTGCTTAAGACCTGAAATCTGCTCAAAACACATTTCGAGGAGTGTTACTTCAGACTACTTCTAGCCTAGCAAGTAGCCATGGTCCTGGTATTTGCTGGTTTAGTATAACCCAAAATGACTTTAGTTTGCATACTCTGAGACTACTGCATGGTGGAAACAAAAGCAGAGTAAGGAAGGACAGGAAGGAGTTCAATCCTTCTCTGTATTCATGCAGGCATACTTGGTGAAACCTCCCTTTGATGACTATTCCTAGAGGTAGGGGATCAATCATCTCGTCAGATTTAGTAAATTTCTGCTTTGTTTTCTCCTTGACAGCAAGTCTAACGTTTTTTAATCATGTCATGCATCCATAGTTTATTCCACACACTTCTTGTTCTTCAGTATATCAAAGGTTCAGGAGCACATGGTCATACCCAGAAAGTTTTGGACTACTGAGGAATTCAGTAAAAGAGAAAAAAAATAGATCAGTGTGTTCTCTTAGTGTTTCAACCTTGGCCACTTCTGGTAACACATACAGTATGGCTCGGCCATTCTCAGAAACTTCAAGTGGAGACCCTGAGGCAGTAAAATCAAGCATATTATTTCAAATTATMACTCACTAACTGCAGCCTGTGAACCCAGTAAGAGTTCTTTTTTTTTCCCCTTAATTATGGGAATAAACATTACAAACAATTATCCATCTCGGATGCAGGAACCTTGGTTCTATGCATTTAAAATACTTAACTGTTGATTCCTGTATTGCTTTTACAAACACCGTACTTAAAACTACCTAGAAACTCAAAAATATTTAACTATTGAGCTGCTACTTAATTAAAATTCCTTTCTGTTTCAATGCTCTTCTTGCTTAGCTATGGGTCTATTTTGTTTGGCTTCTTTAAAAGCTAACATTTTGATTTTTAGTCAGGAGAACGACTAATTGTAAAGAAAAAAGAGGCATGAAAATAAAAAAAAAAAGAAAGATTTATTGGACTATGTACTGGAAGAGCAGATATCACACAAAATAAAGCCATATCCTCTGATGTATTTCCCAGACTCTTTGTTGGAAGTCACTGTAAACTGTATTTGTTTTATTCAATAATGTGCATTCATTTGGGTTTTCACAGAGAATAAAAGAACCCAAATTATAGAAGTGTTTCCTATCTGTAAGTACAAATACATTTATTTTGTTCAATATGCTCAATTTTGCTCAATGTGCTTGTATCACAAGAGCTTGCTTAAATTTTTAAACCAGACTTCTGATAGTCAAAAGAAAAATAACTAGAGAAGGATATTAGCCAAAATATATGTCAGCTTGTAAACAGAACTTGTAAATCCCGTCAAACAAGTAAAGGGCATTGCACTGTCAAATCATCAGAGCGCAGCTCCCTGCCCTGTGGTTTGCTATCTTTAGAGAAGGACTGTTTAGCTTTCCCAGACCCTCCCCCGCCATCTGCTTACTGACCCATGCAGCTGCCCTAGCATTCACTCCACTGGAAGCTTCATGCCTGAGTTGATAGAAGAAAGTAAAATGTTGCAATGACAGCAGCTTCAATGGGACCGAGAAAAGAATGATGGAGAAGAATAAACATGTTGAGAATTGAATGATAAAACTTTGTTAATCACTGTGCACCAGAACTGCCAGAACACAGCATTTAGGAGAAAAGTGAAAAATATACACAAGACTAGAACTAAATTTGCAGCTTGTGTCACCATTAGGAGAGGAAGCAATACATGTGAAGAAGATGCAATGCACAGAAATACAAGCATCCAAATATAGAATGCAAATGTAAATGCTTAACCTGCTAAAAATATATATTAAATTCTACTGCTCCCAGCTTGTAAGAAAACAACTTCCTCTGCTCTTTGACCATCATTTGCCTCACCCCAGCGTTTTGGGAAAATGCATACTACCTGGTAATTGAGCATACTTTTCTTCCTTCTTTTAGGGCCTGTAAGGTTCTTTACAAAAGGATATTTAAAAGTATACTAATGTGATGCATCCCTTCAGAATAATTTCTTTAATAATCATGCAAGTAATTTTCTGAAGGAGCACATCCTCCTGGTGAGCTTATGCAGGATTCAGTGAGACACGATAGTCAACTTTATTTAAAGTACTAGCAAAGAACATATATTTTGGTTTTGTTCAGGGTCAGTGAATTTTTTGTACTCTGGACATGTTGCCTTCTGTCCACTAAGTGGAAATTCCTTGTAATATCATGACCTGTATTTAAGTAGTGGACTTGTCTAGTTTAAGATGTTGACATAATCTTCATCATTTGTGACAAAAAAAAAAAAAAAAAAAAAAGGAATCTGCTCTTTATTGGAACTTTTTCTGAATGGCTTTAACAGGACTGGCAAAAGAGGACTGGTGACAGCGCCAAAATGGCTTTGAGTAGGTCTGAGTGGAAGAGCATAGCCTTCTGCAGAAACTTTCTTCTCTCATAGATCAAAATCAATGAAAGTTGGTGTGGCTCTGTGTGTGTGCAACCACACAACCTGGAGGCAAATTTCCAGGATTTATATCCTTCCCCATGATAAGATCAGAAATGAAGTTGTCAATCAGCTACAGTTAGAGTTGACAGGAATGTTTGCCTTCAAAAAAGAGAGGTCAGATAAGCCGTTAATCATCTGTTCTATGGGAAACATTTTTTCTTGAAGCAAGACAACCATGAGTTCTTGCTGGTGAAGATACAGAAAAGCTGCATCTTGATGCCAAAAGTGCAAGCTAGGAAAGCCATTTCCAGTCTGCAACTGCAAGAGGAAAGAGATGTTTTCTGAGACTCTCCTGCCACAGGCTACAGAACCTAAACCTAAATATCCAGTACCCAGTATCCAATACAAAGTCACTGGAAAAAACATATATTGTAGTTGTCTAAACTTTTACACTATTCTTCACCTTCAGACTACACTATTGTTTAAATTAAAGAAGTCTCAAACCACAAAATGCCTTTTTTTTTTCTTCGAGGGGGAGGGATATAATTGTTTTTTGCTGAAGTAGCTAAGCCTGAGCCAAATTAAGTAGCTAAGACCTCAGAAGTCCCATATGCTTATCCACAGCATGTCAAACAGTCTTTAATGGCACAAATACATTTTTTACAATATATCTTACTAATTGCTCCCATAAATAATTATATACTTTAAGATTGAGACATCTGATTGCATGACATGTTTTATGTTGGCTTTCTTCCACCTGTCCCTCACCCTCAGCAAAGCCCAAAGGGTTATAACTATTCAAAGAGGAGATAAACCTATAGAGTAATAAATAAATAAGACAGCTGGTAAAGTATATAATTATTTATGGGAGGCAATTCAAAGCAAGAAAGCTTTGAAAATCTGTTATGCCAAATGACATGCTCCCTGGGACCTCTTTAATGGCAGTCCAGAAGTAAAAATATATCCATATTTTCATATTTTTTGTATCTATGGGAGATTTATAAGTTCAAAAAGCACTAGGAGCTGGGCAAAATTCAGATGTTCTAGACAGTCAAATCTGTGGGCAGATCAACACTCTTCTTGCCTTCATTGTCACTTAGCTTGTTTTGAAATAGCCTTACTGCTGCTGTTTGCCAGGCTCCTTTAGCTTGGCTTAAAGAAAGAGATCTGTATATGACCCATTTGGACATAGTTTGTACTTCAGTGATGGAGTAGTCCTGTTGATTTCTCTTACCATCCCCAGGTGAGATGGTTTCCAATCGGAAAAGACAAAAATGTTTCCCATAGTCAAATAATATGCATGTGGGTGCAATGTGTATGACGGTAGCTTATGAACTTGATGCATACATCACATTTTTCATTTAAAAATGAAAGAACAAATAACATACAAGCAGTTCTTTTGCTGATAGGTCTTTGAGGCACCTAACTCTTCTGCTTTTTGTATACAGATAGGAAGTCTCTCCTCAGCTTTGCTGCCAGCCCTTATTAGTGCAGAGGCTTTTCTCATAAGTGTTGACATAATTTCCTTTATTTATTGTACAGCTAGCTAAAATTAAACACATTAATAAGCCTGGTCACTCAAAAAGAAAGGAATTTGAATTGAAATATTCAAATAACTCATGCATCCAGTTCATGTTAACATGTTGGTTTCTCTTTAGTTTATAAGAGAAACTTATAATTAGAACTATCTTTACACATTTTAAATGTGTTATCATAGGCTAATTTTCAATGTATATATTTTTTTCCTAGTTATGCAATGGCACCACTTGTGGGTTAACGTTAAAAAGAATATTCAGTTGTGTTATTCTGGCTTGATGGAACTAGTTCAATTGAAAATCAGCACTTTTCCACCTATCATGGAGGCAAGGTCCAAGGGATTAGCCTGGTGCTGATTGAATTGCTTGGTGCATTGGAACTGGCATGTGTTGCCTGAACAAAACATTTGAGTGTGCTTATAAGAACTTTTACAATGATGCGAAGTATCTTGAGTGGACAGTGTTTATAAGTAGTATTGCATTTACAATAGAGTTTGTTAGCATAATTACAGGTTACAGCAGCATCACTGTTATGCTTGAAAAATTGTTGTCTGCTAAGATTCAGAATAAACTATCCTAAAATTTGTCTTAGTGACAAATCTTAACAGCTTTTTATCAGTAGGTTTCAGTTCAAAGACTGAAATTGTCTTTGTGGGTTTTTTTTTGATCTTCCAAGAAATAATGTAATCCAAAAAGCCACAAAAATTGAGTCCTATAGTAAAAGCAAATTAATCTTTAAAAAAATTTAAACAACAACTCAGAATGGAATACTTCTCTCCAGATTAGATTGTGGTATTTGTTAGTTTTGTTTGATGCTGAGATAGTTGCAGGAAAACTGTCATTCATAAAAGTCCTTTGTTATTTACACAAAATCATTTAACAAAATCAGGAAGAAAATCAGTATGCTCTAGTACCAGTGCAATAGGATTTTCAACTACCTTATTATAGATAGATCTTTCTTCAGCAGTTTTAGAAAAAAAGAAAGAGTCCCCTCTGCATTAGAATGATTATTTAAAGTGTTACATATATCCCAGATTTAGAAGAAAATTCATATAGTTTGTTTGTTTGTTTCAATTTTTCTCAAATTCATTTTCTCTCCTTTCTATTCTTTTTCACTATATGAATCAGTTTATATATATAACTTCCCAGAAGAATTTGTGGTGAGGTATTTATGTGTCTGTATGTGCATTTTTGTGTGCAAATTTCATGCTTTTAAAGGATTCATTTTGAAAATGTCAGCCCTGTTAGTCCCTGTGGAAGTTTCAGGCAATAAGAACTTGGCATTTTAATTGTTTTCTTAATTCATTCTGGTTATAGGACCACAGAATCATTAAAGAACATGACAGCATCAATACGGACTTTTGTTGAGGCACCTGCACTTTATAACACTTTCTATATCAGCTAAAACTAAACAGAGCATATCAAAAAAGAACTAGTTCACTGAACTGCTAAAAAAACTAGAATCACTAAAAATATGCCTAGCACAGCATCCTCAGCACGAGAGCTCTCTGCATAGCTTCTGCTGTCTTACTGCTTCTAATTACTACAAATAATCATTTAACATTTTATTTACTCTTGTATCTATACTTTAAAAATACCTGGGTAAACCACATATTACTTCATAGGAAACAAAGGTAATCGAAGCAGAGTCTGTAAAATTAACATTATTACAACCAACACAGGAGACGGGATTCTTTCAGTTTTACACTGGAATAACTAAAGTTAGTTTTATGCCTGAGAAGAGAATTAAGCATCACTTATATTTTCACTTATCCTTTACGAATGATGTAAATTGCATCACTACTTTGCTGGATTTGTGATATGCTGATTCTGTGAACAATCAAACCACATTTCATTGCTAACAGAACTGTTAAAACCTGTAGAAGACAGGATTTTGCCTGACTGACACCTAACATTTGACCAGGTGTAAGTTTTGGAGGTCTGTTTTGAGGTTTTATTTATTTACTTACTTTCTGCAGTATTTCTCTATCAGTGTCCACATAATAAAGACTGTCTGGAATTACTGCAGCTGAATGTGGATGTATGAATGTAAAATATTGAGCACATGAATCACTGTTATTTGCCCAAGGCATTACTCACAACCCAATCAATGCAACATGCTGAATGTGACAGATGTTTACGCTATTGTGATATATCTGTAGCAACTACAACAACCAAACCAGCAAATACCTCAAATTCAAGGAAAGTATGTTTTGGAGTTCAGTGGATTTGCACAAAATTTCCACTGTGCCAGACCTCCTCCAAGAATTTGCCTCTGAATTTTAACAACTGTAGCTCTGTGCTAACTGTACAAATCATTTCCTGAGGAAGAGCACAAAATACTGGGCATATTGGTATCATGGAGACAGACTGAAAAGCACTTAATCATCTAGTCAGAAAAAAAAAGTCCACAATGATAGGATATCACTATTTTATATTCAAAGAATGGCTAGAGTCTGATATGGTTGTTGCTTTGTAATACTGTAAACCACATGTTTGTTTGCCAGTCTATGGCAACACTGACACTGCTAAATACATCCATTCCAGTCAGCAATGCTCAGTGCTTGCCTAACTGGTGCAGAGCTGCTTAAATACACACCATTCAGTCATAGTCTTCTCTAGGGAAGACTTCATGCATTTCATAAAGTGGATCTATAAAATAAGTCAGTTTTAGGTTATAGAATCATAGAATCATAGAATGCCGAAGGTTGGAAGGGACCTCAGGGGTCATCGAGTCCAACCCCCCTGCTCACGCAGGGTCACCTAGAGCACGTGGCACAGGGCTGCATCCAAGCGGGTTTTAAAGATCTCCAAAGAAGGAGACTCCACTGGGCAACCTGTTCCAGTGCTTTGTCACCCTCACTGTCAAGAAGTGCTTCCTTAAGTTCCTGTGGAACTTCCGATGCTTCAGTTTGGAGCCATTTCCTCTAGTCCTATCACTGTCCACCACTGAAAAGAGGTCGCCCCCTCCTCCTCACTGCCTCCCTTGAGGTATTTATACACGCTGATCAGGTCCCCCCTCAGCCTCCTCTTCTCCAGGCTGAACAGACCCAGCTCTCTCAGCCTTTGCTCATAGGGCAGATGTTCCAGGCCTCTGATCATCCTGGTAGCCCTGCGCTGGACTCTCTCCAGCAGCTCCACATCCCTCTTGTACTGGGGAGCCCAGAACTGGACACAGTACTCCAGATGTGGCCTCACCAGGGCTGAGTAGARGGGGATGATCACTTCCCTCGACCTGCTGGAGAYGCTCTTCTTAATGCACCCCAGGATCCCGTTGGCCTTCTTGGGCACCAGGGCACACTGCTGCCTCATGGTCAACTAGTCGTCCACCATGACACCCAGGTCCCTCTCTGTGGGGCTGCTCTCCAGCAGGTCCACCCCTAATCTGTACTGGTGTCCAGGGTTATTCCTCCCCAAGTGCAGGACCCTGCACTTGCCCCTGTTGAACCTCATGAGGTTTCTCACCGCCCAGTCCTCCAGTCTGTCCAGGTCCCTCTGGATGGCAGCACAGCCCTCAGGGCTATCAGCTACTCCACCCAGTCTGGTATCATTGGCAAACTTGCTGAGGGAGCACTCCAGCCCTTCATCCAGGTCGTTAATGAATAAGTTGAACAGGACCGGACCGAGAACTGATCCCTGGGGGACACCACTAAGTACAGGCCTCCAGCTGGACTCCGCACCATTGACAACCATTCTCTGCACCCTGCCATCGAGCCAATTCCTAATCCACCTCCCCGTCCACTCATCTATCCCACACCTTTGGAGCTTGCCCAGGAGGATGCTGTGAGGGACAGTGTCAAAAGCCTTGCTCAAATCCAGATAGACCACATCCACCGCTCTGCCCTCATCGATCCAGCTAGATATTCCTTCGTAGAAGGTGATCAGGTTAGTCAAGCAGGATTTCCCCTTGGTGAATCCATGCTGGCTACTCCTGAGCACCTTCTTCTCCTCCGTGTGTCTGGAGAGAGCAGCCAGGATGAGCTGCTCCATCACTTTCCCAGGGATGGAGGGGAGGCTCACCAGCCTGTAGTTACTCGGGTCCTCCTTCTTGCCTTTTTTGAAGACTGGAGTGATGTTGGCTTTCTTCCAGTCCTCTGGCACCTCCCCCGTTCTCCAGGACCTTCCAAAGATGATGGCGAGCGGCTCGGCTAGGACATCTGCCAGTTCCCGCAACACTCTGGGGTGCATGGCAACACTCTGGGGTGCATTTTTTTTTTTTTTTTTTTGCTGACTCTCAATAGATCGCAGCGAGGGAGCTGCTCTGCTACGTACGAAACCCTGACCCAGAATCAGGTCGTCTACGAATGATTTAGCACCGGGTTCCCCACGAACATGCGTTTCGCAACGGGTGAGAGGCGGCGCCACATCCGTCCGCGCTCCGCTCCCGACCGCGAGCGGCACTCCGCACCGGGCCCGCCCCCGCCCGCCGCCCAGGGGCGACAGACCGGCGGGGCGGGCTGCCGGCTATCGCGAGCCCACCGAGGTGCCTCGGMGCTGCGGTATCGCTACGTCTAGGGGGGATTCTGACTTAGAGGCGTTCAGTCATAATCCCACAGATGGTAGCCTCGCTCCAGTGGCTCCTCAGCCAAGCACATACACCAAATGTCTGAACCTGCAGTTCCTCTCGTACTGAGCAGGATYACTATTGCAACAACACATCATCAGTAGGGTAAAACTAACCTGTCTCACGACGGTTATGTGTGTTCTGATTTTTTTTTTCTTTCAAAATGTATGAAATAAAATGAGCACTGCAGCTCACCAGAATGATGGTTATAAACAAGAAAGTGAGGCAGTCTGTTATACACCCTAAAGAGTAGTATAAGGGCATGGAGAGGCACCTGAGTTTGGAGACACCGATCAGATAGTGCTGAAGGACTTTGTAAGGCAGAAAGAGCCAAGTGTGGTGCAGTCTTGTCAGATTGTCTATGTGGCAATCCTTGAAGTAAAGAATAAAGAAGATGCATTTGCATTTTGCTTAGAAGTTGGATGGTTTATTGCAAACCCAACCACGTAAGAGAACCAAGGAGTTGTAGTTGCTCGCTGTTCCCACATATCTCCTTTGTTTCAGATAATTCCTCCTTTGATTCAGATGATTTTCAGTGCCAATTCCTAACTACCAACACATGCTTTTCCCAACAGTCACTTAAGCAATGCTATGTGGCTATGTGGAAATGTAAAATTGTGTAAATCATACTAATGTTTTGTAAAAGCTCTTCTGTGTTAGACAGCTCTTAGTTCTTCCTCAATACTTGGTAAAGAATTAAGAAATGACCTCTTTCTTTTTGATTTGAATATTTTGTCTCAGGCTGTTATCCAACAAATGACATGAAGGTGATTAGACATTTTCTAATTTAATGCAAGGAAACTTGACATCATTTTGCTCAGAGCCCTGTTTTCCCTATACCACAGCATTTTGGATTCTGAAGAGGTTATCAGCTGATTTTTTTTTTTCCTCTAGCTGGATATAAAGCTTCATATGGAATATGCAAAATTGCAGGAAAGGCTAGCAGGTCTATGGTATGCAGACAATTTTTCAGAGTTTGTTTTTTAGTTTCTTTGTTTTCTAATATAGAAAATTTCACCTATAGAATAAGACAAGGACTGTTTAATTGAAACTTGTACTGTAATTGGATACATAATGCTTATCCCTGTGTTTCCCTCTACAAATATGAAACAAATATAAATATTTAGGGAGATACCTTAGCTTTTACAATAGAATGGTCCTTACTATATATAAAAATACATACCATATAATCTGACTTTCAAGTGATAACCTGCTGCAGCACATATTACTTGCATCTACACTGTAGCAGCTTTGTATTTCATGTTACGGAACAGCCCAGGAGTTTTAATCTGAAAAAAAAAATAGCAAGATTATTGAAATAAAATTTGCAAAGCAAGGAGACTTTTTATTGCCAAATATTGCCAATATTTTGAATTTCTTTGTTCTTTGAAGTTGTCACCTTTTTTTTTTTTAATTTCAGTTCTATTGCCAGATTTCTGATGAAAGACTTGCCAAAAAAAAAAAAAAAAAAAAAAAAGAAAAAAAATTCAAAAGAAAAGGCCTAGAGAGATAAGATTCCTTAAGATTTACAACGCAGCCATTGGAAAGGCTTTTTTAGTTATGTTATCTTCAATGCTTTCATCTTCCTTTTGAAGAGGATTAACCCATGATTATGAAAGAAGTTTAGTAGATGGAAAGAGGAACTGGAATACCTCGCTTTAACTGTCCATTTAAGAATGGACGGTTCCCATTAGACTGTTATCTAAGAATGGTTCTGTGTTGCTTATCTAACTCAAGTACTAACAAGGGGTATTTCCCACTGCTCCTAAGTAGAGGAAAGATATCTGTATGCATCTTTTATAGCTTATTCTTCACTTTTAACAGGTAGATATGCCTTTATTGGGAAAAAAAATAAAGATAAATTCCATCAGGCACATATCATATATTTATGTATATGCAAACGAACATTAGAGTAGATATAACTGAGAATTGAAGTTATCCATTTGCTCCTGTTCTTAAAGCTTTTCTAAGCAGAATGCAAACCTTCTGATTTGTAATCAAAACTGTAAAAATGTGCATTTATGTTGCTTTTACATATGTACATATGTACAAATGATAAAAATCTGCTGATAAACTGACTTTCATTTAGAAGAAAAGATTAGAAACAAAGCTAAAATGTTGTCCAGATATTTTCACTACATAAAACTACAAAATACAATATTAATAATATTTGAATGCATTCTTTCCAAATTAGTATCTAGAAAAAGTATGAGCTGAAGACAGCATATTTTCATTGAGTCATGAATCTAAAGAGAAGCAAGATAACCAACAAGTTACGTCTCCTTAGAAATTTTAGCAGAAATCAATTTATATTACCAAAAAAAAAAAAAACCTAAGTAATGTCCATATATATATGTGTGTGTGTATATATCTATATATATACACTTTCTTAATAAAGAATTTACCCATACAAATTGAATTTTTAGTGCTTCAAACAGAGAGACTGCAGAAAGAAAGAACTGGTGAGAAGAACTGTACTTATACTATAAGTAAATAAATAAGAACATTTTTACATTTTATCTATTCTGGATAATTGCTTTTAAGATGCATAGGTAAATTAATAATAACTGAAATTAGAGTGCTAATGTGAACGACCATGAGGAAAGATTCCTGGTCTTTTACAAAATCTCACAGAATCACAGAATGGCTGAGGTTTGAAGGGCCTCTAGAGATCATCTAGTCCAACCCCAATGCTACAGCAGGGACACGCAGAGCATGTGGCACGGGGTGGCATCCAGGCAGATTTGGAAGATCTCCGGAGAAGGAGACTCCACAACCTCTCCGGGCAGCCTGTTCCAGGGCTCTGTGACCCACACAGTAAATAAGTTCTTACTCACATGTAGCTGGAAATTTCTGTGTTTTAATTTATACCCATTACTCTTTGTCCATCTCTGGCCACTACCGAGAAGAGTTTGGCTCTATCCTCCCTACATTCTAACCTCAGGTGTTTATACATATTTATGAGATCTTGTGGAAGAATTGCTTGAAAGAGGGTAACTTAAGAGAAAAACTARGGCTTAATAGAAGTTACAGCATTACAGAAGCTTGCTTGGAGTCATACACAGTTGCCATTTCCAGGATGGTTGCTTTGCATGGACTCCACTCCCACATTGTTCCCCAGGCAGCACAACCTGCCCTGCCAGCAGCTGCAGAGAGAAGTGATGGAGGCCAGAGTGAAGACATCACAGCCAAATTCTGTTGTACTCCCTGTGCTGTGCCGCTGATAAGCAACACAGTGGCTACCCAGTGAGAGATAAGGTATCCGGTGCTGAGCCAGCAAGGGTCGCAAATCACTCCTTTTGGATTAACTTTGCCAGTACTTTGCTCATTATAAGCTCATTAAAATGCCAACACACACCACCATCCCAAAAGTTACCTGCTTCCGAGGTACGACCTCTCCTCACGTAGCATGTGCTCTAGATTCTCCATTGACTTTACCTTTAAATGAAAACGAGAAAGTTTTTCACCAATCAATAACAAAAATAAGTATGACTACAGTCATTCAAGCTCCACCTAAGTGTAAAGAAAAGTATAAAATGGCAAACTAAGGAGGGAAGGAAGAATCCACTCTAACTTCTGGATCAGTTGATGGGCTGAACTCCTTTCCTCCCTCAGGTCTGAGTGCCACCTGAGGAGACTCCTTGAGACTGAGAGCCCTCTCCCATCTTCTGGGTTGTGTGATGATTGCACATTTGTACATCAGAGGTACCTAAAGATCCTACACTATAGTAGAGAATTTCCTGTACTGATATCCAAAAAACTGCTTTGTAAATGTTGTGTTTGAATAAATCATGCTGTTTGTGAACTCAGCTACTCTTTTTGGAGGCAACCGGAGCTGCAGTAGACTGAATGTTTCTGAATTTGATTTTACCAGTCAGGCCTATAGCTACCACAGTACCTGATACCTCACCTCCCTCCACCTTCCCACATACCCTGAAACCACACCTTCCCACCACCACACACACACACACACACACACACACACTCTTTCAAACGGCAGCAGGTCCTCTCTCAATCTCCTCTTCTGCAGGCTAACTGTCCCAGGTTGCATAATCTTTCCTCATGCGATAGATGCACCAGTCCCTTAATCATCTTCATTGCTCTATGCTGGACTCTGTCTAGAAGCTCACTGTTGTCCTAGGGAGCCCAGCACTGTACCCAATACTCCAGATGCGGCCTCACCAGAGCTGAGGAGAAGGGCAGGATCTCCTCTCTCAACCTGCTACCAACACTCCTCCTGATGCAGGCCAAGATCCCATTGTCCGCCTTGCCCATGAGGGCACACTGCTGGCTCACGGGTAACTTGTTGTCAACCAGGACTCCTAGATCCCTCTCTGTGGAGCTGCTTTCCAGCAGTTTGACCCCTAATCTGTACTGGTGCCTGAGGTTATTCCTGCCCAGGTGCAGGACCCCGCACTTGTCCTTGTTGAACCTCAATGAGGTTCCCCTCTGCCCAACTCTCCAGCCTGTCCAGGTCCCTCTGAATGACAGCATTGCCCTCTGGCATGTAGGCCGCTCCATCCATTTTGGCATCATCTGTAAAAAGGTAATTAAGACTTCACATTAATATTTAGCTATTTTTTTTTAGGTGATCAGCCTTTCCTAACTGTTGCCCTTTTTCTTGTCTTCTGATCCATTGCTAATCAACCTGAGTCCATTCTGCTAGCCCAGTATCACTAAAAATATTATCTCATTTTCATAGCTGAAGGCATTGAAAGCTAAAGCTATTCTTGCTTGAACTTCTACACTTTCCTTCATTTTTCATAAAAAATTGGATTTTTTTCAATATATTTGAACATTCCACAAGTGAGATTCTGACAAATCTCAAGCATAGACTCTAACCACTTTTGACTCTGTATTCTTCTCATAGTTTTAAAAGCCCCTACAYGTCATTTAAATGCCTAAGAATGGATATGCATTGAAGTTACTTAGAAATACCTGTCATGTGTAGCCAGCCTCTGAATCACTTCTAGAGCAGCATTTACAGGGTACTTGCTTAACCTTATGCTTTATACTAGAGGAGATTTCATATGGTAAGATCTGGGGTTTGCATGCATCCTTTACACTTGACAAGTTGTTGTACCTGTCATTTCATGGACCAGAGGATGGGTAATGATTTTACTCAATGTATACGAATATTTTTCATCATAAATAGTCAATGACCTGAAGTGATTCTTCTGTAGATATTTTATTAAATGTCTTTACTGTTTTGTAAATAGGCTGTGTGAACAGAGAAGGCAGCTTGTGCCTATTATTGTTCAGTCTCCTCGTTATAGCTGGTGAATAACCTCATAAACCAGAGCGATGAGGAAAAAAAAAGAAAAGAAAAAGAAAAATATGAGTAGCAATAATGAAGTGAAAGGAAATCTGAAAGTATAAGAAGATACAATGGTGGAAAGTATCTGTTGTTCCTGAACAGAGGTGGCATTTCTGCTACACCTTATCTTTTAATAATTTTGGGTGATGATAGACTGACTTTTTTTCATTCTCCTTGCTTGGGAAAGACTTGGGTCATGGGATGGATTGCCTTCTCTAGGCTGCTTATGCAGCAATGCAAGACAGCTTTGCACCATTCTTACCTTTTTGCTTAGATTTTGTCCCAAAACAAAATTGTAGATTTTTCTTTTTTTTTTTCTTCCAACACTTCCCACTTAGATAGCTTTTGATCCACAGTTAAAACCATGCTGACCTTAGAATACAAAGTAGAAGTCAGATAATAGAGTGTCAGTTCTTTTCCCAGCCATTATTCTTCATTTATTCTTTGCTTCTGTCATAAATGTCTTATTTTTAAATATACTTATGTCTTCAAATGACTTTTCAGGTAGCTTTCTTGATGCACTTGCTCTCCTTTAGGAGACTGTTCATTTTGTAGATCATGTTTGACTTTGTTTCTCTGCCTTTTAATTGTCCTGAATTAAGAAAAGCAAGCTGTTTTTTTTTTTWAAAAAAAAAAGACTTTTATGCATCCTGTAATTTCTTACAGCACATCATAACTTAGATAAGGATATTTAGACAAGAACAGTTAAGGCTGTTCTTATCTAGAACAGGCTTAGGTAGGAACAGTCGTATTAGGAAACAGTAACTCCCACGTTATCAGTGAGAATGGTAAAAAGAGTTTGCACCTGGGAGTGAATCTTTGACTTAAAATTTTAGCTAAGTTAGTATAAAGATTAAAATTAAGACAAACCATTCTGTTCTCTATAGAATTCTTGTGAGAACAGAGTTATCTCATGAGTTTCCTATTATTTTCAAAAGTGTGACATATGTATTTCTCATTTCCTAACAGGGAAAAGCAGAGTTCTATTATTCTTCCTCAGAGTATCTGCATTTGTTGTTTTAGGAGCAAGATACAAATATATAGATACATATACATATACATATACATATACATATACATATACATATACATATACATATACGTATACAAGATACATATATATATATGTATGTATAAAATCTAATTGCTCTTTTGCCAGTCTTCATAGCTATTATGTTGTACTGTGATGACATGTCATATGAGCTATAAATATTTATTTTCATTTGCTAGTAATAAATATATATCCTTTTTGTTTTTCATTTTTTTTTTTTTTCTACAGCGGAAAAGTAGATTTTATTTCTTCTGATTTTATGAAAGGCTAATTTCTACTTTGTGTAACTTTGCAAGTAATTTCATTGACATCAGTTGAATTTTTCATCTTACATAAACCAGGTTTTCTTTAACTGATTTTACAAACATTCCTATAGCTCTCACTTAATGCCCATGATTTAACATCTATTCAAAATGAGTTATTTCAGTGTAATTCTAGCATAAACTATGGCTATTTTCAGGATGTGAAAAACACAAATTATTTCTTCATGTATGTTCAGGTCATTTTAGAATATGAATTTGAGACAAGGCTTTAGGGAATCTTTTACCAGTTTCCCTGAAAGAGATTTATCAGTTTTTCAGTTGTAACAACCCAGTGATTCAATTCTATTAATAAAAGAAACAACTCCTGTATTTGTGATTTGTTTGTTTAAAGAGAATATTTAATGTTTGATATTACCTTTCAGATAGGTGATGCTCCTTTTAGACATGCAAAATGATTTTATAGGTGCTCTATTTCTCCCTCTTCAAAAAAAAAAGAAAAAGAAAACCAATTACCAGAGCTGAAATGACTTTGTTGTTGTTGTTTTCCTAATGCTGAATAAAGCTTACTGAATTTATAGTCCAACTTAAATGGAAAATGTGTGAATATCTTTTTAAATACTGCTAAAATTGTACCCTCCCTGACTCTAATTAATTCAATCTGTGATTTTTCTTATGTTGCAAAATCATGCTTAATTTTTGTAGTCATAAACTTTAAGCTAGTCTTGTTACACAGTGTCTTGTCTAGCATGAACTTGCAGACTGTCTCTGAGGTAGACTGCACGCTAGCGATTGCTGTTTCTTTCAATTTTCAGATTCTTTCTTATGTTAAATGAGCAATAAAAGCTAATATGTGACACTTACCTTTTACATCTGTGTAATATGTTACCCAGAGCTGTAAATGAAATTACCACTTTCTGTTTCTTTTTCTTCCTTTTTTTTCTAGCTTTCAACCTCTTGTACCAAAGCTTCCAATTTTTTTCTCTAGTTTTGATTCTGTAGACACTGAATGGTATTGTGGAACACCATAAATTATGTTTAAGGATCATATAAAATTTATATCTATTTCTTTTTGCTTTTCAACTATAGCTTTGATATCATTTGTAATTTCCAGTAATTGGGATGGGTGGGGGAGATAGAGTATGGTTATCATTTCTTAGAATTGCATTACGTATTTCTTTCTTAATACATTTGACAATTATCCAGCCCTTTATGTCCAGCATAACTCATGCCATTATACCAGTATTTTTTAGTAGCTGTCTGTATATTCTCAGAACATATATCATTAAAGCTGCCATTTGCTACATCAAGGTACTAGGTTTCTAATTGCTTGCTGAATCAATAATACATATGGGACATGGTGGGGAGTCAGTGATAGCATCTAGAAATATGAGTTTCAAATTTTCGAACTAATAGACTTAGACTTGACTTCATGAAGAAACTTTTGTTTCTAATGAAGGCAAAGTTATAGGTACAAAAAACTTTGCCCGAAAACTTAACTCTTTGACATTTTTATCCAGAATAAAAGATTAAATTAGCAAGGTTACTGTAGCTCTTCTGATGACTTGAAATGTAATCAGCTGATTTCCTTCTATAGATCAGTTCTCACAGTGCTGATTCTCTTGATTCAAAGTCTTCACTCAGGGAAAATGCTGCTGAATTTTATGGGCAAGGCAGTTCCAGCAGAGAAAGAATAGGAAAGCAAAGCAATGGAACAATGTTACTTGGAAAGCATGACTTTATTAATACTTTTTCTTCTGCTAAAATATTTTTATGATTTTTTCCTAACATCTGGATGCAATGTTTGAAAACTGTAAATGAACCTTTATGAAACCTGCCACAGCAGGCAGAAAACATCTATGTACTTATGTTTCTCTGAGGTGAGATTTTCAGAAAATTTCACTTCTATCCAACTGAACATTCAAGGCATTCATGATGACTGTGAAGTTTTATGGCATGAGGAGCAAAGGTCTGAAAAAGTTCAGGACCAAAAATCCAAGACTTAGGAGAACAAAAAGCATGCAGAAACATGGGAAAGACTATTCTACTAAGAGTCATTGACAGTCTACTTTTTTTCTGGCAGGAAGCACATCATTCTGACAATATTCATATTTTCTGTAACAGTAACATTGATGTTCAAAGTATTAGGTTGTGAGATTTTCATTTCTCTCCTTTTAAACTTCCAAAGTCCACTGCTGAAAGACATCAGGTAGGATACATTCTTCATATTAAAAATATAAAAATGAATATGAAAGCTACACAATCCTTTTATTTTCAATGTGGTTTGAATTTTTCCTCCTTACACATAATCTGCACAAACAGTACTAGATTCTTTACTGCTGAGCTATAAATTTGTTCATGACAGAGCATTGCAAAACTATTTAGGAAAACATTTGACTGACTTTACTTACACCAGTGTCKGCCCGCAAGTGTTTTCCTCTATCTGATTAACCCAAATAAATCTTCTGGCTTCTCTGGCAGATGCAAAGATTTCTTATGTTTCATTCTTTTAATTTCATCAAAAGTGTGAAATGCCATTCTGCTGTTTATACAGAAACAGCTAGCCTCATCAGTTAAGTTTATAACCCTAGTGCGAWTGTAAAGCCAGTAATACTCACAGTAAAATTTCCCACGAGAGCCAGAGACCCCGTTTCTTATATAGTCTCTGAATTCAGGTAAAAATGGAGACTAGATGAGGGAGAGCTAGTATTGCTCCAGTTCCTGGAGGTCCACTAACATATTCTCATAGAAAACTAATATAAGTTGTTTATAGCAATCTCTACAATAATTAGACCTGATTTACACAGATCTACAGTCCTTGTATTCCAATGTTATAAGGTTGGCCTCGTTTAGCTTATAATTATTTATATACATTTATAGCCTTATCAAGAATGATACTCTTTCAGATATTCTGTTTACCAAATTTAGGAAGGATTTAATATATTTTGAAGTTGAGGATCAAGGGAGATAATGTACAGTAATTAAACAAAAAAAAAACCAAACTCTTACCTGCCTGATGTACAAGTTCAAATGTATTTACACAATCAGTTTATTCTAAAGCATGGGAACACCCAAGCATAATGGTGATAACAGGCTTAATGGATTATTTTGATTACTCATTTGAGAAATTTCCCTCTTTTACATTTAATCCTCCAAAACTATTTAAATGTTGATTGAAATCTCTCAAATGAATGCATGGTAATCCCATTCTTCATTGTCTTCATTGGTTTCTAGTGACATATGGTTTAAAAATAAAAAAGAATGGGTTAGGTCCATTCATTCCTTACATCTCTCTACTGGATATGCACTCTTAGCTTGATTCACTTTGTGGCTGTCTAATGTTGCAAGTCAGTCTTAAGTACTGGGCTTCAAAAAATACCCTATTGAAAATTCATTGCCGCAGACATTTCTAAGAGGCTTCAAACCGAAGAAGAAAATATCCTTAAAGCAGATACAGCTTCTTAAAGTGATCATCCTGCAGCTACAACTTGCCTGTGTTTTAGAACAGGATGTTTATTTTATGTGCTTGTGGTCTCTTTGTTACCCATTGTGACCTCTGAAATGGTAATATTAGAATCATTTACTATTGTATTTTTAGCTATTACTACACCCACAAGACTTTTTATTATCAGCAGGAGTGGAAGTATTAAAGAGATTTGTGGGTCTCAGAAAGCTCAATGCACAGTAGGGGATGAAATTACGAAATTATATTGTTATAAAATATCTTTCTCAAACTGTATACAAAGGCTTAGTGTTAATGAAAGTAATTGATAGCAAATACTGATTTTGTTTTATATCACCAGCAAAGCATTTTTTTCAGTAACAATGAGCCTCTTTTTAGTAACAATAGGAAAAAAATGAGTCTCATGAATCATTTATGTGGCCTCATTCATTGCTATTATTACTTCTGCCATCAAATATTTTGGGAATTCAGCCCCTTTTTCTCTCTGTCTTTACATCTCACGTAATGGTCTTTCTGTGCTTTTCAGAAGGAAAATTGAACTTTCTTCTTTATAATGTACAGAAGAGTACCAGATCTTCCATTCTGATTCAGAATAAATGTTCCCCTTTGCTGAAGCTTTTAACTGAAGGAAGCCATAAAAGATGAATAATTGCTAAAGGAGAAACAAGATAGGGGAAGTAAAAACCCAATGTGCAGAAGGAATCAATTTTCAAAAGGTCAACACCTTCAGTACAGGATTTCCTAAATTGGCCAAATCCATAACGTTTTAGCTATCAGTAATTTCATAATACTGAAAAAGACTAAGAAAGTGTCATGCCTGTGTAGCTGGTTTAATTACAAGGCGCATTGCATCATACTTAGAGCAGACAATGAGTGTCAGAAGACTTCGCTTCTTTTTGACTTTGTCTAAAATTCATTGAGACGAGTAATTTAACCTTCACTACTTAAAAGTAATCATCCAACACTTGTCACCTCTAGATTGATTCATGTGTTCTGCATGAGGCTGCATGTAGAGACTGCATTCAGAAACTGTCTGCAGCGCATATCACACATTCCACTGACTTTAAGAAAATTTTTTTTTTTCAGTGAAATGTCCTCTTCCCTCGACTTCTGTCAAGGATGCTTCTCATCTTCATTATTGTCCAATTTAATGTGAACAGTTGTTCTTATAGCCAGGTTTTATTTCTGGTTTATATCTGCCTGCATCCCTTTTTTAACCTTTACTTTATATCTTCAGTACTTTGGATATGATTTATGTGGTCATGCTTATAACCACAGGTCATGATAAGCTGAGTTTTTTTCTTTTTGTGGCTTTAGTCCACTGCCCCAGACACCTAAAACATAGCACATGCTAGAAAGATAATCTCTGTGCCCAGAATTTTGCTAAAATTATTGCATATTAAATTATTTTAGTTTTGGTTTTGGTGAGATTATACTTCGATAACTGCATCACCTATAATGGATTTGAAATACACCTGTCATTTGAACAAAATAGGTATTCATTGGTAAATAGTGCAACCTCTCTGTGTCTCAATTTCTCTATGTATGAAATGTTCATAGTAATTTTTACCTCCTTTGTAGAGCTTTGAGATCTATGGATGAACAGTATTACACTGTCATCAGGTAGTGTGCTGATAATTAACATTTTTCTCTAACTTTCTAACCTGCAGAAAATAAAGTCCAGCTATTCTCATGATAAATTATTTGGCATATTTGCAATGAAATCCTTTCCAATAGGAATTTCATGTCATTCTCATCATCTATTTTAAATTATCTGATTATTTAAAATATTAAAAATAGGTACATTTTTTTCTAATAGCATAAGATGGGTGATAGTAATAAATACCATCTTGCTTCCTTGGACAAAATATGACAATGAAGACAGAATGTTACAAAGTGAGATTCTTCTAAGGCACAGCCTCATTATTTTGCATCACAAATAATGATGAGAAAAAAATTAAATCTAGCCTAATGTCAACATTCTTGTTGCACGAAATATGAATTTCTTCTGCTTAATCAGACAAGTTGTTCAGTGAGGGAGTCGGGTTAAAAGAAATTTTCTGTTCAAATATTGAGATCAGGCTTGTTGCTGTTGCTGCTTCTCTCTCCTTCTTCCTGCCTCCCCCCCCC
>NW_020455637.1:328796-376239 GCF_003342845.1 Nothoprocta perdicaria | reverse complement strand
CTAGGTGTGCCTGCTTGAGCAGGAAGGTTGGACTAGATGATCGGTAAAGGTCCCTTCCAACCTTAAATATTCTGTGAATCTGTGAAAATCAGAAGCACAGGAAAAGAGAATAAAATGTTTGTCGAAAGACCATGACAATATATCCTCTGCTCTGTTTGCATAGGCACATTGTGCATATTGAGCAGCAGTGGCAGAGGAGCTTGTTTGTGATGCTGAGTGACTCACTGCAGAGCAGATGAATTATTTTTAGGGTAAGTTTCCAGCATCTTAGTCTTCTCACTGGTCTTCTGAAAACTCCTTTTGCCTTCACAACTGTGGGGAATGACAATTTGCTTTGGAGCTGTGATTCCTAATCCAGAATAGGCCCTCCCAGAAAACAGTGGTATAGACATAAAGAATTTAGAGAATAAGCTATATGCTGCCTGGAGTAGATATGTCATCAGGTAGATAAAATGGCCTGCAGCCTTAAAAGAACATAAGCCCCAGGCAAAATAGGTGCCCCATCAGACTATAGCATTGCCCCTAATGAATATGCTGGGATATTCCCTACTCCTAGCATAAGGAATCCAACTCAGGACCAAGTAAAATATAGGTCTCAGGAAAAGAACGCTACAAATGGATATTATCAAACTGCCAGCATTTAAAATACCAGTCCTAGAAATCTGTGCAAGGATGAGACCATTTTGTTAAGATCAGATAGGAAAGGAGAAATGCCTATTAAAAGAGGTAAGAGATAGTAGAATAGTATTTCTAAAACAATGACAGAAACAGCTGGTATCTAGGTGAGCTAGACTTTGACAACACAGACTGGAGTTGGACCTACTAGTCGCTAAATGCTGCTCTGGAATATGCCTTCCTAGAAGCTTTTCTGCAATGAAACCTGATGCCAAGTCAAACCTCAGTGCTCTTAAAGCTTTCTTACAGAGCATAACCCATCAATGTTGCACTGTGCACTGTTCTCTATCTTTTCGGAGCTACTGCCTAAGTGCTAAAGCACTTAAAAGTATGACTTCTTCTTTCATATGTGAAGAAACGTGACAATTAATTGTGGTTGTAATGACCAGCCTACTTGAGGGCACTTGAAGGTACTGTTATTCAAAATATATGGTCTGTGCTGTGCCTCTGTCACCAAATAGAAATTTGTATTTCTTTGATATAAAGATTTGTTTATGACGTTTTCAAGATAGCCTGGGATCTTTCTCATGGGACTGTGTGGAAAAAAAAAAAAAAAAAAAAGAAAGAAAAAGATAACAAAAAGGACACCCAGCTTCCAGAGAATTTTGAGCAGATTAACACATTTCTCTTTGATTGAGAAGGAACTGAACCAGAGAAGTTAACCGTACTAGAGAGTATGAACATCTGATGATTCAGCATGACTACAATTGTTTCACAATTTCACAAAAGACAATGTGCAGGACAAGCCTGCACAAGAAGAAACTAGCCTCAAAATGCCTTCTAACTGCTGCTAAGTCACCCAAACACCTAATTATATTAGTGTCTTCTGTTGTCATGTTTGCAGATCTTTTCAACACTTCTTACAAGCATTTGAATGTGCACAAGAAGGAAGGTAAAGAAAGCCTATTGATTCATACTTGAAAAACATAAAACTTCACAGATAAAAGAGATTATTTGTTCCCTCTATTATAATACAGCCCTATTTATGGAGTACCCCAGCAATCTTCTAACAGAGTTAGCAGTAATATAGGGATAAGATTGAAAGTGCCACAGGGAGTTTCACTAGCAAAATTCATTGTCTAAAGGTCAGTCATGAGTCTCCAATAAATATAGGATTTGGAATGAAGTCTCTAATTTTTGCAAATGGTCAGTGCCTCAGTTTTATTTCTGACCTTATGTGAAAATGTGTGAACCTATCTCAGGTTGGGGTATGAGTACTTTCTGATCCTGCAACATGAGCAGTGTGCAGAGACTCAGCACTTCCCTGGAGCTCATTAAAGACATCCCTCCCATAACTCTGTTTTGTAGAGGATTGTTTATGGGCAGTGGGAGCAGCAGGTTTGAAATAGGCATCTCATTAGTCTGGACCCTCCTCACTGCACTTCAGCACTCTGGTCCTCTTCCTCCAGCTCTCAAACTTTGCATAGTCTTGAAAGTGTAAGAGTTCACTGTGCTGCACTGCACAGTTCATTCTGTTCCAGGGAAAATGAACCCTGACTGAAGTAGATACTGTATGTTAGATCCAAGGAAGGCAGATTTGGAGGAAAAGGTGCAATTACGACTAAGCAGGCAGATTTATACTGAAGAAAGACCTCAGGAAAAAGGGGTGGAGGGGAGCATAAAAAGAATTAAGGAACAGCTGAGTGCTCCAAATATACAGTATTAACAAGCTCTAGCAGCAGCAGCAACATTCAAGTGCCAGAAACTCAACTTCCTTAGGTCCCAGTTCCTACAGAAACTTACAACTGGGATCTAAATAAAGTAATTTCTATGCTAGTGTTGGTGTCTAGAACTTCAGCACCTGATGCTAACCAAACTGTGTTCGGTAAACAAATTTAAACTTTAAAAGCCTGCAATGAGTTCACAATGGTTTCTATACAACTGATAAATCTCAGTTGATGTAGTCTTAGAGCATGAGAGCCTGAGAAATCATAGGAACAGAAAAAGAAAAAAACTACTTGAGGCCAATATGCCTTTATCTTTTTCTTTCTTATCTGATTTTCTACTTCACAGATTCACAGATTCACAGAATACTTAAGGTTGGAAGGGACCTCTACAGATCATCTAGTCCAACCTTCCTGCTCAAGCAGGCACACCTACAGCATGTGGCACTTCAACCATTCCCAGTTTCTATTCCTTCTTAAATTCTTTATTTTGAAACTACTTCACTTCTCAACTCATTATTGAGCCTGATATCTCTAATCCTCTTATACAAATTAATTCTTCTTCATGGAACTGCATTTTGTTCTTGTATTCCTTTTTTTACGTAAGATTAAACATTTACTTCAACTTAGAAAATTTGGAAGACCTGTTAACAGCTGAGGGGCAAATCTTCCTTTCCAGATCTCCAGATCTCTCCAGTCTCAGGGATGAGAAGCAAGGCCACAGATTTGTGGAAGTCTATCCAGGAAGTACTCGCCATGGGAACTAGAAGAAACTCCCCTGAGCCAATGTGCATAGGTTTCCTGAGAACTGTAAGTCTGGTGAATCTGGCATTCTATGATTACAGAAGCCTTTCCTTCTTTATATAGAAAGATAGATATAAAATATAGATATATAGATATATAGATATATAGATATATAGATTATATATAAACTATATATATAAAAATAGTTATAATTTATTTATAAAAATTATTTAAATATATTTCATATATATATAGAATATATAGAAAGGATGAACTATTGTTATCATTGCTACAAAGCTTTCACAAGAGACTATACTGACTAGGAAACAAAAGTCATCAAAAATGTTTCAAAATGCAGGCCGTATTTTTGATTAACAAGAAGTCTAGCTATTAGAATAGATAACACTGGTACAATGAGTAATAGTAGGAGAGACTTAAATCTGTATGAAAGTGCTTAATAAGTATTATGTAATATGTTTGGGTATCTCTGCAAAATATGGACATCCTGGAAGAAGGTAAAGTTTCAAAGAGTGTTGCAGAACCACAGCTGTGAATGCCCTCTCTTTGTTAACTTACTAAAATTGCTTTAAATTCTTATTCAAAGTGCTTACTGTACTCCACAAGTAAAATGTGGAGGAAAGGGTTAAGTCACCTATGATATATAGCACTTCTGGGCAAGGAAAGCAGTCGTGAGAGGAGGAATCTTTCCCTCATTCCCAGCAATGCTGGGATTCCATTCCAATCCCAGCAAAAGCCATTTTATCCTTGAAAGAGGAGCTGAAGAGAACTCTCAAGAGAGATGTTAAAAGAAACAGAAGATTAAATTTCTACCCAGAATGTAGGGTGAAAATTAAAGGGAAGGAAAGATGAGTAGGAATGTCTAAGCAGCTGTCATAGGAGGATGATGAGCTTTCCAGAGCAAGCAGGTAGCTGAGTGGCTGGGAAGGAGCCTCAGATACTGCCTCACCATGCCTTCCAACATCTGTTTGCTGGGATGAGAGCTGTGGTGGCAGCTGCTGGCACATGGCTTGTCAGGGAGGCCTTGGGTATGGGTTGAAGCACAAGCAGCCTCTAGCATTTGGATGAGGTTCAGTGGCAGAGGCTCAGGGAAGGCACCTTTTGCAGTGACTGTCTGGTCCTCGGAGCACTGTCTGGCCTCGGGTGTGTAGTGGCAGCTGGCTGGGCGGCCCAAGCTAGGAGGCCAGTGGCATGCAGATCACCTCCCGGCTTCAGCACGCAGCATGGAGAGCTGTCTCGTGGCTCGCCCAGCAGCAGCCAGGGGGCAGCCGGGCCACCAGCCAAGCCTACAGGGAGCCCACTCCTGGCCCCAGCGTGAGAGGGAATTCTAACCGGTAGAGCTACATGAAGAATTGGGACATGGCCTGAGAAGATCCAGTYAGTAAAGTAAAGTAAGCATGTGTTTTGTCAGTGATTATATGAACTGAGGGGCTCTAGACATGAGGCCAAAATCTTTAGAGCAAATTTAGATTTTTTTTTTTGATGGGTATTTTTGGTCATCCAAATCAGTCTGGTGACAGCTCCATCTAAAATTACCTGGACATTTGGAAGAAGAGCTACATAGCTTGTATCTTATTGGAAGCAACGTGTTGTTTGGGATCTGTATACATATACATATACATATACATATACATATACACACACATACATACATACACATATGTCTGTCATCATAACAGGGATAGTGGCTGCTCAAAACTGAATCCTACCCATGCTGACCAAGGCCAGCCAGTAAGAAAATATTGAAAAAAATGCAGTCCAATAAGGCCTTGATACTTGCTTCACACGAAGATGTGTTTGCAACACATTTAGGAGAGCTTGGCTGCCAGCTCAGGTTTTCATATGTGCTTAAATGCTCTGTTGAATAGGAATGAAGCTCATCCATACTATTAAGTTCATAATTAATGATTGCAACATTTAGGAGCATGCTTTTAAGTTTCTGGGTGTCAAAGGAGCTGACAAGGAGAAGACAGACTTTTGGGCTCTRTTGACTGTCTAGTTTCTGTATGGAGGTAATGGTATTGGGAAAAGCAAGGAGATAGGAATGTGCAATATTCAGGATCCCAAAATAGGAGATGGGCCTTTCKCAGGACTTGATACAGTTACTGATGAGATTTAGGCTTCTCTACAGAGAGGTTAACAGCAAGAAACTTAATGTGGGGGTAGATGAGTATCTGTATCACTAGGAGAGTCTTGAGAGGCCTAGAGATTTTAGCCCCATAGCTTAGCCATGTTAATATGGGGAGTATAAGTCCACCTTCTTTCTGACTGAAATATAGAGAGAATTTTCCTTAGCTCTGAAGTGTAAGTTGAAAATGGAGAAGACTCATATTTTCTTATCTAGCTAGACTATAGTAACAGGAAGGCATACTTAAGTCATGAAAGAGACTTTGTGTAGCTTGCTTCTAAGAAGTCATAATCTGGATAAATCTTTTCATTTCAAGAATTGGCACTCAATTTTGATCTCTTTCAGTCTTTGTAATATTTAGTCTGTTTGCAAAAGATTTGAATGAATACTTAAGTACAGTGGTACTGCTGCAAAACTAAGCATAACGTTTTTCATTCAAGTGTTACCTTTTACTTTGTCATTTCCAGATGAAGAATTCCTTGTTCACTCTATACACAGTGAGTCATAGCTGAACTTCCACACTTTTTTTTTTGTCTTTATTATATACTTAAAAATATTAATATAAAATTGTAGTTGAATGTCCTGAAAGACTGGAAAGCTGAGTTTGTATCTACTTGATATTGTTTTACTTTACATTTTTTTTTTTTCCCCTGCCTCACACTGTTTCATCCTGTCCCTCCAGTAAAGACTCTGAAATGTTGCTTAACGAGTGGGAAGAACATTGCTTATTTCTTCATTCAAAATATTTCTGAGAAATTTTGCTTTTCTTCTCTCTCATGTCTTCTTTATAATGTCTGTTTATATTACTTAAGATCTGCCGGGGAGATGATGCATTTTAATTCACATTCCTATCACGTAAGTACATTAAATTTTTGTGCTACAGAGCATCATAGACTTCCCTGTGATGATTCATCCTTCTAGGAGGAACTAGGTTCCCAAATACAAATTGAGCTTACAAAAGCAGAAAGTTGCAAGCTGTGCTCTTCCCTGGCACGGTTCTCAGGATCTGCCAAGCCTTCAGACYTTTCTTTCAAATCCGAAGTTATCTTTTCTGATGAAGTTAGAGGGACAGACAGAAACATTCCACTTCTGAAGCTCCTGCTCAAGCTGTAAGTTTGCACTGAGTTTCACACCAGCAGATCCCCACAGTTCAGAGGTTGACTGGATTTGATGAGACCCTGCTAGAGCGTGGAGTGACTAGAATTCTGTTGAAGAATAGATGGCCAGAGGCAGCCCTTAGTGCATCATTGTCTCAGGGATGATCGTTTCCTTTAGAAATAAATTTACACACCCACTTAATTCTATATGCACAAGGGTTCATGGCACAGAACACTTAGAGCACATCAAATTTAGCACCTGCATAATTATTTCCAAGATCAGTGCATACAGGCTCATCTTTCAGTGCACAGTTAACAATTAAGAATCAGAACTTAAAAATGTAAATCTGAATTACTCTGAAACTTAGGATCTCAAAATGTAAATCTAAGGTTTTGCAGGCTACCAATAATATTTTCTTTCTAATTTTCAACAGAAAAGTCTGGCTAAGGATATTAATATGTTGATTTTCTTGATATTAATTTTCACAATAGTCTGATGCGTGAAGCACATTTTTGCTTCTGAGCAGTTATTGAGATGATATTTTGGGTCATAAAATTTATCTAGAGCATTAATTTTTAGAGGGAAGATAGTAGGAAGTTGTTCTCTGTTGCTGGGAAGAGTTTCTGTATTGCTTGTGTAACATCACTTGCTAATTTTGCATCCCAGTCTCACTTTCAGTTTTAGGTATGTACATGACAGAGTGATTTGTGCATTTCTCCTATATGTTTAACCAATTATAATTTTTATCCTTTTAAATGATGTGCCATGTAACTTTGAAGAAACATACGTGCTGAAAAATAGTAGTGAGAAAGTGCTTACCAAGGACCATATAAACTTTTTATGACTCTAAGAGCTGATTTTTTGGGGGGCTGATTAATAGTTTGCTTTCCCACCATGCCAGTGATGAGACAACTGGCAGCAGCTGTTAAGGAGGAAGGCAGGTCTTAAATCTGCTTCCATGGAAGCAGTAGGATATTAGTCTTTGCTGGGGGAAGTATAGAGCTACTGCAACTTTGAGTGCTGGGAACACTACAACTAGATGTATAGGGAAACACATAAGTGGAAGGTGGTAAGTTTGTTTTGTCTTGTTTTCCTAGAGTTATGTGAAGTGAGAGTTATGTAATCTACATTTATTTATTTAAGATTTTAAACTCAGTTCCCGAATACGTTCCCTCTGAAAAAAAAATAATTTTAATGTGTATGGGTTTTTTTGTTTTGTTCTCTTTTTCTGTAAGAGTAGACTTTCTGCTTAACTGATATTTATTTCATTCCTCATTTCTGTTCTGACCAACTTCTAAATTTTGTATCCCAGTGGTGGCAATGGGGAAGAAAGTGGTGAGAGAGGATGCACTAGTTCTCATAGAAAGGAACAGATAAATTACCTGGTGAGGTAACTGTTGGAGCCTGGATTTGAATTCATGAGTACTGAACCATAAATCATTCTGGCTATTCTTAACTCCAAAAATAAAGTTTCCCTCCTTGAAGCAAATGTTCCTTTCCTCTGTTGACAGTGGCTATGGTGTCTGTTTTTGCAAAAGCTAGTGGAAGTCCCATCAAGGACAAAATGGGGAAAATCCATATTTCTTGAAGGCTCTAAATTGTTCAAGGATGAAACAGTATGGGCAAGTTAAATTGTAAAAGCAGGACTACATTTAGATCTGAGTCTGATGAGAGATACTAAGCTTGTAGCTATTTAACATGAGTGAACCTAATACTGAACCTACCTGATTATCAGAGCATTTGAATGCTAAAGGTTGTTAGCAAGTGGACATAAAACAGGCTTATACATCTATCAACACAGTAAACAAAGTGGCGGGGGGGAACAAGATGACTATTACAAGCTTAATATTTGTTATATCCTCACGTGGAATCTTCATAGGGGATAAAAATAGGATTTTTAAACTATATGAACTTATGAAATGAATGTCTATGTTCAGGCAGGTACAGTAATCTCCCTGTAGGCCTGAGTAATACATGAAGTACTAACGGGCTGTATTTTACATTACATGGTAATCTTTACATAAGCCCACCCATAACTKCCATTCACAAGAAACAGAAATTTGGTTTTAAACAGTATGTTACCCTAGAAAAGCCCCACAGACTGTCGAAGTGAGATGTTAATTTTGCTTTCAGGAGTCCTACGTTTGCCATTGGCATTAGGAGATGACTGGGCCACAACAGTGAACACTCAGGTTGCTGAGATGGCTCTACTTTGCTAACTAAAAAATCAGGAGAAGTAACAACAGTTTTCTTGTATTGTCATTACTCATAAGGGTTGTATTATCATTACTCACACCATCACCTATAAGAAACATGATACTAGAACTATATCAAATAAATATGGTTAAGGAATATGAATAAAGTGCACCAGCATGTATGTTGTAGCTTTCTTATCTAGTCCCTTGAACATGAACTAAGAATCGGAAGGGTGTTAAGTGCCTACAAACATACTATGCGAGATGGTTGAATACTGCAGCTGTGGGCAGACAACAAAAGGTACTGAAGCTGGGACTCAGACTAGCTTTCTCCTGGATGGATAAACTAGATTCTATGACAGATTAGGACAAGTTCTGTCTCTTGTTACACATTTAAAAGCCCTGTACAATTTGTAAAGCCAATAAAGTCTCACTGAACTGAATCCACCTTCTATTTATGGTCTATGACAATACCTGTAGAAATATTTATCTTATTAAACCTAGCTTTTATTAATGATTGCTAGCCTATCATGGTATTTCTCCACTAGTATGACTGGTGACATTGCAATCTATGATGGAGCTCCTATGATGGACACTACCGTGTAGGTGGCATAGCCTGGAACCAGCTACTCGGAGAGATTGTGGAATCTTCTTCTGTGGAGATTTTCCAAACCTGCCTGGATGCGACCCTGTGCCATGTACTGTAGGTGCCCTTGCTTGAGTAGGGGGGTTGGACTTTATGGGACCTCTCCAGAGGCCCCATCCAACCTCTATCACTTGTTGATTCTGTGAAAGGCCTCATTCTTTACCTCCCCTACTCGCATCTCCTCTGTTTTCAAAGCTGCAGCATGACATTATACAGATTAGGGGTGGACCTGCTGGAGAGCAGCCCCACAGAGAGGGACCTCGGCGTCATGGTGGATGACAAGATGACCATGAGGCAGCAGTGTGCCCTGGTGGCCAAGAAGGCCAATGGGATCCTGGGGTGCATTAAGAAGAGCATCTCCAGCAGGTCGAGGGAGGTGATCGTCCCCCTCTACACAGCCCTGGTGAGGCCACACCTGCAGTACTGTGTCCAGTTCTGGGCTCCCCAGGACAAGAGGGATGTGGAGCTGCTGGAGAGAGTCCAGCGCAGGGCTATGAGGATGATCAGGGGCCTGGAACATYTGCCCTAGGAGCAAAGGCTGAGGGAGCTGGGCCTGTTCAGCCTGGAGAAGAGAAGGCTGAGGGGGGACCTGATCAGTGTCTATAAATACCTCAAGGGAGGCAGTGAGGAGGAGGGGGCTGGCCTCTTTTCAGTGGTGGCCAGCAATAGGACTAGAGGAAACAGCCATGAGCTGAGGCACCAAAAGTTCCACAGGAACTTAAAGAAACACTTCTTAACAGTGAGGGTGGCAGAGCCCTGGAACAGGCTGCCCAGAGAGGTTGTGGAGTCTCCTTCTTTAGAGATCTTTAAAACGTGCTTGGATGCAGCCCTGTGCCACGTGCTCTAGGTGACCCTGTGTGAGCAGGGGGGTTGGACTAGACGGCCTCTGAGGTCCCTTCCAACCTTAAGCGTTCTATGATTCTATGATTAAATATGTTTAGTTATCAATTCATTATATTAGCATGGAATCTCTCAAATACCAATTTATTTGTACAAAATTGAGTTGCTCTGGTTCCTCAGAGAGGAGGCTCAGTCTTTTTAGTCCTACTTTTACAGTGAGAGGTTCAAGTTTTTTTTTTTTTTTTGAAGCAACTGTTTAAGCCATCTAATGGTGTAGTACTCTTAGTCTGATATGCCATTTGTCTTGTTCTTAATGAATCTTTGATCAGTTTATACCTAGTTCACAAGCTGCTTGTGTTTTACTGTCCACAGGAGGGGAGAAAAGAGTAAGGACTTAATTAAAAAAGGTCAAAACAGTGAGAGGTTCAAGTTTTTTTTTTTTTTTTTTTTTTTTTTTGAAGCAACTGTTTAAGCCATCTAATGGTGTAGTACTCTTAGTCTGATATGCCATTTGTCTTGTTCTTAATGAATCTTTGATCAGTTTATACCTAGTTCACAAGCTGCTTGTGTTTTACTGTCCACAGGAGGGGAGAAAAGAGTAAGGACTTAATTAAAAAAGGTCAAAATAGTAAACAAATTTGAAAGGGTCAATGTACTTCAGAGTGTAAAACAATGTCAGATCATGGAAAGATTGCCTTCATCTTAATTCTCTGCCTCACATAAAGGTGTCGGTACTTCTTATGCTTTCCTGATGCTAACAAAGCAAGACAAGAGCTGACTTGTGAAACTGGGTTCTGCTGTTAGAGACCTGCTGCCTTTCCAGCAGAGTATTTCAGTGTGTCACAGCATATAAATAGCCCTTGGAGAGCAATAGCACACAATTGTGCTGCTTGCTRTATGCACAGTAGAGCCAATTAGAAGTACTGAGTCTGTTTTGTGGCTTTGATTTGGCAAGATGTATTTGTTTCCTTTTCTTTTTTGGAGGGGTGTGTGTGTGTTTCTTACCCTTGTACTGCAGACCACATGTATTATTCACTTGTAAGGTAAGGACTTTAATATCAGAAAATCAGAGATTGCTGGTAGTGTGAATTAACAATTTTGCTTTTGGCTACCATTTTGGRGCCCAACAGAACAATCCTATAGAACTAAATATCTACATTAGTTGGCCTTGAAATGTGTGCAAATCTCTGTGGACTTTGTGTGTAGCTGAGTTGTTTGCTTTTCTAATAAAAGCAGTTTTCTCCCCAAAAAAGCCCCCAAATCTGTGCATTTAGTTAGCTCTGTAATGACAAGCATTGTTGAATTTTTTTTTTTTTTTTTTGGCCAGCAAACAAATCCAATGCTGATTCTGAGGCAAGGTCAATTAAAATAAATAAACATTTTTGCTTTCTAGGGAAGCTTTTGCTTCAGAAATGAAACAAATTATGTTCTATTCCAAAGTATAAATTGACTCAGACTATTGATAGCTTTCATTTGGGAACAAGTAACTCATGGAATCAAGTAGAAATGTATGGTTTATATATTTTTTACATTATTGCTGCTTACAACTAGTGTTAGTACTCCCATTAGCTTAATTATTCTTGATTTCAGAGAATCTGCTTATGTATTAAAGCAGGCCTAAAGCAAAGAACTCAAACAAGAATTAAGAGCCATAAAAGAGAAAATTGGAGTTGATTCCTCTTATGTACACACATGCACTAGCTCTTTGCAAAAGGTACTTTACAGCTTAATCCACAGTGCTGACTTTTCCAGTATGCTGTCCTAAGCATGCTGCTTTGTTGTGCAATCTTGGGGTTTGGGTTGAAATGCCATGCTTTATCTTGAAGCCCATCATGCCAAAAGAGTTCCTTTGTAAGGCCATTAATAAAACCACTCAAGACAAGTTAGCTAGTACTGCAAAATGGTTTCAGTGAGTGTCACAGAATTGGRCAATTGTACCAATGTTCTGATTTCAAAAAAGGCAGAAGTCTCTCCACATGGGGAAGACGGCAAATTTAAGGCACAAGATATCATTTCTTCACCATAATCTCTATTTTCTTCATTGTGTCTTTTCTTATTCTGGCTTTTCTTACCCATGTATGTTTAACTACTACTATATTTACTTGTCTATTGATGAACCAACCAGCTCATCCCAGATGGAGTATCAGTACTGATAAAAGTTTCTTTCACAGTTTAAAGTTGGAAGTGACCTCTATAGAGATCACCTAGTCCAACCTTCCTGCTCAAGCAGAGACACCCAGAGCATGTGGCACAGGGTGGCATCCAAGTGGGTTTGGAAGACCTCCAGAGAAGGAGACTGCACAACCTCCCTGGGCAGCCTGTGCCAGGGCTCTGTCATCCTCACAGTGAGGAAGTTACTCCTCACCTGGAGATGGAACTGCCTGTGTTTCAACTTAAACCCATTACCCTTTGTCCTGGTCACCTGGTGACCCTGGTGTCGCTGGTCGCCACTGAGAAGAGCTTGGCCCTTTCCTCCCTACTTTCCCCCTTCATATACGTATATGTGTTAATTGTATTCCCACTCAGCTTTCTCTTCTCCAGAGAAAACAGCCTACCTCATCCAGTCTGTCCTCATATGAGAKACGTTCTAGTCCCTTAATCATCTTGGTTGACCTCCGCTGGACTCTCTCCAGCAGCTCCACATTCCTCTTGTACTGAGGAGCCCTGAACTGCACACAGTACTCCAGGTGYGGCCTCACCAGAACTGAGTAGAGGGGCAGAATCACCTCCCTTGACCTGTTGGCAACACTCCTCCTGATGCAGGCCAGGATCCCATTGGCCTTCTTGGCCACAAGGGCACACTGCTSACTCATGGTTAACTTAGTGTCAACCAGGACTCCYAGRTCCCTCTCYGTGGAGGTGCTTTCCAGCAGGTTGACCCCCAATCTGTACTGATGCCTGGGGTTATTCCTCCCCAGGTGCTGRWCCATGCACTTGTCCTTATTGAACCTCATGAGGTTCCTCTCTGCCCAACTCTCTAGCCTGTCCAGGTCCCTCTGCRTGGCAGCACAGCCCTCCGGAGTGTCGGCCACTCCACCCAGCTTGGTGTCATCTGTAAACTTGCTCAGGGTGCACTCCGTGCCCTCGTCCAGGTCATTGATGAACAAATTGAACAGCACCGGGCCAGCACTGATCCCTGGGGGACACCACTGSCCACAGCCTCCAACTGGACTCGGCCCTATTTATCACCACCCTCAACAAGTGGAAGGTCTTTCTCTTGCCCATTTATCTCTTTTTACCTGAGCTGTGCAGTTCATGGGGACTAGCCTTAGCTGTAAAGACAGAAGCAAAGAAGACATTTAGTAACTCTGCCTTCTGAGCATCCTCTGTCCCCAAGGCCCCCTCCCTGTTCAGCAGCAGGCCTACATTTTCTCTCATCTTCCTCATGCTGCTGACATATTTATAGAAACCCTTTCTGTTGTCCCTGACATCGCTTGCTAACTTTAATTCCAGACAGGTGTTGACCTTCCTCATTGCACACCTGCATTCTCTGACCTTGCGCCTGTATTCTTCCCATGCGGCCTGGCCGTTGTTCTACATGCTGTATGCTTTTTTTTTTTTTTTTTTTCCTTTTTTTTCATTAACTTTGCCTAACAGCTCCTTGCCCATCCATACAGGTCTCCTGCTCTGCTTATTTGACTTCTTTATTGTGGGAATGCACTGATCCTGAGCTTGGAGGAAGTGGTTCTTGAATATTAGCCAGCGCTCCTGGACTCCCTTTCCTTCTAGGACCCTGACCCAGGGGACTGCTCCAAGGAGATCCCTGAAGAGGTCAACGTTGGCTCTCTTGAAGTCCAGGGTAGCTATCCTACTTCTTGCCCAGCTTCCTCCATGCAGGATTGTGAATTCCAACATCTCATGGTCACTGCAGCCAAGGCTGGCCGCAACTGTCACATTTCCCACTAGACCATCTCTGTTTGTTAGTATCAGGTCTAGCAGCGCCCCTCCCCTTGTTGGCTCCTCAACCACCTGCATCAAGAAGTTATCTGCAATGTTCTGCAGGAACCTCATGGACTGTCTGTTCCTGGCTATGTTGTTTTCCCAGCAGATATCAGGGTGGTTGAAGTCCCCCAGGAGGACCAGGGCCTGTGATCGGAGGGCTTCTTTCAGCTGCCCATAGAATGCTTCATCCATTTCCTCRTCCTGGTCAGGAGGCCTGTAGTAAACTCCCGCCACCGTGTCGCCCCTGTGGTTGGCTTGGCCTTTTATCCTCACCCACAGGCTCTCTGCCTGCTCTCCATCCTCTCTTATGTTGAGCTCTATACATTCCAGTTGCTCTCTCACATAAAGAGTAACTCCACCACCTTGCCTTCCTGCCCTGTCCCTCCTGAAGAGCCTGTAGCCCTCCATGGCCACATTCCAGTCATGGGAGCTGTCCCACCATGTCTCAGTAATTGCGATGAGATCATGGCCCTGTAGCTGCACGTGCATCTCCAATTCCTCTTGTTTATTCCCCATGCTGCATGCGTTTATGTAGAGGCATTTGAGTGGGGCTCCCAATGTGCTCCCAATGTCCTTGTCAGGACAGCTGCAGCCTGACTATATGGGCCTCCAGAGGTCCTCGTATTTTGCCCTATGGCCTCTTCAGTCCTAGAGGACCCTTCACAGGCAATGGCACTAGATTGCTGCGGGTGGCATAACAGGCCGTCAGCTACCATCTCGTCTGCCGCCACGCCGATACCCACCTCCCACCTTGAATCTACTTTAAAGCCCTCTGATGAGCCCTGCTGGCTCCTGACCCAGCACTCTCTTCCCTTTTGAGAAAGATTTATCCCACTGGATTCTGTCATRCCTAGTGCTATGTAAGGCTTCCTGTTACTGAAGAAACCAAAATCATGGTGATGACACCAGCCACGGAGCCAYATGTTGATGGACAGTACCCTGTGATTTCTTTCTGCATTGCTGGCAGCACTGCAAAGAATCAAACAGAAAATGGCCTGAGCACCTGAGTTCCTGATTGTCTGCCCCAGTTCCCTGAAGTCCCTTTTGACTGCCCTCAGGCTATGCGTCGCTGCTTCCTCTCCTCCCACATGTAGAACTATCAAAGGATAATAGTCTGTGGGTCGTGGGTCGGACCAGTCTGGGAAGTCGCCTGGTGACATCCCTAATCCRGACCACAGGATGACAACAGACCTCTGTTGAGGTAGGGTTGGGTCTAGCTATCGGACCCTCTGTTCTCTGAATCAGGGAATCTCCCACAATGATAACTCGCCTATTCCTCCTCCTGCCCATGGTGACAACCTGCGCAGTTGGCCTTTCTGACTACGGCACCTTTTTTGGAGGGAAGGGACCCAATCTCTCACCCTCTGCTGACTGCCCTACCTTCTTCAGGGCCTCATACCTGTTGGCCTAGGGCACCCAGTAGGGTAAGATGGGAGAAGGTTTCTTCTTGATACCTCGAGCTTGGACTTTTACCCATAGATTCCTCTGCTCTTTTCTTTCTTCTTGTCTTGGCTGGGGAATGGAACCTGTAGAAATCCATTGTTGGGCACTTCCTGGTGCCTGCCTCTGTTTCTCCCACTCTCACCTAGAGATTCTCCTTAACTTTTCAACCTCGTCTTTTAGTTCAGCTACCATGCTGAGCAGGTCCTCCACCTGCTCACACCTCACACAGGTGCCCTCCCCCAGGCGATCCATAGGAAGTGTCAGGCTGTGGCACTCCTTGCAGCCCGACACCTGGACGGCTGCATGCTTGAGCAGCTGCTCAGTCTGAGTGCCTATCTCCTTCTTAGCAGGTGCTATCGTAGCCCTCCGCCAGACGCGCCACATTCCTAGTTGCTCGTGCTCCCTGGGGGAGGCTCTTGTAGGTGGGGGCTTGGGCCGCCTTGCCCTGCCGACTCCGCCCCCGCTGCGCCTGGGCCGCCTGGGGCTGGGGGTGCCTCGCTCGCCCTGCTCGGGTGCGTGCGCTGCACTACGCGGCTTGGGGCCGCTGGTTTAGCTCTTCTTGGAATGGTCTCACGGCGCAAGCCTCCACTCCAAAGCCGTCACCTACGAGGATGTGCTAGTGCAAGGGGCATCCTTGCCCAGGGACTCAGTTTGCAGCATGTCTGCTAGCAGGACAGAACAAGTAAAGGCCAGGCCTATGAGCTCCTCCCCTAGAAGAGGGATGTGATCTGCCTCTGCAGCAGTACTGATGAAACAAAAATAGGTAACCTTATCAACAGAGCAAATACATCACTTGGAAAAATCTCTCATAGGCAGAAAGGAAAGCAGGATTTTTGTCTTAAGTAGCAATTATGCATAGCTTTTCTTCCCTCTCCCCAACCCSAGTAATTGAAGCTATATCTGTATGTAAGCATGGTAGTATAAAATTCATTTGTAACTTAGGGACATCTACTTGGCATTTGATAAGATGAATGCATGTGCTAGTTAATAGAAAGGACTGAGAAAAAAATCGGTATGTAGGTCTCATACATACATCAATATACACACTGATGTATGTAATATAGCATGCTTATATGTTTTGCAACATGATCATATTTTTGATTCTATGAAGAGAGCTGCTAGCAATCTTATCAATAATTCTTTTTAAATCTAGTTTCCTGAATTATTAAATACATCTCCTATTGTTCTGACTTTCTTTTGTTACTCTCAGTCTGCAAAGCAGTGCTCCATAGCTTARCCTAATCTAAGGAACAGAGGAATTAATTTACATTTTCAGTCCTGGAAGCAAGCACCTTTGTTTTGGATCAGTGCTCAGTTGAAAATAGAAGTCCAAATAATGTTATGAGGACAGGAGCTTCTCATGTATCTTGTGGCATATAAACTGGAATGCAGCTCCAGAAAAGCCCGTAAGAATACAATATCACCTTGGACTTAGCCTTAAGAATTTCAAATATACCCATTTTTTTGAAAAGTGAGGCCCTGAGACAGCAACTCGGCTTCCAAAATCTTCTCTTCCTCTCCAAGACTATCATAAAGATCAACATGCACCGGATATGAGGTGTCATTATATGTGCATGCATATGCACTGAGCTCACGATTTCAATACTCGTAGGACTTAATGGTTCTTGTTACTCTCGTTCTGGTTCTCATTACTCTGTGTTTGATCTGGATCTGTCCTCTGCAGAAGAATATCTAAAAGGCTCCCTACCTGCAGCCACACATTTCTGTAGACATGCCAAGGAGCAAGAGTGAATTACATTCTCCTGAGTTCTTTGCAGTTAAATATCTGTTAGTACCCAAGGAAGCAACCTAACCTTAGATAGTCCTATGTAGTCCTATGTAGTCCTATGTAGTCCTATGTAGTCCTATGTAGTCCATGATATTACAGCCACTTCTGTAGGTACAGAATGATATATCCATTGATCATACATTTTCTCATATTGCAGACTTGTGAGCTGTTGAACAAACTGATAATCTTCTATAGGAAGGGATAAGGGAGTACAGAATAGGACTGCTAAGAATGGACATGTACTGAGGGTTGTTGCACGGAGGGTACTGAGGTTACCCATGGTGTGTATATGTTGCTGTGAAATAAAATCATATGATCATAAAAAATGAGGATGTTGGAGGGGTGGAAGTAAATCCAATTTTTAGTTTTTTTCTTCCTTACAAATTAAGGATTAATTTATGTATACAGATTTGCTGGAAACATGATTGTTTGAGTGATAGTGATCATAAAGGCAGAAACCCTTTACTGTGCTGTGAAGAGCCTCAGAGCACAGATCTTTGTAATGGTCCATCTCATACACCAATTGAACAGACACAAACCTGCCAAAGGCAAATGAAACTTTGAAGAGCAAATGGGACACTTTAGGTTTGCTTGGCATCATCAGTATAATTAGGTGGAATGCAGTGACTGTTTAAACAGCATGTAGTGTTGTGACTATTTTCCCCAAAAAGAAAGGAGGTCATTTAAGGACTTGACACATGACAGTGTTTAAACTAGCTTTGAATAATGGTGTTATTTTTGAGATAACTTTAAAAAAAAAAACAGTAAAGCAGTTACAGGACTGTCTGATCACTGCATTTGAAGCATAAGAGAATATTAATAGAAATTGCATTAGAGTAATAGTGGGTGAGAAAAGAATGTGACATCTATTTAATTGCTGAGTACCTTAATAAGAGAGTGAAGGGAAGAAGATTCTTAAATCCCTAGACTCTTTCTGTTAAAATGTAATAAGAGATCTTTTCTTTGAGTGCATCGGTTCAGTCAGCAGAACCATTAGAGTCAAAGAGGTTACTCTTCAGTGTCTTCTCCATCATAGATCTTTCACCCCCTCTTTTGGTCTTGGGTGTAGTGTGTTTTTTCTTTATTTTTTTTAACTTTCTTTTCTCTGCAAAACAATTCTTTCCTGTCCATCTTAGCTGTCTTTTAAAAGTTCTCCTGCCAGTAAATATTGCATGCTGCTCAAAATAAGTAGAAGGAATAAATTTTGTTGCTGGTAATAGGTGTACATAACTTATCAACATAAAGGGATAATAGAGAATTCTAATTACCTGTATAATCTGAATAACTGCTATGAAGCCTTAGTTCTAGACCATCCTTTCTGTCGCCACTGCTGAGTTTAATTCATCGGTAGTTTTCCGAGAAAACAGACTTGGGCTGAATGCTCCAGTGCTTTATATCTTATATTTTTTTATAGCAAGACTAACTGTAGTTTACCATTCTGCCATGAAAATACTCTGCAGCTATTTTGCACGAGTGGATATGATACCCATGTCACCAGGCTAGATAAGATACCTATGTCATCTGTGTTGAAACTCCAGGCACAGCTGTGGCCTGTGGCACTGTCTATACCTGGTTAATGAGGCAAAATATGTGGTTCATAAAATAGTACCCTATTTTTGAACTTTGCACATGATGATGTGATGCACATCATCACACATTTGCACATGGTGATGTAATGCCTTATCAAGATGAAAATGAAAAATCTCCCATGCCATTTTCTAAGCACAAGGTGAACAGAATTGTCTTGAGCCATTTCCATTCAAGTTCACAGATAGGACTGATTATTATCTAACCTCCTAATTGTRACTGATGTGCACAACATGCACATGATGTGCACAACATGTGCCCCCGTGACAGCATACTTAACTACCTGAGGTCTTGGAATTTGAGTCATTTATTTTTGTTTTGTAGAGCTTTTTAATATACTGTAAAATTTCCACTTGAGTGCTTTTTTTCAAGATGGTCACTGAAATGAAAATGGTATATCACAATGTCACTTATGTTTGTACTTCTGTAGCTACTGCTGCCATTTGATACTAGTGGACTTTTGTGCAAGTAGCAGAACATTCACTATTTTTATTGTAGTGTTTGAGGCAAAACTCTGGGAAGTTAAACTGCATAGGAGGAAATGCCAGTGGATGTCTTTTTGAAAAGTATATTAAATGAATTATGCAAATCTATATAACAAATCTGTATATCAATCTAATGTTATTGTCAATTAAAAGCAGTTGGTAGGAAGCGTTCTAAAGGAGCAGRCTGAAAAGCAATGTCATATTGCTGGTCTTCAGGAGAGCAGACTTCAGACTGTTTGGAGCAATCTCATGGGATATGGCCCTGGAAGGAAATGGAGTCCAGGAGAGCGGGCTGATATTCACTAATTCCCTTATCCAATTTCAAGAATAGTTCATTCTCACAAGCAGGAAATCAAACAAAGGCATTAAATGAACGAGAATGAAATTCAAATATAAAAAGAAAGTGAACAAGGTGTGAAAGCAGTGATGGGTGATGCAGGAGAGTACAGTGACAAGCGTAGGAAATTTAAAGCTCATTTAGAATTGTTGCCTCTCAGGTCCTCTGCCAGTATCAAGAAAAGCTCCTACAAGTACATAAGCACCTAAAGGAAGGCTAGGGAAGATGTGAGTCTGTTGTTTACTGGGGCAGGCATCCTGGTGACAAAGGACACAGGAAAGGCCTAGGTACTGAATGTTACCTTCACCTCAGTAAGACTACCCCTCAGGAATCCCAGATCCTGATGGGATAAGAAGGAAGTCTGGAGCAAAGGACCTGACCCACATGAATGAAAGAACTCCAATAAATGCAGCATATGTGAAGCAAATGGTCAAACACGTGATCATGCCAGAGTGATCATGCTGCATCAGCTCAGCAGAAGTGCAGGCAGGAAATAAGTCCATTCTCTGGAATTGTTCAGGACTTTCTGTTTGGCTGCTCAAATGCTTTCTAAGCACAGAGATTCATAGACTGGGTAATAATACACAATCTCCACAAACTAGGCTCATCCTCATCTCCTGCTTGGATGAGAGAAGGCTGCAAAATATTTTGGTGACTTGGTTTGTTTTCTTAGAAATTTTTGAAAGGTTACTATTCTAGGAAACAACTAGACAACTTCTCTGTAAAKTATGAAAACAGTTACTTAGTGATTAGAGCTACTGATTTAGATATCCCAATAGGACTAGACCAWCTCCTTAACCAGTCTGTATGCTTGCAGAAATACACATTTGTGTGTGCAAAACCACTTCTTCCATGTTTCCACATTCTGGAGGAATATATCGCTCTCCTGAAGATTACCCTYTGATTTCCTAACCTTAAAAAGGTAATATTGCTGGGCTGTTCCTTTTTCTTCTCTTATACCTCAACCTATATTTGAAAATACAATGTGAAAATACAATCCATAGGGCAAAGCTGAGTGGAAGATGGTGTGGTGAAGCCTCTTAGATGACTGCATTTCACTTTTGCCATGAGATATTTAGATTGCAAAATAATACCAGCTACGCCCACAGAGTTGTATGCACAAGATAAAGACATCTCAATCCATTTAAGAACAGTCTTTTTCTGGAACACAATTTTTAATTTAATTGATCTTTATATCTATGCATTAATTTGTATATCACATAGGAATAGATATCTTTACAGGCAAGAATATGGTTGTAATGTAAAAATAATAACAGCAGGGGCATGAATCAGGTGAATTAACTTGAGAATCCTTCTGTTTAAGTTGCATCTAAAACAACTCTTCTCCTCACAAATTTTTCTTTCCATCTGTGAAATAGTGTTCACACTCATCTTTGAGCAATTTTAATCTGGGTTTAAGAGTCATTTTCTGGAAGCAGTGTTACTAATTATATCAGTACAAGATTTTTCCTGGGCATAATGGCAGCTATATGGGCCATATATGCATAATCGGCTTATCAGATGCTTTTAGCTACATGGGAAACAGGAAAAACTTAGTTTCTTTGAGTTTTCACTCAAAAACAGTTTTCACAGTAAAACTGCAGAAAGCTCAGATTTTCCAAGCAGTAATCCAGATGGGAATGCAAACAAAGCAATCACCTTTGAGCATATTTTCCTTTATCCTGAACTTCAATGCATGAGATAAATGATGCTATCTTGTGAATTATACTATTGGGAAGTAGAAAGTAGTGATTTCCCCTACACACACACACACACACACACACACACACACACACACACACACACACATAAAACTGCTGCTATAGGTATTTCCAGGGATACTACTAGACAAATAAGAGTACATAGAAGAGAATATTTGGGATCATGAATGTTAAAGATAGTACTAATAATACTATGACAATTAAAGACCATAAACTGCATCTCYCTGAGAGGAATTGGTTGGCCTGGAAGCAGTAGCATTGATGACAAATATCCCAAAGTACTTTACTATTGTAAACAGCTTGCTGATATTGCTGTTTGCAAGCTTTAAAATAGCTTTACAGTGTGTAACATTCTCTTTTTTTAAATCTGTTTACCCCTGCTGACACTGTCTCATCACGTTTCTTAGTCAGATCCAGATGTTTCTTGAAAGTAGGTTTAAGTGCCACTAATGAAGCACYTTAGAGGTTCCATGTCTCAGCACAGATATATGCATTTTTCAAGTTTGAAATCTCTCATGTGCACAAACATAGAATTAATTTATCAAGGAAAATAGCGTCTTCTATCTAATACTAGATCCTTTCTCCTTGCCTTTGTAAAATCTTTGAGTTCCTTTCTGAAGAAATAGATGCTACTTTCTATGCATTATGGTAACTTAAGTAAGAGCTGCAAATCAGAGAAGCTTTTATTCTCATTRTGCTATAGAGAAAAGTAAAATAGTAAATCCTTTAGTGAGGCAGGCTAGAAGATTTTCATCTTGAGATGTGCGAGAGTGCCCTTTAATTGGCAAAAAGTTGTACTGTCCTTTGGTGTAAGTTGATCGTGAATACTTCAGGGGAGCTAGTAAATCCTGAGGGTGTCAGTCCTGAGAACTGTAGAATGGGGCATGACCTGCACAGGCAATACCAGTATTAAATGCAAATGGCAAGAATGTTCTCTGACCTTTGATATCTCTGGAAAATAGACTGTTGCTTTTATATAGCGTGTGTGTGTGTGTATATATTTACATATATACATATTAAAAACTAAGTTGAACACRATATTGTAGTTTGTTGCCTTAAAAGATTTATGTTTTGTTCATTTTTTTTTCCTTCACCAGATGCGTTTACTAACGAAAGTGTCTTTGATGATGTTTGTTACCTTGAGATTGATTAATATATAATGGCAATAGCACATAGTATCACCTATAGATGAGTAAATAAGAGCAGATTAATATTCAAAGTAGGAAGTATTCTCAGAAAGCAGCATACTAATTAATCGAATGCAATAGATGAACTCTGTAGAAGTGTAATTTTTTCCACGCTTCAGGAAGGGGCTTCTAAAGTGCATAGTTTGTAAGTGCTTAACATTGCTAAAAAAAAAAAAAAAAAAAAAAAAAAGTAGATTTTCCTGTAATATCAATCTGTTTCTGAAAGGTGATACTTCTGTTGATTTTTGTTAATTTTACCAGCATGTTTCACTTAAGGAAATTGGACAACATGGGAACATATTTTTTGTTTCAAATCACTGGTTAATAAAGAACATCCCTCAACAGGGTGTTGCAAAGATTGTGTGATGCTGCAATGTTTTCTAGAATCAAGCATGGTGAGACTTCTGCAAGTAGCAAATGAAAGTACTAGAACGAAAAACAATGTGTAATTGTAGAGAAAGGTTGTTACATAAAATAATTTGCTTTAGGTATGCTTTCTCTTCCTTTGTATTTGCCTTTTCAAATGGTCTGGCACCCGCAGCTAAACACTTGTGCAGAGAAATGCTATTTAACTCTCCTCCCCAGCACCCCATAAGAGATGTTTGCAAAGAGAAGATAATTCCAAAGTACTTCATTGTGATTATGCTTTTTTATCTCCTACCGACATTTTTTTTTAAAGTTATCTGTGTCTTCTGTGATTCTCCCACTTATATATGTGTGTATTGCAGTAGCACCTGAGGACCGTGATGATGGAGTAGGGTCATGCTACAACAGAAGAAGTGGGTAATACCAGCGTTTATGCAGTAAGGGACAGTTTGCCTACCTATGGAGCTTTCATTGGTTCAGAGAAAGAGGCTCCTTGGGGGAGTGTGAATGCAAACTGTAGTCCTCTAAGAGGAATATATTGAGGGTTTTTTTGGGGGGTGGGAGTGGGGGATGAAGGAGGAAGGTTGTGTTTTTCCTAGAGTGCCCAGTTCTCAAGGTTTTTCACTTGGGATAGAATTTATACTATTGCTGGCAATCATGCAGGAGAGGAGTTATTGCAATTAAGACAATCTTAGTGCAACTCAGCAAAGACCTCCCAACGCATCGTGGGGAAAATGAGTTCAGGTGGCTTAGGGGACCACTTCACAAACAAACTGGAGAAGTTAGGTCTAATTTCAATTTCATATTTATCTTTCCTCTGTAAATTACCCATACATGTAAGTATCTTTGTTTTTTCATGAAGCTAACATCTGTAAAATGAATGTACATATAGAGTTAATTAAGGGTTGAGTGTGCCATGCAATATGTTCCCTACAGCTGATATCTATAGGATGTCAAATGCTTTGGATTGAATTCACTCGTGATTCAAATGCAGGCTTATCCAGCTGTACCTTTTCTAGTCTGAGGGGAAGCTGGCAGAGCTACAAACACAGAACTAATAAGGGCAATCAACTGTCTCTCTGTATAAAGATGGGGCAATATCTGCCCTTAAAGGCTAGGCTCCAAAACTCCTCTCAGGTGGAGTTCTTTGGTTAGGACAGGTGTTGAAGGAATAGGGTGTGACAGTAGTTTCTTTGAACCACAAAAACCATGCCTAATACCCTTATATAGTATAAGGTCCAATTCATATATATTTTTTTCTAATTAATCTGAAAAATACCTACTGACATTAAAAGTGATTTGTTTGAGTAAGGGAGGCATTAGTATGTCATTCAGAATTTATTCATATTTTATTCGTATTTTACAGAGGATTTAAGAATCCTTCAGAAAGAATTGTATTATGCACATATAATATTGGTTATGTATAAGACTGCTTGATTCTAGAGTGAACAAATAAAAAGGGCAATTTTATCCATTATTCTTCCATTTTCACTTTGCTGTCAAAAATAAAATTAATAATAATACTATTTCTAGCATGTCTGAATGTCTATTGAAATAATAAATCAAGCTCCCAAGACTTACGTCTTGGTGATTTTAAAAATACATAAACATTGATGATCTTGATTTTTTTTCAGCTTTGCTTTTTTGTTTCCCACTTTGATAGCATATCAAACCACTCTTAATAAATCAGTTATCCAAGCTAAATTGTATACTGCATGTAGAACAGTTTATACCACGCAGAAACACAAATGGGTCTGGCAACTACACTGAGATGTAAAGAGATTCGTAAATGAAATATTTACCCAAAAAATCTGAGGTACAAAACAGAGCCAATTAGATTTCAGAAAGCAGATGAGTTTTTAAATGCAATCTTGAACTTGGAGGGAGAATCTATCAGGAGATAATTGATTCCACCAAACAGAAACAATCATGGAAAACATTSTGCCACCAGAGGATTCTAGGGGCTATAGAAATGGCAATAACGCTATGCTTTTCTTCATAATATTTCTGACAGATTTCTGCAAGGCTTTGTGCTACCTTGCTGAGCAGAAAACCCCTCTCCTGTTACACTACGTTGCCTGTTTTTGTCCCGTTTCCTTCCCAGGTGCTGAGGGCAGCACTGCTCTTGGCACTCCTTCTCCTGCAGTGAAATCTGGGATGAACTGTGGGGCTGCAACCAGGCAAYCGATGGGTGCCCTGGTCCCCTGAAGGGCACAAGTGGCAGAAGGAGCCCAAACCTGGCCTATTCTCAGCTTTGCCATGCTTCTCAACTCCCTTGTTTGCTTTTCCTCCAAGTCTTCCTGCCCTGTAGTGCCAGTGGCCTGGCTTAAACCTGGGCTGCCTGCTTCCAACCATTCCCCACCTTTATTTGAGCTGCAAAAATCTTTTTTTTTCCTGTATAGATGAGGAGCAATGAGTCATCCTGCATGCCATCAGCCATTTTGAGGTGCGAGTAAGAACTGTTGTCTTTATTCCGTATATAGAAAATAATTCAGAATAAATGAATCCATTTGGACTTCATTGGCTTTTTCCTCAGGTGTGGATACAAATTGGGCYGATCTTTGGCTGTTTTGGGCTTATAATTCTTATTTTTGTGTTATTTCTGGGACTGCAGTGACTAGAACAGACATTTCCAATGTGCTCAAGTAAAGAGATATAATAAAAAGAGCACATGGTTAAAGGATTGCTATTACTCTGCTTACCCAATGGGACTAAATTAATCAAACTCCCACAAAACAGGGTTTCTGACATGTGCTTTGATTTTTCTTTCTCTCTACCTGTACAAAGAATGTGCTTACACAGGCTTAAAAGATTGTATGGAGTAATTATTCTGGCCCATATATAAATAATATGTTATCTCTTACTGATGCTCAGCAATTTTACTGCTTTTTATTTTTGCTATGCCCTCTTTTTTCATCAATTTTTTTAAATACTTTTAAATACTTTTTGTTAAAAAAAGTACATTTGCTTTGTAAAAGAGGATGATTCATTATCGGAATATGTGTGTGCATTTCTAACCTCTATTCCTCTTTCAGCAAGCTTTTTTGTTAATTTATTTAGAATTCTGCAGAAGGTTTTGTACAATCATATAATTTTATATAGTTACACTAAAATGTTGTTCTATTTTGAAAAGGTTTTCRGCCTCTATTTATTTTTTTCTTAATGTTTCCCACAAAGAAAAATGAGATAGGAACTTTTTTAATCTCATTTTTTTTTCTGGATGGGTAGCAATACAAACAATGCACTCCTCTCCAGGAGTGATAGGAAGGATTACCATGGTATGACAGCAAAGAATGAGAAAACCTCTCGGAATGACACGATAGGCAAAGTGGGAGGTGCTGTTATTTTAAAACAAGTTAATCCATGATCAGGAGAGCTAAAGAAACCTTTTTCTTTCATGTCCTGTGTGCTTGCTCTGACAACAGTAATCTCGGCCTCCACCTGYGTCTCCTATGCCATTGTCTTTCTAATCCCTGACTTCTGCATCCCTAAATCTCCTGAATATCTCATGCTCCCTCCTGTGTTTTCTAACTAAAGGCTGGACAAGAAACAGCATGCGTTACAGATGGTGGTGAGCTGCACGTTTGCTGAGTGGCAGCTGATAGACCAAGCCGAGCAGATGAGCACTGAGCAGATACTGCAGCCTCGTGTCCCAGTTTCTGCCTTAGCAGCTGCCAGAAATCTCTACTACCTGCCCATTTAGCTGATATTGATGGATAGAGAGTCCATCCCTCCCGTAGCAAAGCTAAGGAAGTCTAAACATTTCACTGAACGCTTGGAGAGTGAAACATGGGTTGTGTTGCTTTTAATTGTCACTTAGTCGTATTCAGTTGTTCAGGTAGTCTTTCACTGTACAGTTCCATGATCCATAAAAACCCAAGTTGCACTGAGTTGGCATTCCCAGTTCTGCTCTCCCCAGCCTTCCCAGGGAGAATGAGCCCTGGAAGTTGTCCTTGTTGTCTTTACTTTTGGTTGTGCTCATTAGGAGCACAAATGCACACGTATGTGGATTTCTCAGAATCTTTAATGACTTGCTTTAAGGAGAAATAAAATAATGCAGTGATTTAGGTATATAGGCTTTGGTCTTCATCCTATAAAAATTAGATTGTGGTATTTCAGTAGTAAGAAACTAAACTCTAAAGTACAAGTGGAAAGGGATGGGTAGGGAGTGAGAGTCACCAAAACTGAGATAGTTAGTTGGTGGAACTGTTGCTAATTTAATCCCCAGATTTCCAGAATCCCCAGAATCCCTCTTGCTTTGAGATAGTAAAGATAAAAATCCTATTCCTCTCCTTCTTACAAAATGCCTCTGATACGCAACACCGCAATTAACTTCCTCTACAATGTCTTTCCCTCTCCTGTTTGGTCTGCTGTCCTTTTGCTCTCAGCAGCTTTTCAGAGCAGTCTTGCTGTTGGGCTAATTTGAATATTGATAATTAGACTGTTTCTGTATTCCTCCCCTCAGCCCCCTTCCAAAAAAAACCCTATTGCTTCCAACTCAGCTGATTCAGTGAATAGATTCTGGAGGATGTATGTCTTCTTTAAAGATAAAATGCTAACGTTATAGTTATAAATAGATGAATAAAATCACATTGGTGAATCTCAGAAGCACTGCACTCAAGGAGAGCAATGCAATTGACAAGCARTTTAAGCTGGAGTGTTAAAGGATGCAGAAATAACAAGATTTGCATGAAAAATATTGAGATCATGAGTACATCAAATTTAAACGAAAAACTCACATGCCTCATGATTAAATCATAAGAGCTGGCATTACTGTTATAACATTCAATATCCTCAGCTTTTGAAGATAGTTTCATAATGAGAGTGGAGTGTATCTATCTGTACAGAAAATGAACATTGTTTATATATAGCTAGCTCATTATTATGAGAGTCAGGAATACAAGACAATACAGGTCAGAAGATCTCTGATGATCAACCAGCTATGGTTGAGCCCTTGTTGWCAGGAAGATAACCCCAAGCAAAGACAGAAAATAACCCTGCTTTCAAATGGGTCAGTCATTCAATCAGTCAATCAATCAGTGATTAAACAGTATCRCAAAACTATATAGAAAGAATTTCAATCAAGTAGCTGATTGTCTATTTATTCTCTTATCAGTGACAATTATTTACCTGGGAAAATAGAGAGTCACCCACATCAGTGGAACTGGCGGAAGGTCTAAAGAAAGGTCATTGCAAAGAGGCTGTCTTGTATCTGTCAGGTTTTACTCTTGAGTGACCTAAAACCATGCCAACTTTCTCTCTTTTTCTGTTGTTATTGTTGTGCTTTATGATGTACTTTGTGGTCAATAGCAACAACAAGAAAATAGACCTTTTTTTTATCAAAAAGAAAATATCAAAAGATATCAGAGAATATAGAATTTCCTCTTCTGTTTATGCTATCATAGTATACTGGCTATCTGTAAATCTGGKTTGTACTTACTTCCATGGGTTCCATGCTTTCTGCATGAATGAGAAGGTGTCACAAACAAAGATGCTTCWGGAAAATGCATATTGCTTAAAATTTTCCCTGCAATGGAAAGGGGAAAAAAAACCCTACAACCTTTTTACTTTAGGAGTGCTGAGATTTTGTTTGACACCTAACATGTTTTTTAACAATTTAAACCCATAAAACAATGAAAACCCTCATGACAATAAAAGGCAGTGTTTGTGTAGAGGTTTTGGTTTTTTAAGCAGAATTTWAAAAAAAATAAATAAATAAAGAGAATGATCTAAGTAGAATCCAACTGTCTGTAAGCTGCACTCTCCTGAATAAGAAACATGTCCCTGGGAAAGATCCACTGGCTGCACCTCTGAAGAAGCAATTGATTCTTCTACGTTTTAACTTTATAAGCTATGCATTCTTGAGAGCTTCACCCAAACTTATTTCTGATTAAAAGCAATTGATTTGGATGGGACCCTTGTCCCCGTTAAGGGATGTTTTTTTTCCCATCTGTTTTATCTTGGTGGTGTCTCTGAGGTGACATTCTGTTGCAATTGGCTTTATCGCCCATCATGAAGTTGCARTAGCATTTCATGTAGCATCCTGTGACTGACACCTGGACATGTTGTGAGTATTTCTTCATGCAATATCCCATAGCTGGTAGTGTGTCATAGGAAGGTTTTTGCCTTGAAAAATCAAAAATGCCGTTAACTAGCCAAAAGGCTGCAGAATTTGGAACCGCTTACTCTGGATAGTGCGGCATCTTCATGCTGTAAAGCAAACTCACACATCCACGTTATAGATTCAGCAGAAAATAACCATAGCTCCCTCCTAAAAATATCTGATTATTTCCTAGATGCCTATTTTGTCTTTCTGAATTTTTATTATAGAAATAAATTAACATTGGTACTGTGTTCGGTGTCAGCAGGCCTTGTTTGCTGGTTTGTTTGTTTAATGTAAGCTTAAAATGTTGAGACAATGATGTGTCCAGCATTACAAGAATTATGCTAATAAAACTGCAGCACAACAGCGTTCAAGTAAAACTGTATACCGATGGACAATTTTTTGCTGTCCACAACGCCTCTCTCAATTGACAGTAAAAATGAAGTTATTTTACCTGGAAAAGGAATATCTTTGCAAACAGTGCATTTTGCTAATCTTACTGGTATTATGAAGCTGCATGTGAGGAAAATGCTATAGCCAAACACCATAGAAACCTAGAAATTTCTTCTCACTGGAAATCTCTTCCTCCTCTTGGCCATGAGGAAGGAGAGAGAAACAGATTAGTGAGCTTTCTGCCCCTTACCTCTCTCACCCATAGCTGGGGCACACATCAGGGTTTCGCTAATCACAGGAGTGAAGCTGGGTCCGTCTCTAGCAGACCCTCACTTTCCAGGTGGAAAAAAAAAAAAAAATGTATGCCAAAAGATCTCTGCCTGTTAGATTAGCTCAGGCTTATGTGAAGTAATAGCATTTATTTTCTGAGTAGCCTGCCAAGTTCAGAAGGGATTAGAAGTCTGTAATGATTGAGCTCTGAAAAAGCTGAGAAATTTGCCAGATGGTTTTAAATATCTTAGAAGAAGTTAATCCTTAATGTAACTTTAAACCAGAGGACAAAGCTGTCCCTCACTGTCAAAGAATGGCTGTGAGTTGAACCAGGGTTAGCAGCACTGCCTTGCCGCAGCCTTGGAACAGCCACAGAGGGAACAAGTTGGATGTCAGGGCAGTCCAGGGCCCAAGGAAGTCACTATCCATTCATGGAGAACCTGGACTAGCAAGGAAAACTCTCACAGCATCTCTGTTACTCCTAATGCTGTAGAGATACCACAGATTAATGATATTCTGTGCTTTAACTGATAAAATAACTTCTGGGGAATGTGCTTGTTTCCCATAGGAAATGTTGATGTTTATTAAGGAGGAGATAAAGCAAAAACTGATTTTTATTCAAAAACACAGTTGTTGGTCAGAAATAAGCTTCAATAGGAGCTTTTGACATAAATTACTCATTATAGGTAGGCAAATAATTGTATCTTTTTTTTGGTTTGTATTCACCTCTAATATAAACTCAATTAAAAAATATATTGAATACTTTGCCAAACTTTAGTATATTCAGAGCAATAGTAATTATTTGCTCTTACCACATCTGTTGGTTTTGTGAAACAAAACAAACACATTGTTCTTGTTTCTCTTCTTTATAATTAGTGTTGTATTCTTTGTATTCTTTACATAAGTGCCTGAAATTGGGTAGGCTTTTCTTAAATATGGAAATATGAGTGAGACTGAGCTCTAAAATTCTTAAAGGCAAAGAGTGGTTTGTCCACAGCCTTTTAGTGTCTTACAGAACTGGATATATTTAACAAATTATAATTTTAGAAAAAATCCTATTTTACAGGAGATAACCTTACCTCTGAATTCTRACCATATTAAATTAGAAAATGCGAGAGAAAATGAATTGTAGAAATTTTAGATTATATTGGTTTAGGGGTTTTCTATAAAGCAAACTGTTTTTGGAAAGATATGGAGAAGATTTCTTTTTTTTTTTTTCCTATTGATTTTACATTTTTCCTATTAAAACAACCTCTAAAGAAAAGCCTATAATTCTCAGAGCTATTTAATCMTTTGTTCTTTCTTAGGTACAGGTCAAAACTCTACATTATTCTTCATATTTTCAGCAAAGAGGTTGTATTTCTAAAACTTCTTACTGAAAACAGATTTTATCCTTCTACTCATCCTTTCCCTTGGATTTTCAGTTCAGAGAACAAGCTGAAAATGTTTGTCTTGCTCTTTTTATGCCACTCATTGCCATACTATCTGATTGTTGTACTTTGCACGTTAAGCAATGGGACTAAACAYCTGTCACATGCTGTTTGTTCTCTTATCCTCTCTTCAGAGAAAGAAGTATGGGCAGTGAAGTGTTTTGTTTTGATAGGGATTTAGGTTTTTAGATTAAACATGTTCTGTATTTATGTTAGTGTGTACGATATTATAAAAATGTATTTTGTCCTTCAAGTGGAAAGTAGTCGTTACTTCATATAGGAGTTTATTGTTGTCTCAAAAGGCTTAAAACAAAATCTGTCTTCAGAGAAAGCCAGGGTTACTCATGTGGCAGAGAAACAGGGGTGAGATGTCTACCATGGTTTAACTCCTAGAAGTGGAAATAGCTTTTCCATGTACTAAGCGATTAAAGGTTCAAAGCATTCCTCTTCTTTTGAGTTTTCTCTAATATGGAGAGTTGAAGAGAGATTTTTCTGTATATATTAATTAGTTTCCTTTTCTTTTTTTTTTTTTTTTTTCATTCTCTTCACCCCTGCCCCCTAAGTAAAGGTCAAGACTAATAGCTAGAAGAAAATTGTAGTTAATGAAGATGTTGCTATAGGATACTTGAATTTCACCGAGGAATCCTGAATTGTCCCTAAAGTACAGGGTAAACTGAGTGTTTGTGGCATACTTATCATCCACCACAAGAGCATGCATCTCCCACTTGCCAATTATCGTCTTTGTCTGCTGGGATTTAGTTTTAATCCTASCTGGCTACTGACCTTCTGCAAACTGACTCTTCCATTTTCTCTGTCATTGTTGTTTCCTTCTGCGAGGAGGGATCAGACCTGAGAGAGAACATACTGGTCCTTTGCATACTGTGATTATTATATAGCCTCTGACCATTTTCCATAGTGGTTATCTGTAGCTGCTGRMAAAAAAAAAAAAAAAAAAAAAAAAAAAAAAAAAAGGCACAAATTAAGATCACTCCTGAACTTATCAATGATGAAGGACAATTCTGTGAGGGATTTGGTGGCAGAGATTCAAATTATCATTCAACGCGTTTGCCTGTGTCCTGTTAAGAAGGACTCAGACTGTGCTAACCTGAACCTTTTTGTTTCCTAGTACTACACTAATATACAGAGAGGTTTGAGTGTTGAGTCTTGAAGAATCAGAAGATGACTGGATGTCTTCCAAATCCAAATCTCCAAATCAGGAGACTAATACCAATATTGAGCTGAAAAGGCTGTACTTCCAGGACTCAGTGAAATTATTTTCCCTTAAATTTGTTGCTTGGATTACATCAGATTAATTCTGTTAAAGCACATTAGGTAGAATCCATCAAAGTATGCTGAGCTAAGTGTCTTGATTGCTAATGTGAATACTAGAAATAGGCTATGATTAGTCTGCTTTAATTTAGATGCCTTTCAAAGTCAATGACAACCTTGTTCTTGGCACTTCCTCTAAGAAGTTTCGGGGTGAATACTTCAAATACTAATAAGAAAAAATTAGGAAGAAGGATTTTCATCCTCATCTGTTTAGAAAGATGTTTTGTTTTGATTTGATTTGCTTGTTCTTAACGTAGTTTGCTTGTAGCATATGCTGTTATTATACTTCCATCAGGTTACCACTTGATTCTGATTCCTACCATTCAGACAACTTTAGACATAGTGTAGCAGAATAACCCAGTCTGAGAGGCTATCACTGATTTTTTAAAGGAAAATGAAAAGAACAAATGAAAATCCAAATCATAAAAGCAACTATACAAACTCCTATCTATGCCATTTAAAAATAAAGGATTTTTCTTTAGCAACATTTTTTTCTCATTTTCATGTTTTGTAGTGATTTGATTAGCAATCAGAATGCAAAACAAATAATATCAGACAGACAGAATTTTCAGAACCTGAGAAATTTGAGATTTAATAGAATATAGAAATTCTAAAGAGTAGATTTTTGAATGGACATAAATATATTTTTCCCTTCAAAACAGGAAGAACATAGTGATATGGGAATAAGAGATCTTTTGTTGGCAATCTTGTCTCAAATGGCATTGACCTAAAAGGAAATGTCAAAATTATGTGTCATATAATGTAATCATACATATTACATTGCAGGTGTATATCTGTGATGTCATAGAGTCGAGGAACATATAGTGGGCATTTTATTCTACAATGAGTTATCACAGACATTTGAATGGTGTAATGTCTTGTTTCTATTATGAAAAGGAAGTGTAGTTGAAAGGAAAGATCAAGTTTCACAGAATCACAGAATGATTGAGGTTGAGGTTGGAAGGGGCCTCTAGAGATCATCTAGTCCAACCTTTCTGCTCAAGCAGGGACACTCAGAGCACGGGGCATAGGGTGGCATCCAGGTGGGTTTGGAAGACCTCCAAAGAAGGAGACTCCACARCCTCCCTGGGCAGCCTGTGCCAGGGCTCTATCACCCTCACAGTGAGGAAGTTCTTCGATGCTCTGCACAGCAGCAGTTCTGCAGTTATGCTCAGAGCCACAAAAAGTTGCAAAGAAAACTTTCCTGGTGCTGACAATATCTTTCTAATGGACAACAAAGCTTATGGCTACTGTCACAAAGGTAGCAGCTGGAAGAAGCTGGAAGTAGAAGAGCTTTTCCGTCCTCCTCCTATTTGCAACAAATATTTTAAACTTTCTCTCACATTATTGCTTGAAATTTTTATATTTGTGTTAAAAGTGGCCTTGACATTTTCCTTAGTCAGACATGAACCTCTCTGAGCAGTTGTAATGATGTCAGGTTTTGTGATGAAGAAATAAGTCAGAGAAACTTGGATAAAAAGGGAAAATAAACTTTCCAAACACAATTTCTTGAAATGTTTAATATGAACTTATATTCCTATTCTAATTTGAAATAGAATTTTAAGGATAATGCATGCCCTAACATGTACATGTGAGTGAGAAGTGGAGTTAAGATTAAATCGTATGCATGTTAAAGTCTGTGAATTTTTTGGCAATGATTTCCACAGAGTTGGCATTTTACCCTAGCTCCCTCCAGTGTCCTCTTCAGGTTACATATGGGAGTCAAAGGGAGCCCAAGACAGTCAGAAGTTAATTAGTTAATTGAACTTCTTCAAAAGTTAATTGCAACAGTTAAAAATCAGAATTGAAGCTAATTTTAAACCCGTATAGATAATGTTGCATGGTAAAGTAACATGAACAAAAAGTTTCGTGAGTCTGAGATCTTTTTAAACAGTTCAAGATTTTAGTATTAAGTTGGAAAAAAAAAGCATAACAATAAACAAGTCATAAATTCAAAATTTTACTTTTAAAATAGTTGATTTCTCTGAAAATGGAGAGAGTATATTGGTACAAAAGAAATTCTGTTTAGACAGAAAAAGTGTCAACTTGAGCTATGCTTATAGTGAAGAAAGTATACTACCCCAGTCACACTTTTCTAAGCTCATTAAAAAAAAAAAAGTCACCAAGTATCAGTCCTGCCAAAATAGCAAGCTTACTTTTTGGATTTTTTAGAATATTTTTACATTAATAAAACATACTTCAGCTGTTTTTTACTCAGTTTGAAAAGGAAGCTGTGTTACAGTGTGTGAACTTATATTTGATACAGCGAAAAGGTTTAAGATGCTCTGAATTATCCATTGCAACTTTCATGCATTCACTTTTGTCCTATTTATCATATGAAGAAGTAGAAAAAAAAAGTAACCAGAGTAACAACTATATGGAGCATTGTGAAACAAAGAACATGACTTGATGTCCTGTTTAGTTGATAGAGAACCTAATACTTGAGAGCTATCCCAGCAGCTGGGTGCTCTTAATATTTTAAGTGATTTCCTGGTAGAAGTAGAAACACTATTCCAAATGAACTCTGTGATTCATGTGCAACATGAACATATGCAAAAATCTGAAATGTTAGCCATTAGTTTTATTCTGGATTAATTACGGCTATTTTTAAATATGGCTGCTTTTTTGATTGTTCTCAAAATATGGATAACCAATAATGGCTGAAGAGAATAGGGTGCAAAAACCTGGAGTTTTAACTCTCAGGTAAAAGAGACTCCTATTGCCTAATTAGCTCCTGAAAATATAAGCTTATAAGAAACTTTCCAAAATAAATAAAACTAAACATCGCAGCCAAGGAAATGAAAATTATGTACATTTATTAGATAAATAACTGTTTATAGAGTATATCTGCTAAAAGAATACTCTGTCCTGTGCAAACAGCCTTCATGTAGCCTATGTGACCGTTCTGTTACAGCTTAGTGACTCAAAAAGATGTAGGAAGTGTAAAGCATATCTTCCATATTGTTCTTTCCCTTTACTTTTTAGTTTTGTTTTGTAAGGCTCCATATTACTGCCTGGATTTTAATCAAGTAGCTGTATGTGGTAATTCTACTGCTGAGATTTTGTCCTTTCAAGGCTTCTTAGGGAATGTATTGTGTTTTACTCTCATTACTGGTGTTTGAATCCACCACAAAGGACATTCCCCAAATCTCTTTGGGGTGCATTTGGGTTCGTTGGGAAGCTGATGAATCAGTCAGTGCAAACTGGAGTGGGAAGAGAGAGAGAGAGAGAGAGAGAGAGAGAGAGAGATCAACAGCTGCTCTTTGCCACCTTTTGTAGCACATTCATATTAGGGAAAGACGTCCCTACACCAGGTTAGTACAGGACCAGACAGGACAAAATCGCCATGACAAAAAGAGAAGTAACTGTGGGAGGAGGGGGGATGACAAACAGGAATGATGTACGAGAAGCATTTCTTTATGTACTACATGAGACATGGGAGAAAAGCAGCTCTAAGGAGGACAACTCTCCCTACAGCTATGTTAACATTGCCAAGGTAGTATAAATACTGTTGCCAGGGTAGTTCTATTCTCTTCTTGCTAGATCTACTTTGCGGAGTGGAGAAAACTCTCTGAAACAATGTTAGTAACATTTGAGATTCTTATCAAATGGAAAAATATTTGTATTTTTTTCTTTATGACCTCAGCAGTCAACAACAAGAGACTACGTGAAGAACCTTGGCAATCATTAGACAAACTAAGTAGTTTAGTTCCCTTCCATTTGTTCATAAGCTTTGAAATGATCTGAGCGCACCCTAAGTTTTCTAAAATCTGGGAAGTGAAATTGGCTTCTGTTTTATTCTTTKTTTGTTTGTTTGTTTGCTGTTGTTGTTTTAATCTTTTCAAGCTTGCTTTAATCTTTTCAAGCTTGTCATTCTCAAGATTGTTGAGAACAGTGGTAAAGAAATGGGGAGGAAGTTGATAACCTTGGATTGTTTTTTAATATATGTGGTTGGAAATACTATTAATATATGGTTCTTGAATTATTTATTAGGTGAGATGATTCCTAATACAAGTTTTTTGTGTGTATAGTAAGGATGTGCTGCAGCTCACTGTTTTACATAGATTTCTATGGAGGGTAGTTAACACTGGTGCTAACATGGTCAGTGTCCATGAAACAAACCTGGGCACGTGGTTGCACATACACTTTAAATGCCCTTAYAAGATGGGATACAAGGTATACATGTCACTGCGTTTAGAGAGTTGCAAGTAGATAGCCTCTGGCCCACAGTGAGGTACTGTGCGGCTGTGAACTGTATGTTCACAAGTTAGGATCAGATTTGTTAGGGCTCCTGGAATTTTATCCAGAGGTCTCACAGTCTCAAAAGCCAAMCACAAGCTTATCCTTTTCTTCTAATATGCAAGACATGATAATACTGTTTTTTAAATATATATATGAATGTAAAATATTTTAAAATCATGGCTTTGAATGAAATTGTGCATTTACAAAATACTGATTTGTTCCCATAAAGTATCACCTGACCACAAATACAATGATCTCTACAGGGACGCGTCAGAATAAGGGAAAGCAGAATATGGTCTGAAGACACTAGCTGTTATTTTAATCACGTCAGTGACCTATAGAGAATATCACATAGGTTTCCATTCTACTCACTTCACAAAAATGTTTTTGGTTACATGTGTTAGATTTTTCTGGGATTTTGTTGTGCTAGTTTAAAAAAAAAAAAAAAAAACAGAAGAGAGTATTTAGTAGCAGAAGCTGTTATGAAACTATCATCACTAAACTCTTTCAGAAGCAATTTATTATCTATTTTATAGATCCTTCCACACTCACGGGTCTAAGCTTCAGTCTTGATGCAATTATCAAGCTAAGCATTGTAGAGGCAGTAACAAAGTAGAGGAATGGGACATACAGAAGAACAGATTCCTTAAGAAAGTCAAAAAATGAGGAAAAAGAAGCAGAATGGCATTATACTGGTATTAGTAAACCCGGTTGATCAGTAACTTTGTTATTAGAGCCACCTAAATCTTCCCCGTTCAGGAGAATTTTTGTGCAAACAGTATTCTAGGTGGGGGACAGGTTTAAAAGATGGGCACACTGTTAGGGGAATTCAGGAGCTAGAGGGGATTTTAAGTCATTGACATTCCTTAGAAAACAGTTGTGACTGATGGCATTAATTGCTTTGTAATAAAGGGAGGGAGACCTTATGCATTTTAGTTTAGAAAATCCTCTCTACCTTATCGTACTGTCTCGGTCTGCATAGATATGATCCTCTCGATTTCCGTATTTTATTTAAAAAGTAAAATGACTACAAGAAGATGTAGCAGTGTCGGTGCAAAATAGCTTTTGAGGCATCTTAGAGAAGAAGCATTCAAAAGTCTCTGCTAGTGCTTTGTACTGAAAAGAGCCCACTGGTCCTGCTACAAGTGTGTGCTGCACCATGCAGAGCACTGGCTAATATCAGATATGGTCTCTGCTGAAGCCTGCAAAAATAGGACGAGGGAACTAGGGGAGAGAAGAAGTAGTGGAGAGAAAGAATGTATTGCAGTTGTTTGACAGCTGCTGGTAAATTATGCCTTTTACCTGTAAACTCTCTAAATCCCCTTTCAGCCTCTCACAAAGAACAATAATTGTTTATTGATCTAAACGTTAACAATGTATCACTTGTTCTTCAATAAGGTCTAGAAATGTAACTCAAGGGCAATAACTGCTTTGGATAGACAACAAACTTGATGGATGTGTGGGTTTTCTTTTTCTTTTTTTTCCCTTTTTTTCTTTTTTTTTCCTTTTTTTTTTCCAAAATATGAACATGTAGCGTAAGGATCTTATGTAGTTATGTTTATGTAGTTTGTGTGTATGTGTATCTGTAGGGAGAAGTATTCTAAGAGTCTTTTTTTTCTCAACCATGTTTACTATCTCGTTACAAATGCTTGMTCAAAAGTATAGGAAAATACAAACTTCTGTTTCAGATCATTCTTTTTACCTTCCCATAATATCTGTGTTTGTGCTTTACCAGCCATACAAACATCATATGCAAATATAGAAAGCAAGGTCATATGAGGTAAAATGGGCAGTCGCATGAATAGCAGTGGAGAAATTTTCCATACATAACCAACACCTCGTGTAATCTAGATAGGCCTGTTTGTGAAGAATCTCAATATGTTTTGTCAGATAACAATSCATCAAAATTAAAAGGGAAGGCAATGTAGAGAGGTGCTTGTTTATTTTCATGTTTAGTGTTTTTAAGAGTTTATTTTGTTTCACTTAAAGAAAGAAGTGATAAGTTTAAAATGAAAATAATTACTGTCTAGCAGAATAGAGGGAGGATAATTGTCATGATGGTCTTAGATAATGACCCTGACAGCAGTAGGCCATAGCACAGTTGTAACATAAAGCTATCTTTCATGCAGAATGAGTGCGCAAAGGTTTTCAAGTTTTGGGCTTCATCCAAGTTGGTAGATTTGGGCAGCTGATAAACTCTTGGATATCTCGGTGACAATTAGTTACTTATCTTTCAATTCRGGAAATGGAAGTTGAAAGTTAAGTGCCAACATACATCTAAACATCTCTGYGACTGGTCTCAGGTCCAAGCCAAGCAGAAATGACAGAAAATCATTGAGAACAGAAGACATTAAAAGGTCAGAAATAAATTGTGATCAAGTCCTGCCTGACCATTTTATTAGTTGGTATTTTTCTTTCCTTTTAAGAATAAAACTCTGTTTTCCCTTCARTGGAGCTGCTTGTGTTACATTAAGGGCTTGCCCTTAATTACTCATATGAATATGTCATCTTATTCAGATAAGTTTTGCACTGAACAAGAGTCATRTTATTAGAGGAAACTTTGATTCCAGAGAACTTTTAATAGACGTAACAGTGATATTGTAAGAAATAAAATAGAGGACTGGAAACAGGTAACTGCATGGCTTAGGCATGCTATTCCTCCCTTCCTATAACTCCTCCAAAGTAAAACTCTCCATCGCTCTTAAGTCAGCTGTGGAAATATGGGATTTTGCAAAAACTCATGATGAACTTAAAATATGCACATGGAGAAGTCGTGGACTATGGCTATGAACATGGAAGTGGTCCTTTTCTTGATCCTACAGAATGAGCTCATTAAGGCATAGGGCAGCTTTAAAAAGGTACTGAAGGGGAGTGCCAGTAGGTAACCATATTCCCTCTGAGTTCCACATCACAGTCTGCAACCCATGACTTCCCTTATACCACCAAGGAGTTAGTCCCTAGCCTCATTCCATTTAACCTGTCATACTTGTGTACTAGGCAACATGATGTGCTTTGAGGGCTTTGCCAGCCAATCTCTTCAAGGAGTAGAGAACAGATCCTTTTCTTTCCTCATCTCTGRCATATTAGTAATTCAGACTTCAGCATTGTTCAGATATTACGCTCTTGCTTTAACTGTCCCCATAGACAAACTGAGTTGTTGTGCATTATTTAAGAGATTTTTTTTCAGAAAGTGCAGTCCATCTTTGCAGGCAAAAGTTTTTTTCCAAATGGTGTCATTACCATCGTATTACATATCCAGATGATCAGAGGTTACATACCTAAAAGCATTTTTTTTTAATTACTATTATTCCTTGCAACATTACTATTCCCTGTATTTTCTCTGTTAAAAGTGCTTTCTGAGGAAGGAAACTACTTTCAGCTACCATCTTGTCTCAATTCAGATCATATTTTGTCCTTTGCAATGCAATATTTTGAAAAGAGCTCTAACAAGACTTCTTTCTGTATCAGTTTATTAAACTGCAATAATATGCGTCTCTGGAAAATCTTGAACTTCAAATTTATTAAAAAATAAGCAAAAAAAAACAAACAAAAAACACACATAGGAAACTACTTCCCTGAACACAGTTCAAAGCACCACTGGAAAACTTATATGTGACTCTGTGTTCCACAGCATATAAACATTTCTTCTACATGAACAAATTTCTAATCCATGGCAGCTGGAATTGTTCATTATGATTGATTCAGAAGGCAATTAACAGGGAAATCACAATAATGATATGTAAAGAACAACAGAGTGACAAAAAAATCAATTATGTATTCATTGGTTGTGACTGGACATAGTTATTGTACTCTCTTTCTTAAAAAGAAAAAAAAAACCTTAGCTGTATTTAAACAGTATTTAATATAGAGCTCCTTCTCTCTTGAATGATATTTTTTAACTGATAACTCTCAAGATATTCTGAGTCAACAACTGGCTAAATATTTCCCATGCATAGTGATTCATACTTTTCTGAAAAATGCCAAAAGAATACTACTTGAAGTGTTCTACCTTAGCTTTATTCTTCTTTTCTGCATGTKTGTGTCCCTCTGAAATATATGCTTTGGTTTCTTTCAAATCAGAGGAACTTTAGTGGAACAAACAGAGGAATTTTTCTTTTCTTTGACCAAAACACTACTAAGTTGCAAATTCATATGCATCCAACTATAACTCTGTCTCATCTATTATGTTACCCTGGAGTCCCAGAGGAGATCACTGGACAACATTTTCAATGGCAAAAAATAGAAAATTTGCTACAATTCTTTGCTTCCTTCCAGCTTGTCACAGAATTGARGGCTGAATCAGAATCCACTGCAAACTTCAGGCTATCAAGAAACACAGAAATTTAGTGATACAACCTAGCATGAGCTAAAATCTTTAAATACTTTGTACTGAAACATCTATGCATGTGATGCTTGCATGTTGGCTCTGGGTATATTTAGTACTTCTCCATAGACATCAATATTGTATATCTGCATATCTTTATTACACAGCAGATGTTAAAAAATATTAAAGAGTCTCTTTTTGCACATGAAGTCAGTATGTGTTCATGTTGTTTCCAAAACGCACCTTCCTGTTTGCAAGTAGAAACTTAGTTTGTCTTATCCCAGGAGGCATTTAAATATCCCAAGGTTTAAAGTGATTGTCCCTATTGAATGGGCAGAAGTACTTTCAAAATAGCTATACATGCTCTTTGATTTGCTTCTTATGTGAATATAGAAAGGGAACTCTTGAGTTTGCCTGAACAATTTCAAGGGAAAGTCTTTGTTAGTGTAATGTGCACATTGGTAGCTACAGCTGGAGATGTTTCAAATTCTAACAACTTGCTACTCTATACCTGTAAACTGAGATGTCTTGGAAGCTTTTTACTTGATGAAATAGTTSGATATGCAGTTGGAAAACAGTTTGCATATCCTTACAGAAGAGTGTCTCCTGTGGCAAAATTGCAAAAGCAGAAGTATGTTGATTGATAAACATGAAGGAAGAAAAGATGTTCAGCATCAAGACAACATCTGACATGAGGTATAACTATAATCAATTGAAAAGAGGGTCCTGACATAGAAAGTGACTAACAGTAACAGCTATAGCTATCAACTCTCCTTATAATACATATGGAATTGCTTAGTTTGTGGAAGTAACCATTTTGTAAATACTGCCTTCTTTCTAAAACCTAGGCATGCTTCTAGTGTGAAATTTGCAAAGAGAAAAAGCATCTTGGGCATGTGCCCTGCAATTCTTGTGGCTTATGGTAGAAGTCTGGAAGTTGAGTGAAGTTCAGTGCTCTCATTGTTTTGGAATACTACTAACAGCTTCATTTTCCTCATGTCATTCTGCAAGGCTATTCCAAAATATCAAATGTTGTTTGTACAGAGAGGGCTGACTTACAGAAAGGACCTGGGCTCAGTAAGTTGAACGTAAGCAAGCAATGCACAGTTTCAGCAGTGAAGGCAAAGCACCTGGGGTTGCTTTAGGCAGGACCTTGCCAGCAGGTCTGGGAAGGAAATCCTTCCCCTCTACTCAGCCCTGGTGAGGCCACATCTGGAGTACTGGGTCCTGTTCTGGACTCCCTAGTATGAGAGGGACCTAGAGCTACTGGAGGGAGTCCAGCAGAGGGCTAGTAAAATGATTAGGGAACTGGAGAATCTCTCATGAGGAAGATTTGAGAGAGCTGGGACTGTCCAGCCTTGGGAAGGGAAGGCTGAGGGTTTATCAGTGCGTATAATTGTCTGATGTGGGAGGATGTAAAGAAGATGAGGCTAGTTCACTGGCTCACAGTGATAGTACAAGAGAACGGGCACAAATCAAAATACAATCTATTCTGTTTAAACGTAAGAAAAAAAAAGTCTATTATATTTTTTTTTTTTGCTGAGCACAGGAACAAATTTCCCAGAGATGTGATGAAGTTTCTGTCTTTGATATTTGAGAGCGGCAGTGTCCTAGACAAGCTGCTGTGGCTCACCCTGCCTTAAGCAGAGGAGTTGGACTAGACAGTCTACAAATGATTTTCCTTCCACCTTTAACCTTTCTTTAATTTTTCATCTACTGATTGTTTCAGAATGCAGAGTATGGAATGAGGGGGAGAAACAAATCCCATGAAGGCCAGGAATCACAGTGGGAGCTTATCTTCTCATTCATTCCATAAAATTATATCCTCATTTGCTCAAAAGAGAAATTATGAATATTGTCATTTCCAAGTTTTACCCTGGATTTGCCACAGTTTGATACACCAAAATGCATACTTTTAAGCCCAYGGTTTACAGCAAAGTGATTTTGATTGTTTCTATGTAGTCAACCTGCCACTGTTCTGCACTCTTCAGGGAAATACCACAAGTTAGAGGACAAGCACAGAGAACTCCAATGGGTATTTTTGATGCTCAGCTGACTGTAATGGGATAAATTGCACCTGGATATGTCTATTTATTTATTTATTAACTAAATTCTCTCCTTAAATAGATGTTATGACCATGTTCTCATTATCCAAGCTCAACAAACTCACTCCAGAATGCTTTAGTCAATGATTGAAGATGTAGTACGTCTGTATATGTGCAAGCTTGGCTCTTCTTTCTTTTCATTCTGTTGATGTGGCAGATTGCTAGTTGCTATTATAGAGTAAAAGTATGTAGTTCTGTGCATTAGTTAGGGTCAACAACCGTTATAGCAGAAAGATCTTTTCTTTTAGATGAACTTGTTGCTTAGCTGGGAATAATATAGAGCAGTCAAAACCAAACACACCAATCTTCATCTATTGAAACAGCAATGACAACATTGCAGTTTCCAGAAATGAGATAGGTTATTCTAATTCATTGGAGAATTAAGAAACTGAACAGTAGGCCTGTCCGGTTGCATCGACTAGCTGATGTAAACTTACAAAAAGGAAAACATGAATAGCTCAGCAGCTCAGGTTGTCCCCTTATATTCTAATATGCAGTCCAGTGTTCATAAAAAGCAGAATTAAAAAGATGTGCTTTTTCTTGAAGATACATTGTGGTTATGATCAGAAAGTATAAATTTCATATTATGGGTGAATCTGTCCAAAGGTAGAAGTAGGAATAATTTATGTTTAAGTCCATTTACACAGGAAAGACTAAGGTTTTTAAGAAAAGCTTATTTTAAGGTTGTATATAGGTTTTAAAATTTGCATTAAAACTAGCTGGATTATTACCTAACTGCTGGTGATTCTACTTAAGGAAAAGGCACACAATTCCAGGAAGGAGAAGGAAAAAAAGATGTTTTTACATAAGATGAAATTATACTGCTATTTCTACCAACTGCTATCAYTTTATTGTAGGGCTTTATTGTAAGGCAACTGTGGAGAATCTGCTTCATACATTAAAGTCGAGTTTAGTGATAAAATGGACAAGAAAGCAGCAAAATACCTGGCCTCCTTTCCACTGAACATTTCAGAAGACAAGTAGAAAAAGCCTTCCTTTTTTTTTTTTTTTTTTGTATGGGAACAGCACAACAGGAAGATGCTTGCTATAGCAAAAATGGTTTCCATCACTATTTCCTCTGTCTATGAGACAGTCAAGAAAATGAAGAAGATGCACTGAGATATGCAAAGGAGAACTGCTACAAAATCATGGGAACAAATTCAACCAAATATTAATGCAAGTCTAGATGAATTTACCACCATATTTTTAAATAATTTTCCAATTCTTATTTATTTATAGTTCTCTATTCATCAATTTTTAATTATATTGTTACTTTAGATTTTGATGCTAGCTATATCTAATGGTTTGATAGCTTGCCTTATGTCATTTAAATACTGGCTATCCCTGTACATTTTTCAAAGTGATTCATGCTAAACAAAGGAAACTAAGCTGTCACAGAATCTTGATTCGTATTTGCTATGCCATTTTTTTCTTCGTTATGTTCATCTGTTTAAAATGGGACATACTCACTATGATTGCTGCTACCATGTCTGGTTTTCAATATTTATCATTGAGCAAATGATCCGCATTTACCTCTGTATGAGGCTAGGAAATATATGCATATAAAATAATGTGTATGTGTATATATACTTGACAATAATTATAATATTATAACATAAGCAAATTAATTAATTCAGCACATAATTTATTTTTCTGGTAACCTATGTAGAGTCCCATGGACTCCTTAGAATTTTGCTCCTTAGAACTTCACCTAAAAACAAAAAATCCAATTCTGTAGATTGAGTGTCTTTTTAGGTATGTGTCAAGTTTAGATTTTCATTTAGTATTTGAAATTTCATTAATATCTTTTCAATTTTGGGTCATATATGCTTCTTCATTCTTGCCCTTTCTACAGTGACCATATATGTGAGCTAACTGCATTAGCAACACTCATTATTTGCTTATTCAAGTATATCAAGATATTCAATTTAAGGTTTTGAATTAAGGAGCTGGAAGATGCCTTGCAGTACTCCAGGTGATGCTTAAAAGAGCTCAGGATTTTACAGTTCACTAGTTAAGATATCTTTCTGAGTTAAGCTAATGACTTTTTTTTTTAACATCTTATTAGCTATCTGACGGTGCAGTAACACAAATGTATTCAACTTAAAAAAATAGATAACTAATGCAATTGTATAAAACATCACTGAATACTGAAAGCCTTGAGCAGTCTTGCAGAGCTACAGCGTAAACCTGAATGTAAAGTATTATGAAAAGATTGATTATTTATTATTCATCATTCCTGTTATCTTCTTTTTATATTTTTTTAAACTATTGTCTTATATACGGCTTAAAAGATGTGTGTGTCTTCCCAGCCATGAGTCCTTGTCCTCAGATCTGCAAAGGCAGAAAAAGAGAAATATGAAGAATAAAGCATAGGTTAAAAACAGCCAGCTTTCCTTTGATCATTGGAAACACCAAGAATAAATCTTACAAAGATCCACCTGTTATGAGCTATGCTAGTATGATTCTGCCCTTTTTGCTCCTGTTGAAGATCATGATTTGCCTTGCAGCTGAATCTAAGGATCCAAGCTTTCAGACTGCATCACAGTACATATAACTATCATACGAAAGTATAAAAGAAAACTAGTTCTGTCCTGAAGACCTTCTGGTCTAACTCAAAATCTGATTCCAAATTTAACCAGACAGACGACAGATACAGCAGAAGACTAAGAAAGAATAAGGTGGGAGTTGAATAATTTTGAAAAGTATTTTAGTCAGTGGTGTTAACATATAAACTACCTTAGACTTGTGAAGTTTTTGTAGGTATGATGAAGCAAGACAGCTTAAAGCAGCTGAGAATTGGTTCCTCACTGGCAGCTGAATCTTGATTCAGTACAACAGAAGCAGGAATATAGTAATATGCATAAAGAATGGTCCTGCAGCTTTCCTCATTATTATTTAAATAGCCATTTTTACCATCATATCACCAGCAATAGTAGTGCTGAAGGAAGCAGTTACATGATGCTGGGTCATAGCAGGTATAAAATAAGCAGTAAATGATGCTTTACTTTCAGGCTAGAATTTGTGGAGAGATAAATGAGGGACATGGTGCCAGAAAAGTATGAGCCAGAACAGTTATTTTGGCAGCAAAATTCAAATAAATAGAAGTGAAGACATACGGTATTTAGGCCAGAGGGATGGTAACTGCAAAGGYTGAGTTTTGATAGAATGAAGGTTTGGATGAAAACCTGTTTCTCCTCTTATTCTGAACAGCTTGGCTTCTTAAGTACCTGGTGCCTGAGAAATCTTCAAGGCCCAGATGATGACGTGTGGGATTAAATGGACAACACAGAACTGATTACAGGTTATGTAACTGTGAGTGGGAGGACAGTTGCGTTGTCCTGAAACTGAGAATACAGAGCGGAAATGGTATTTTGGGAAGTATATAGTGAGAGCTTTGTTTTAACTGTGCTGAGATTGGATGAGAACTGGAAAACAACAAGAAAACTTTAGAAAATAAGGCCAAGATAGATAGGAAAAAAAAAAAAAAAAAAAAAGAAAGAAAGAAAGGAATTAGTATTCTCTTCAGGACTGGACTTCCTTTTAGGAAATATCATTTTGCTAATAAGCCAGAAGTCTCTGTCTACTCCCTAGTCATATTTTTTTTGCCTCTAATATCCCTGGTTGCCATGGAGATGACAGTCTAAGGACTAAAAAAAAATAATTTGTTTAAATTTGAAATTCTGCTCTAGAAAACAAAACATGGTTCTTASCTTCCTTATGCAGACTCTTTAGTTCAGATCAAGCACATTCTTTGTTCCTGGGCAGAGGTTGGCAGTATCAGGAAAAGGTTATTCATAGCAAGTACAAATAGCTAAATCCAGTGAATGTCTTCTCCTTCTTTACTCCTTCCCTAGAGGAGAAATCATATGAAATTGGAGCTGAGTTGATGAGCTTCATCTTCTTTTCTCAAACTGAAATGAACTGATTCATGCAGCAATGCAAACTAAGTAGGATAAAATACTGTTCAATATAACGATTAAAGCAAAATTCTCCTTCATCCCTGTGTGGCAGGGCAATGTGGATCTATTCCCTAGCTCATAATGCAGCTAGGCAAGGATAGAACAAATAGAGCACTGCTAAGTAATTATAAAATGCAAACACAAAATTTGTATAGCTAACACAAGGTAGGAAAGTCTGTTTCTGAAGCTACAAGCCTGAATCCTCTTCGATTTTCTACAATATGCTCAGAGAGCTTATTGCTGTGAAGGCAGAGTGCAGTTCAGGAAATTTAAAAAGGAAAAATAAACTTCTATTGAATTTGATATTACTCATCTGTTTCCTTCATCTTCATAGATTCAGAGATTCACAGAATATTTAAGGTTGGAAGGGACCTCTACAGATCATCTAGTCCAACCTTCCTGCTCAAGCAGGCACACCTA
>NW_020455637.1:263904-327471 GCF_003342845.1 Nothoprocta perdicaria | reverse complement strand
TTGGCTCTCTTCCAGTCCTCGGGCACCTCCCCTGCTCTCCAGGACCTCTCAAAGATGATGGAGAGAGGCTGAGCAATAACCTCGGCCAGTTCCCTCAGCACTTTTGGGTGCATCCCATCTGGGCCCATAGATTTTTGAGTGGCCAGTTTGCCTAAGTGATCCTTAACCCAATCCTTCTCAACCTGCGGAAGGTCTTCCTCTAGCCCATTTACATCTCTTCCATTTGTGCCCTGCAGTTCATGGGGGGTCGTCTTAGCAGTAAAGACAGAGGCAAAGAAGGCATTTAGTAACTCTGCCTTCCTGGCATCCTCCATCACCAAGGCCCCTTCCCCATTCAGCAGTGCACTAACATTTTCCCTCGTCTTCCTCTTGCTATTGACATACTTTTAGAAACCCTTCCTGTTGTGCCTGAMATGCCTCGCCGACTCTAATTCCACCCGGGCTTTGGCCTTCCTCGTTTCGCATCTGCAGTCTCTGACAATGTGCCTGTATTCCTCCCATGTGGCCTGTCCCTTCTTCCACAAGCTGTACACCCTTTTTTTTTCTTACTCACTTTGCCCAGCAATTCCTTACCCATCCATACAGGTCTCCTGCCCCGCTTACTCGACTTCTTTTTTGTGGGGATACACCGATCTTGAGCTTGGAGGAAGTGGCGCTTGAATATCAGCCAGCTCTCCTGGACGCCCTTTCCTTCTAGGACCCTGACCCAGGGGACTGCTCCAAGGAGCTYCCTGAAGAGGTCGAAGTTGGCTCTCTTGAAGTCCAGGGTAGCTATTCTACTTCTCGCCCCATCTCCTCCATGCCGGATCATGAATCTTCATATTACTGAGAACTGGAGACTAGCCTATGATACGTACATCAAAAGAATATTTTCCTTATGATGAATGATAGCACAACAAGGTCAATAGCAGAAGTGATTTAAAGCATTTGTTAAGATCTGCTATATAGCACTATAAAGTTTGCAAGGCAAAAGCATGCTAAAGCTAATTAGTGAGACAATTCATCTTCCATTTATAGCTCTGTTCAGAAATAAAAATTGTGTTCTGGAATTTCAAGACTTAAGGATTACTACCATCATACTGATTGGCTCTATATTGTATGTCTTCTTCTGAAACAATATTTTCTTGTTGATTAATGATTTAAGATGTGCTTAGAGATCTTTATGACTAAGCAAAACCAATCTGATAATTAGTTTTGAAAGAGAACAAAATGTGGATAATTAGTGCCCAGAAAAATAAAAAAACAGTTGTTGATGACCCCTGAATAACCTTAATACTTGTGCAGGAAAAGTGGACATAATATTTCATTGTTTTCAAAGTAAATTCTCCTTGAATTAAAAAAAAAGAATTGACATGAAAAGATTTGTTGAAAATACTGATAGCAATAGTGAACAAGCTCTAGCAAAACAGATATCATTTAGGATAGCATTACTGTCATACAGAGATAAAAACACCTTTGGAAGAAAGGAGGAAAGAAAAGTAGTAAGGAGCATAAAATAAAAGCAAATTTGAAAACTGTAGCAACCTCYTTGAATCAAGTAATGAGTGAGAGGTGGAATTAATGAAATTTTCTTCAGGAAAGGGTATTACCAAGAAATGAGCCTTCATGTAGCACAAGCTCCCTGTAGTGTACACTTTTTWAATTGTACGGTCTGTTTACTGTAGCACTGCATTGTACTAGTAACTTTTCTTTTCTTTGCATGACCAAGAATCTCTTAGCAGAAATCAGGATACAGCCCAGCTAAGCTGGCACAGCTCGCCTTCCACAGCTCCCTTCCACAGCTCACCACCCCTTCCACGGTGCCAACGCACAGACCATGTGTGGAAGCAAGTTGTGGGTAGGAGTGACCTTGGTAGGTCTGCATGTGCGAGGAGCTGCCTGTCAAACCTGCCAATTTAGGTCATCTCTGTGCTTTCATTTTCGGTAATTCAGAAGTGACCATGCCATTGTAAAGCTATTTTAATAAAGACTTGATCAATAGTTAATACATATTAGGCCTTAAATAGAAAATATTTAAAAGGAATAAGTGGCATTAAATTGAGAAGCATAATTTGCAGTAGCTTCTCTTTTTTATTAATATTTAGAGAATTTCTTCTCTGATCCATTTTAACAGATCTTTTTGCTTAAGGCTTCTATTTCAATAATATCCATTCCCGGCCTTGTCATTTACGTGCCTACATTTAATTTATATACACAAAAAAGTTCAACAGGTTTAATGACCTTTTTTTTTCATTCTTTTAATTAAAATGGAAAGTGTATCCCTTTGCATATCCTAAAGTGTGTCCTGTAAGTGTATCATAAATATCAGAGCCATTTAAGATAGCGTTAAGTAGATCTTTTTGAAAAACTTTTTCTTCATTGTATTTTAAGACAAAACGGGAAAAAAAATGATAATGATAATGATGATAACAATAATAACAATAATAAGCTGGATGTTGTATCCATTGCAAGCATAATGATTAATAATAAAAATACTTCTATTTACTGTGGCACCTACTGGCGGAGTTGCTTGTTTTTTTCTTTGTTTTTCAAGAAGAGCTTTCCTTTAGATTAATCACACCCACTGATTTCAGGGAATTTTTGGCTCTGACCTCCAAATTTATGGCATATTTTGTGGCACAGATGGCACATTGCAGAATGTAAAAGGTCTGAGCATCCCACAGTTTTTGCTGATTGCTGTTGAGATACATGAAACCCTCCTTTTTTGACAGTGGGACTCTATCATCCTCAGAACCTGCTGCCTCCACTGCCRCCTCCAAGAGTGAGGCCTTGATTCAAGGGTAGCTGAAGCAGGGGAAAGAGTTTCATTTACTTTCTGGTGGCTTGGGTGAGAGTTTGTGAGACCAGGGACGCTGTTTGCCTGCAGAATACTCAGCAAGCCCTGTCAGAGAAGCTGTTTGCAGTTTTTAATACATTTCCATTCAAAGTTTTAACAAATCAAGTCTAAAAGGCAATAACTACTTTCCCTCAAAGAAGTACTAAAACGATCAACTTTGATCAGATGATCTAGCACTGGATCATAACCCCTCAGGGAAATATTTACATTTTGCCAGTTTACTCAAAGGAATGACTTTAAGGACCTGGAGATATTCTCCGCAATATTTTTTTTAACTGAAGAGAACACTGATGCTAGAGCTGAAGTTAGTGATTTAATCATACAATTGCTTGAGGCTGCAGTACCCTATCTCCTCAGAAATCAATACCTATGCTCTCAGTTATATTACAGAAATGTWTACTTCCTCACCTAACCAAGATATTAATTTGTATATGCTATATTGTCTGATTTCTTTTCTAAGTTGATCTGTAAGGAGAGTATACTGTTTATTTTGAAATTCTTTCATGCAGCAGAATTTTTCTGTTACCATTGACTGATTATTTCGTGTATTTATATAATACCATTCACATGCATCAGGATGCTCTGCAAAGAACTAGAAATGCTCTATGTGTAGGAAGCAATGTCCTTTTGCTAAAACATAATCATCAGCAGGTCAGCTTATAGCAGCAATCTTTGCATTGCTGGAGCTACTGATTTCAGCTTAAGAGGTGAATAGAAGAACTTGCATCAGGGGAATTTAAGTAAGTAAAATGCAATTACCCAGATTGGAATATGATCAGGATACCTAGGTTAATCTCCAGTCTGTGGAAAGCACTGTGGGATTTTTAATGACTGAGAGTCAGATAACATTTTACTTCTCATCCTGAGGATGAAACCTCTATTAGCAGAGTGCCTCCTGCCACTTACTGTGACATTAGTACAGTCTGGACTCAAGGGGAAGAGTGCCACTTCCTACAGTGAGTCACTGTTGGCATGTCTGCTGCATGTTCGGAGAAGGGGAATGCGGAGGCGCAGCAGGGACAGCGCAATCTTCTCACTGTCTTGGGCAAGTCTGTGGCAGCACGTGGAGCTGAGAGCAGTGGTGGAAGCAGCTGCTGGGTGATTTCTTTAGTGACTGAACATATTTCCTTGTGGAAGCGTGCTGCAGCGGCCGGCTGTCCCCAGAGGTTTCCCATCCACAGACTGACCTAGCRCTGCTTCGTTTGCCTAACAAGAACTGACGAGATCGTGGCTCAAGGTGGTTGCCTACAAAAAGCACATTAAACATGTCAGTGCAGGTGATTCTCCCACTATATAAATTGACAGTGGAGGATTAGCTGCTATTGCATTGGAAATCTATTAACCTTTGAAGTAGTTTGCTTGAATTAGAAGACTTGATAGAATTACAATTACTTTCCCTCTCCTCTGTCAGCTTCATTGCTATCTTTTGCATACCTCCTAGTAACAGGATTTGTAAATCAAAGGAGATGTCTTCCAAAACTGTACGTGGAGTCATTTTAGATGTGCAAGCCTATATGCGTGAGGGAGAGGAAGCAAATGGAGAGAGGAGGAAAGATACAGCAAATCCCGTTGGCTTTACAAGCCTAGTAAGTGGAGAGATGTAAGGGCCATGGCTGTAGTAACTAGTATTCGTGGGTAGTTTTCAGAATTGAGAAGGAGTAAGAATATTTTGTTTCCTAAGCACTAAGTGCAGCAATATAAAGATGGGCTAACAAGGGAAGGAAACATTTTTATTTTTTTCTTGTTTAGAAGCTATGCATTTCTGGGTGCATGCTGTCGGTTAGGAATGAGCAAAGTGGGTTGAGGAAATGCAACTGTTTCCTTGGCTGCATCTAAAGAGCTAAAAAGCTGCAATCCACCTCGTTGAATGGTACCTTTGTAATAGGAAAGTAAAGGGGTTTTATTAGCAGTTTTAATGTAGTATGTGTGCATATATTGAAGGACCTGGTATGTGGAAGGGTACCGGATTTGACACAGTCACATGCTGGAGTAAGAATTTCCATAAACAGAGACAGACAGGAGGAGATGAAGGCGGAAAAGCAGGAAACTAACAAATTATATATATTTACTGGGCTTGTGGGTTTAGGAAAGAAACATGGGAGACAGCTGTGAAGAAATACTAGCTGGTGGGGCCTGATGAGCAGTTGCAGAAAGGAAAAAAAGAAAGAGGAGAAAATAGTGACTAACCTCCTCTGGGGAAAAAGTGATTCGTCTATTCAGGGAGTAACTCTTGGCTTCTCAGCAACAATTTAGGAAAGAAAGGATGATTGAAGGAGTGTGAGCAGAAAGAATGGAGCGCTTTTATTAGGCCTTTTGTCCCTAAGACCATGTAGGGGAGTGAGGAGTAGGTTATGGAAAAATCTTGCCTGCTGTATGATGTACCACAGACATAGAGGAGGCTTTAAACGAATGATGTCAGACAGCAGATGATCCTGTGTGAGCTGTAAGAAAGAGGTATGTCAACAAGTTATTGCACATTTTAGTTTTGTAAGAAGTCTTTATTTCTGTATTTCAGTATTTTCTTATGGGAATTTAGAAACAGATATCATTTTCATCAATCTTTTTTATTTTTAATACTTGAAAGTGTTTTTGTTCAAACTACAATACTGTTCCTATTAGAGCCTGATATATGCATGGCTTCAAGCTTACTATGTGCATCTTCAAGCTTATTTCCAAACTCTTGGTCCTTATGCCAGTGCAGGACCTAGACACTCAAGTGAGTCTATCTTTTCAATGAATCCTTTTTTTTTTTCTTTATAAATCTTCCAGTGCTGGAGCATTCTAAAATATTCCAAGCCATCTTTGTGTTGTTTTGCCTCGGTCTTCCTCTATGAATATCAAAGACATTACCAAAAGCATTGTATACAGAAAAATATACACTTTTAGTTGTTCACTTGGCATAGTCATCTCTGACACAKTTCAGAGAAAATCATGCTTTATGATGGTTATAGATTATGGTCTAAATATGAAAATTTGTCAGTGGACACCTTCCCAATATGGCTCATTGCAACCTCTAGTCAGCTCATTTCTGGCAGACAATGACACTCCATCTGATCTTCACCYTTTTCAAGCAAAATTTATCAAATGTTGCTTGAAACTTCTATCAAATATTCATTCAGTGGCGTGCCCAATATGTGTATCACATGTCACACATGTCACAATTAGTCCATTGTCTATTGCTTTTTCAAGCAATTTTTTATGTTTCAAGCAAACATTTGTGTTGCTTGAAATTTCCATTTCATTAGCTCCTTCAGGTAATAATGCATAAAAGCTTCCATCAAATACTCATTCAGTGGTGTGCCCGATATGTGTGTCACACATGTCACAATTAGTCCGTCGTCCATTGCTTTTGGTGTCTTCTTAATCCTTTTACATAAGGTAAAGTTTATCCACTGAGAATTTCTGCAGTTCTAGAGCTCTTCTGTTTCATAAACTGAGTTTCCTTGTAAATCTGGAAATATTTAATTGCAAGCATAGTAAAGAATAAAACTGCTACAGAGTTCTGCAAATGACTGTTGTTTTTGGTTTCTATATTGCAGGAATAGAACATCGTTTCTTATAAAGAGACTCTAGATTTTTTTTTTTTCATTTAAATTTCATGTGTTCATTAGAAATACACATGGTTATAAGAATTCTAGAATCATCAGACTAAATGATTCATTTAGTATCTAAAAGATTCATTTATTCTATTACTTACAGAAAGGAAACATAGAGGATAATTTACTGTGTTCTTATATGATTGCTTTTAGAAGATATTTCCAATCACCTTAGCTGCGTTTATGCAGAAAATTTTGAGTGTGGTGTTTTCAGCAGTAGAAACCTAAGTAAGCATAATAGACAAACACAATGTGCCAGTCCAATACACATGAAACACATGTTTATGAGCTAGGTTTCCTTTAGAGAATGAGGAAGAAAATGAACTATAACAATACGTGATTAACATTTATGGAGTATAGCAGAGGTATGACAACAGAGAATTTATAAATTCTGGAGGCTCAAAAGTATCAAGCTGTACATCATCTATTCAAAGTGTTCTGTGAACTGATGCTTACAAACCACTAACAATACAGTTTCCCAGATATGATATATGTTTTAATTTTTCTTATCCATCAACAAGTCAACTTTAATAGTTACAAAACTACAGTAATCTAGTACTGAAAATATTTATTCCATATGATGCTGTTACTTGATATATGTGGAGGCCCGCTTCAAGAACATTAGTACAGGATGCCTTGTTAGTAGATGATCAACCTCAAAGATGGCAGTGCAGTAATCTATCAGCAAACAAGGAGCAAAACCAACTGTATAGCTGCTGTGTGACCAGAAGCTGATTGGATAGTCTTGACATAATCCTTTAGATTTTTGGTTTATTTAGTAACTGTGCTTTGCATGCTTTTAGGGAAATAAGGTATCGTATCCAGGACAGTATGGTATGTAAGTATTATCTGATGGTTAATAAGGTGTTTTCGGTTCATTATACTGGAGTCCATGCCTCAATACGCCACATATCGCACCCAAACAGGGATGTGAATGGGCAGCAGACACATTTGCCATACTGGTGATGTAGCTCAACTGAACAGGGGCTGAAAGGAAGGTGGTGCACCACAATTACCTTACTGCTAGACAGAAGGTAAGCAGCCGACTATGTGATGGAGAATTCCATGACTCAGAAGCAGAAAGATGTAGTAGAAGTGCTGAAACATACATTGCATAAGGAGAGGAGGATTTTAGAAGAAGTGGACTTGAAATGCTTATTAATTTGGGCTCAAGATGATGTGCCACAGTTGAATACCCACACTGTTAATGACTGCTAGATGTGGGACAAGATTGAGGTCCACTTGTGGGATGACTGAATAGACCAAAAATGACAAAATAGTGGCCGACCACCTTTGACCTTGGGGAACCCTTTTTGAGGCACTAAGGGCCTATACAGGGTCTGGCTCTGGAGACTCTGGTAAAATAAAAGGGGAAACACCTGCCACCCCACTGGAGCTGGATCAAAGCATAGATCAAGGTACGACGTGTGCTGTAACTCATGTGGATCTACCTGACAATCCCCTTGATCTGGGACCTGTAGAGCCTGAACAAGAACCAGACTTATTCCAGCCTGATCCGCATGACTGATGGGCTGTGAGGATTTTGACAGCCTGTGCTGCATAAACCTATCTGATCACTCAAAGTCGATTCACAGAAGCATCCAAGAGCTTCAAGAGCTAGTGAAAGGCTCAAAATAACAGATGGGTGTAACCCCTTTGAAGGACCCTTCCCCGATCTTGGCTCTTAGCTAAAAAGTTATGGTTGTTGCTGCAGTGCTACTCTTAATCTTTTTTGGGATCATGCTTTGTGTCTCATGCTTGTTAAAGTTAATGCAATCTATTGTTAAACATGCTCTGAAGCAAGTATTGCCAGTACAGTATGTGGGAGAAGATGCTGAAGCAACCAGTCTATTAACCCTGATCCTGAGTAGGCCCTGGTCCAGAAAGCAAGGCCTGATAACCGAGTGAAAATGAGAGTAGACGCAACAAACTAAACAACATTTGGCTTAACCATGTCCATGCAAGTTACAAAGTTTCTAATTATTATACTAACTGTATTTGGTTTATTGTTAGTGTGTCTGCTTTGTTTCTTGTTAGGTATTCAGAAATTGATTGATCATTTAAGCAAGTTATGTCTGCTCAACTAAAAAGAGCTATGGCAAAACAACAGTTAAATAAAGAAGGGGAAGATGTGGAGGCCCACTTCAAGGACAGTACTACAGGATGCCTTGTTAGTGGATAACCAACCTCAAGGATGCCAGTGCAGTGCTCTATCAGCAAATGAGGAACAAAAGCAACTGTACAGCTGCTGCGTGACYAAGAAGCTGATTGGATAGTCTTGACATAATCCTTTTGATTATTGGTTTATTTAGTGACTGTGCTTTGCGTACCTTTAGGCAAATATCCAGGACAGTATGGTATATAAGCTTTATCTGATGCTTAATAAAGTGTCTTTGATTTGTTATACCAGAATCCGTGCCTCAACATGCCTCAGACATATGTTGTTTTTTGTTTTTGTTTTTACTTTATCTGTACAAGGTGATATTTATTATTATTTGGTGATAATTAATGTGACCTACTGCTAAATGTATAAAAAATAATATGTTACAAAGATCCTATCATCAGATATTCTATGATATTGTTTTGGTAGTATTAAAAAAAGAAGTTCTTTAAAAGGAAATAGTTTAGAGAAAGAGAGACATTCTAAGCTCTGATCTGCAATGCTAATTCTACTGTAAACTCCAACAATCCAGAACTTTTGAGGCAGAACAGGGAGGAAGTATGTTTAAGTGTATTATAAAGCCACAGCAGACACGAAATGTCAGACGCATCAAATTTCAAAGTATGAAACTCCTATGACCAAGTCAATATTTGAATTACATAATCAGAAAGGAGTTAACCCCCTTTCTATGAACTGGCCCATAAGTGTTTTAAAATATGGAGAAAAGGAAGTATTCACTCATTTTAATCACAAAAGTACTTGTAACCTAGGTTCACATCTTATTTATAGAAATGTTCATTAAAATATTTATTATTTAGTATGAAAACATTTTCTTAATAGAAATGAGGTCAGATGCTTCAATACTGTAGATTTAAAAGAACATTAAAATGTTAGATGAACCAAAATAAGATAAAACTCTATGTCACAAGATGTAATAAACAAATAGAATGTTTTCCAGGGATGGATGAATGGAATAAATAAATTATCAACTATATCATTATCACTTGCTGTATATGAAAAGCAAAACATGTGAAGAGAGAACAGATATTTTCAGGCAATTTACTTGTCCATAAAACTCTTTCCAGTCCCACATGTTGTTTTACATCAAAGCCAGTCTCTTGTCAGATACCTTGACCTTGGTCAATGAGCTGGAATTTCTTAGAACCATCTATCTATGGCTTACCTTCAAGAGTAGGACAGAGAAAATCCCTAGAATAGGATACTGCATATCCCTTCTGTATCATGAAGCTGTAACCATGCAGAGAAGAAAGTATGCCAATGCTGGGAGACCTTCCTCATTGGATAATGAGGTAGAAACAAAAGAACTCAGATGAATCTCAGTGTCCAGGAAAGGGGGTATGTTCATCTGTACGTATATGAAGAGAAAACAGTATTCCATTTTTGGGGTTGTTTGTTTTATTTTTTTTTCTTCTATTTTTTTTTCCCTTTGAAACTGCTTTCCAATGAAAGCACTGTTTAGTCCACAAGATTTTACAATGCTACTCGTATTTCTTCAATAACTAAGTCACTTTTTCATCTTTTGGTCATCCTCTGATCCTTATGTTCCTTCTTCAGTCCATGCCATTCTATTGTGCAGTTTTCACTTATGGTGGAGAGGCAGAAGAGGAAAGGACCTTGTATGAATTAATGAGATAGCCAAACACCAAGCAACACAGGGGCAGCAGAGTAAGAAATTATTCCAAGCATCATTGTTCACAGTGTGAATGCTAGTGTTTATTGATTTAGGATGTTCAGAACTTAGTGTAGCTTRCTGGTCAATTGCCAAAGTATATCTGAGGAACAAGTGGCTGAAAATATTTTTTTTGTTTGTTTGTTTGTTTTGTTGCAAGCTGTGATGCTGACCAGGAGCAAATATCATTTGTTACTTCCCTCCTGGAGAGCATGAAGACATACCATGACTATCATGGGACCAAAATGGAGTGAGCAATTGCTGCTCCACTGCCTGTGAGACAACCTAAGAAAGCTTTGTGTTACAAACATTTAAGCAGATTTCTTCCCAGAAGTTTGCATTAAAGTAGCACATTTTTTCCTTCAGAGGTGCTGAAATTCACTCATCTCTCACATTGTACAAGAATTGTGTTGTTCATTGAGTTCAGGAAGGGGTAAGAAAACCATTATTAGAATTGACAGAGAAAGCACCTTAAGAAAGAAAAAGTGGGGTCGGGGTCCTGGATACTGTAACTACATATATTTAGTTATATACATATAACATACGTAAAAATTGTGTGTTTATGTGTATATATACACTATATATGCATATAGTGATTTGCATGCATACAAATGAACTCTATTATATTTTGTATATCTATGCTAACCTATATTATATATATCTGTATAATTATAATATATATGTATTTTTTAAGTTTTATGCCAGGCTATTAACACTTTATTTGCTGTGATACTCACCCACATTTATTTCAAAATGACACTCAAAATGTGCTAGGCAATATCTAGACACCAACAAAGGCTCAAATTCCTGTCCTGACAATCACGTTATAGACAAAGCTGTATCTTCCATGTAATCTGTGCTCATATATAACTCAATTCTCCACTCATTAATATTAGTGGCATAATTCCCACCTCAGTGGTGTCAACTTTTGATTCTGTTGACCAGAGTATCATTCTTGTATAGAAATGACTGAACAGTGACCAACAAGGACAACATTGTTGGCTTCAGCATACACAGTCATTTGGCTTAAAAATGTATGAGCTTCTCCTGATGAATGTTAGGTTTCTTGTCTAGAGACCTTTACAAATATGTGACATGCTCACTCTGTAGTTCTCTTGAAATTCTGTACTAGTGTCTTTTTTTTGTCTCTCTCTCTTTCTCTCTTATTGACCTTTATCTAACTTTTTATTCTGCTTTGAAGTGTTCAAGATGATTTTTTTCCATCCTGGAAGGAGCTGAATGMAACTGCTGAGATAGTTATATCAAAATGTGAAGTGGTACATGCTTTATACCTGGTGAGACTAAGGCAGAAGTTGTAGCACGTTATTCACTCTACTCTCCTCATGCATGGCAAACATAAATTAACAGCATGTCATCTTCAGTCTGAGTTTTAGAAGTAAGGAAAAGTGGAGATTTCAACCTTTCTGAGCATGAGGCTGGAGGAAAAAAAAGTCACATTTTCCTCTTGTTAAAAGATTTAAGCAAGCAAGAAACCTCACTGCTTTGAAATAAGACATCTACCTTTGATGAAGAGAAGAATGTGGGATTTTTGTATCTTACATAAAGCTTTTGTTGACTGTAGAAAATCAGACTAAATTCTAAGCATCTAGGAAATCACCTAGACACAAACTCATTAATGAGTTTACAGTTCTGTTTCTAGATTTTGAGACCGTACTATGGTGAAGATTGTCCCTGTACTTTAGTCATTTTTCTGTGCAAGAGCAGCTCTGAATCAYTGGGTGTCCAACTAGTGCAGGACATTATAAGAGAGATGAGGAGGAGAATATTGTCCTTCTTGTGCTATAAAAACCTTCTTTAACCTTATACAAGAGCCCATCCTTCGTAGGAGAGATGCTGCTGATCTGAATGCAGAAAGGGTAACAGATGAACCTGAAATGGAGGCAGAACACAAGGTTTTGGGGAAAGAGAAATGGAAGGATGTTAGAGGAATGCTGAAAAGTAGCAAAAAAAAAAAAAAAAAAAAAAATCCTGTGGGAATGAGGGAGATTACAGCTGCACAGGCAGGAAGACTCTCACTACCAGTATAGAGAGGAAGTCTGGGAGAATCCAAAAGTAGTTAAGAAGTCAGAGAAACTGCTAATTGATTTTCACCTGCACTTCAGGTGGTAAATAAATCTGATATGGCATAAGGGAAGGATGATGAGAGACCTTGGTTTGTCTGGGTAATATAATAATGCTCAGGAGCCATCTGGCAAGTCATTTTGCTGTTTTCCAACATTTCCTCACTATGCAAATTATTGTAGTTTTCTTTCTCCTGYTTCAGAGATTAAAATGTGGATATTCTGAGAAAAAACCATTTTTTGAAGAGAAAACCATATATAGAGAGGATTATGTATTCCAGCATCACTTATATGGATAATTTGGACTGTRTATTGTGAAAAGATTTGTATTTGCAGACTTCACATTTGAGAGCAATTGAACAGTGCCAGGATGAATGTACTTCTGTTCCATCCTTTTTAATGTGGTCCTTGCATGGCACTAATCGGAACAGGATTTAGACAATGCATAGTAAAAATACTTAGGCATATCCTCAGAAGTAAATCAACTATTGAGTAGATGTTATGAAGAGTAAAGTGTCTGTTTTATGCTCTGAATGTCACAAGTGTTATTCGGAAGAGAAAATCACAGGATTAAAGACAGCCTGAAAGCACTCACATGGCATGCAGGTTTAGAGTTTCTGGAATAACTGTAAATGGTGTTTTCTGAATTTTTTGAAGGCTTGAATTTTAAAACATTAATAATCTCTCAACAGGGCATTTTTGTTTGCGTTCTGTGTAATAGTGTCTTTGTTGACTCATAAATGCAACTTTCTGATCTATGATCCTAGTTCACTTTCCAGATCTTTGAAGAAAATTTTCTGGGCAGAGACCTCAGGGTAATGCCTGGTATGGAGCTGTTATTCCTAGCTTTACAGTTGAGTAAAAGAAAATACTGATTGAACTGAACAAGAAATTAATATTTTACCACTGATCGATTACCACTGAAGATATATCCTTTTACCCTATTTTTATTTAAATAATCTTGGGGACTTTCATTTATTTATAGCTAGATCTGTAACACTAGATTTTTGGGGTAAAATATTTGTACAGAGAAACAAAACTTCTGAAATAGTTGCATACATATTGTGGATCACAGTAGTATTTAATKTACTAAATTACAAGAGGCCACAAAATATCTGGCCATGACAAAGTTATAAACAGTAAAGAGAGATATCGAATTGTTGTATACATTGAAATATTATGTTAGAGAAAGTTAGATAATGAAATTACTTACTATAGCAATACAGTCTTACTCTCAGCAAAAGATATGCATGCAAATATGAGTTTTTTTATAGATTTCTATTTTTATTAATTGATTAAATATGCTGGGATTTTTTTTTTCTGGAATTAAAAAAAAAAAAAAAAAGAGAGAGAGAGATGACAGGTGACCTGGGTGGAATACAGAAACTTTTTCTGGTCAGTCAGAGACAGATTTAGAAAAGCCAAAACTCTGCTGGTGCAAGCAAAGGATGTAAAGAATAGCAAGAAACACATTTATAGATATAKAGGAAGGGAGCAAAAAAGCAAAAGAGCTAAGGAAAATATGGGTCTACCCCTGAGYAGGGTAGCCGCTTTGTCATGCCAGGGAAAATATTCAACATTTTCTTCAGCTCAGTCTTTACAGTGGCAAGATTGTCTTTGAGGCCACCTGTGTCCAGTGACAGCATCTCTGGGAGTAAATCCCTACTTGTGTTAGAGGATGACTGATCAGAGGACCACCAAAGCAAACTTGACAAGCACCAGTATATGGGACTAGGTGAGATATATCAAAGGGCGAAGAGGGACCTCCCTGAAGTCATTGCTCTCTCTCATTTTCTAGGATCTTTCTGCATTTCTAGTATGTTTCTAGGAAGCTCAAGATTTATCCTTTAGAAGATGGATATGGGACACTGCATGCCTCAGGAAACTAGTAAAGTAAACTCAAACCTTCCACTGCCTCCAATTCAGATCAGATGGTGGCTGATAATTACCACCATCTGACAACTTTTCCGTAAATGTATATGGAAGTGATGATTCTAGTTCGCTTTGTTAAGGACATTTGTCCACTTCTTAAAATCATCAATATTATTTAGATTTCAAAGACTAGACATAAATAAGGGAAAAAAAAAAAAAAAAAAGAGAAAGAAAGAGAGAGAGAGGGAGCACGCATCAGGGCTGTGCAAATAAGCATTCAGTGCCCTCAGGTCTTCTGTGAGCTTTATGGAATTCTAAAAAAAAAAAAAAAAAAAGAGAAAGAAAGAGAGAGAGAGGGAGCACGCATCAGGGCTGTGCAAATAAGCATTCAGTGCCCTCAGGTCTTCTGTGAGCTTTATGGAATTCTTAATTGATTCACAGGCCTCATCAGTTTTTGAACATTGAGCAAACCAGTCAGTTTGCTTAGCTGTTTTCCTTCAGAGAGTCAGTGGTATTTCCTCAGAAATAAAAATGTGTTAAATTTAATCATTGATGCCATGTATTAGGTTGGTAAATTTGCCTCTTCCTGAGCAATAATTTGTCTGTCTATAACTTAAACATTTTATGGATCTCTTTTTTTTTTTTTTTCAATATTGCATTTCTGCTGCTGTAATTTTAAGATAACTATGGGACTGTGGGATGWCTAAAAATGGCTATCTTCAGCATGACACACTCCTAAGTTCTTTGTTTCAGGGAAAATGGGACATCAGGCAAGTCACCTTCACTATATCCTTTAGTCTTTCCTTCTTTTTTTGTCTGTATAAAAGCATAAATATAATGATAGTATAGGCATGGGCATATAAATAACTATTTTAGATATCTTTCAGTCTGTCATTTCACCCATTTATGTTAAAAATGTATATGAAATTCAGGAATATTGGGCCAGTTACCTTTCATACAACACTCCAAGAATTATTTATATTACTTGAAAACTTTTACACTTTTTTTTTTTCCCCTAGGAATCATAACATGGAAAATGTGTGGAAATGTATGGCTTTCTGATAAACTTCTGATAAACACTGTTTTTTGTGAGTGACATTTGTGAAGTCTTCTTTATAACCTCTCTGAGTTTTTTATATATATATTTTTGATTTTTTTTCTTTTTCTTTCCTTTTCTATTATATTTTCAAGTAAGATTAAACCTGTTATAACATAAACTGATCATATGCAAAAATCATAAAGAAAGCTACAGTCTAATATCTACTTAAGATGAGGAAAGAAATGGCAAATGTTGAATTTGAGCTGTGTTTTGAGGTTTTGGAATACTAACTGTTTGCCCGATAAAATTCAGTCATTTTAGTATTTTATTTTATTGTCTTTTTTTTTCCCCATATCCCTGTTGCCATGGGCAAAAGTGTGTTTAGTTGTGTCAAGAAGCCCTTTTGAAGGGCCTTTCTTTCAATTCAATTAAGGAGCTGATTTGGGCTAATAAAGATAGTGAAAATGTGCTTTTTAAAATTTATTTATTTATTGAGAGCGAATCTCCCTCAGAGTTAGRTTAGCAAATGATTATACTAGCACAGTTGAAAGCAGAGTGCACCAGAAGACAGGGAAATAAATAATTTAAGTTGTTCTTGCCACTAAACACTTGAAATGATAGTTTTAGAGGAGTTCCAATAAACATTTAAGGACTGCTGCATGTTTTCAACAAGGTACTAACAGCTGTCCACTGCTGATTCCAACGAGTGTAAAAGGAAAAGACAAGTAGGTTTACTTCTCAGAGAAATTCAAACTAAATGGGAAAACTGGCTTGATAGCAGCTGAGTGTCTTTACTTAGAAACCAACTACATGATAGAGATGCTGTTTCTATGTTTCAATGTGTGAGTCAAGAAATTTGACTCATAACCTGATAKAAAACAAAAACTAAAAGGTACAAGAAGCTGGCAGACCAGAAGTATCAGATTTGCTAGCTGTTACCTTGATAGCTTTTTTGGCAGGCAATAAAGGTGACCTCTGATTTTAAGCAGCCAAGGGGGTACATGACCTGAGCTAGGGTCAGTATCACAGGAGAAAATAACAGACATGCTCTGCCCCAGAGTCTAACACATAAAATTGAATAAGCTGCCAGCTTTATGTAACTCTTTACGCTAGAGTAGAAATTAGTAGTTACCTTAGCAACACTTAGTATCACCCAAGACATAGCAGTGCTGACTCTAATTTGCAGAGATGCATTTTCTTTGACAATATATTAAGTAACCTTTCTGAATGTTTTACTGGTTTTTTTTTTTTTTTTTTTTTTTAATGAGGAATAAGATGTACTTCAGCCAAGAATAATGTTTTTTCCCCATTTAAAGGTGCTGCATACCACTAAAACCCTTACCTGGCATAAATCCAAAAAACTTCAGCTCCAGTGAAAAGATATTGATTTATTACAATGAAAGAACCAGTTCATTGTTTTGAGCAATGCCTTAGTTTGATACCAGTCCCCCTTTTCACTCATCATTTGATGAGTGAGGGGATTTGCATTGCTTCCCACAGTTTTGGTAGTACTGTGGTCATGAAAATGAAAATTCCTAATGATCTTTGGTGCTACTGGAACTTCTGGGACAATTTCAAAGTGTCTTTAGCACTGAATTCAGTTTTGGCTTAGATACCTTCTGTAACAGGACACTGCAAAGAGTTAAGCATAAAACAAAGAAATTGATACTAAATGCACATCTGGGACTTTTTTTTAAATCAGGTAAGTTCTGAATTTGGCCTTATTACACTGAACAGTTCACAATAGATGATAGCTGAATTATTTAATGCAATAAAATTCCCACTAGTCCAGACTTCCTTGAATATATACAGTTATCTTCAGAAGATACATGAAAGTATATTGAACTCTATTTTAAAGCTTACAAGCAAAGGATGATTCTATTATCTTTCATACTAAATTGCTATTAAGTGAAAACCTGGAAACAACATCTTATTTTGATTCTGAATTTGCTGAATTTTTAACTATATCAGCTTATATAATGTGAGTGAATTCTGATACTATATATATTCAAGTTACTTCCATGTACAGGCACTCTGAAGTTCATTCTTCTCTTTGGAAAACTAAATGGATCAAACTTAGACTGTTGTTTCCTTACTCTCAGTCAATGTGGGGACCCTTCTTAGAACACCTCAGTAAAATCTCCATGGAGCACAGACACAGTCTGTCATGATAACCTTCTACCACCTGCAGGCAAGTTTCTCAGAAGCAAAAAGACTATTCTGATTTCCTTTCTTACCCCGACCCTTAACAATAGTTTACTGGTTGTGAGAGGTTGATTTTTGTTGTTTCTTTTTCACGTACATTCTTTTTCACCTGTCTTACCAAGCTTTGAGTTGCTGTTCTTTGGTCAGGATTTCTAGGCATGTGTTGGTCCTCTTCTGAATGAAAGGTTTCAGCCAGACGGCAAACACACCATAAGGTATGTGCAGAATGCCATAGCATCTACTGCATGTTTAAAAGTCTAAGGAACCCATAGTGTCTTCATGCTGTGAATGTATAATCGATGAAGAGCAATCACAGTGCTTTCTGAAAACATACAGATTATGCATATCTTCATATATTATGAAGTACAAGACACATTTATGAGTAGTGGTATATACRCTAGGCAATTCCAAAGTAGTGTGTGTATACTGCAGTTTTCCAAGAAATTCCCAATCAGCATAACATGCATATTCCCAATTTATATAACCAAGGACCAATTCATCCATTTRCCTGGGTAAATACATTAGAGATCCACTCCTTTTGAACCTTTTCTCTGCAGCAATCAATTTTTTTTAATTGACGCGATCTACACCTAGTGCCCTGTACTCCATCTTCWTTCTTTATTACCAGATACATTTCCATGTATTTTACCATAATAATGTACACTATTGCTTTGACAGCATTCTAACTCCACATTTTTCTGTAGCATAAAATTGTTTCCATGATATTTACTGTTCTTTGTGCTATACCTTTATTTATATATACTTATTATATATTTATATTTAATATATATTTACTATATTCATTATTATTATTATTTGTATTTTATATATTTACTATAGCTATATATTTATTATACCTTTGTACTCTAAGCAGACTTTACTCAGTCATCTAGACTGCTGATAAAATTGCTGAATAATTTTGGATGACAAACTATTACTTACTGGACTTTGATAATAACATCTTTATGATCTATTACCAAATGTGSTTTTAGACACCTGTCAGAGATCCAACTTTTCCTTCGTCTAATGTGCCTTCTTTTTTTTTCTGAAAAAATTCCCAAGATGGAAGAAAAAATAAAGTTAAATGCGTTATAAATTACACTTTTAATCTTGCCTAGAAAGAAAAAATAGCATTGTGCCCTTCCATTTAGTAAGACCCATTTGTCATGATTGATGTCAATTATATTTTTATATATTCATTTTTTTGTTGCTGATGATGGTTGAAATCTCTAATGAAGTGTTTTATATTTTGTCTAGGCTTTGAATCCAGACAGTCCTTCTATAATAACCCTGGTAATCTCTTTAGGTCATTCCCACACCTACTTTTCTAATATTAAAATTAAAATTGCAATTTTTCAGTCCTTTAAACCTTCCTTAATTTTCAGGACTTTGATTCCAGTTGAGATCTCTTGTTTTCAGGCAATTTGTAAGCTACTTCTTTTAAGGTATCTAGTCAATCAAGTTGAAATATATAATTTTTTTTTTTAAATTACAGATTCTGATACTGCATATTCTCCCATTATGTTAATTATTATTAACTTCTTTTTAATCCATAAATTAAACTTGCTGTTCCTTCCATAATTATGCATGAGATGTGAAATCTCTTTTTTGTTTTGTGCCAAATATGGCTACAATTGTCAAAATAACAATTACGTAACAGTACTTTTGGTTTTGCAATCTCTGATTAGTAATGGCCTGGTTCTTCATGAATTGTCGTCACTGTTTCTAATATATTAAGTAAATATATTTCTTATTACATTTTTTCCAGGTAATCTTGTTTTTTGTCTTCTTCTAAAATTAATATTTTAAAATTCTGTTGATATTACAGTAGAAAAAATGTGAAATATATTTTTGAAAAATTGATTCTTTTGTTGCCGATATAATTTTATCAAGTGTTAAGTCTGATCACATATTTTATATCTATATTTTCAATAGGAATGTGAGGCTTTAACTAGGATTTGAATCAATGAATCTGTTCTTTTTTTCATTTCTAGTTTTGATGTGTAAAAAATAGTTTCTCACTCAAAGCTATTTTTCTTTTCTTAGTGGTTTGTTTAAAAAAATTGTGAATTTGCTTGACTGAATAGTAAAGCAAGATCCTTAGTATTCTATGGAACTTCTGAGATTTTTTTTTTTAACAGATGTTCAGAAGATTTCTGATGATATACCACAACCATGAAGAAATGGAAAAAACATGGTGAATAATTATTCCCTATTTTTGATAAAGATTTGGRAGATATGATTAATTAAGAATGCCTGCTTGAGACTTAGCTCTTGAAGTTTGAGGTCTGGTTTGTGTTCTTCTCACCAGGTGCTAAATAAAGTGTTTGTGAAATGCATGGAGAGGATTTAATCCTAAGCTTCCTGTTGTACTGCTAAAACACTCTGGAGCAAGAATTCTAACACTTGTATTTGTGGCTGTCTTTTAACTCACAGATGTTCTTCTAGGTGGTAAAATAATGTTCTTCACCTTCAATTTCCAGTTCAAATCCATCATAGATAACAATTTACCAAATATTATTTTTGCAACAGTTTTCTGTTGCCCTCAAAGATTAATTTCATAAATTAGCATTGCACCCTCTACATGATGAGATGATACAAAAATAGTGTAGAATTGGGCATATTATTGCTTTGTAGACAGATAAGGAATAGGATCCTCCTTTTTCCAAAAAAAGAAACCCAAGGCACAAGCTATGTTTCGCTTATAGAAATGGTCTTCAGGATCACAATTGCACATCACTCTAATGAGCCGTAGTTCGATGTCTTATCTGGCCTACTGAGCCTTCCTGCAGAGCAGCATGTATCCAAAGATAGGATGGTTTCATCCCAAAGTTTTGTTGCTGAGGTTGCTAAAAATTCTCTCTCTTCTGGCAAGTTATGGCCAAATGGTTACTGTATATTAGAGGTATCAGCAGTTACCCTGCACTGCAAGGACTGACTTCCTAGAAACAGAATGTGTTTGTGAGTAAACTCTTGTTGTTGGGGAGGAAGGGTTCATTTTAACTGACAGATGAAACATTTTTTTAATTGCCATGGGAGCTAYAGAAGTGCCTGGAGGATGAACGATTATGTGAATACTTGTATATCTGACCCTGCAATGTTGTAAGGGCACAATACAAGTGCATGGAATAAGGAAGATTATGGATAAAATTAAAATATATGACAGCTCTGGAAAAAAAACAAGAGATTAGAGATTTGCCTTTTCAGTTAAAATTTAAAATAAAGGTTGTGATCATCTCCTTAGGCACAGAGGGAGAAAAGTAAACAGTTTTTACATACATTTTTGGATCCTATGGGTTTCTCCACTAACTGTTCCCTTGGAACTGCTTCTGTTTTCTGATAGGAGGAACTAATCTTTATGTACAGGAGCAGTGCCTGAAGAAATCATTAGGGCAATGAATATTTCAGAAAGAGCATGGGGAGCACTACAGGGAGAAAGGCGTATCAGCAAAAAAAAACTGTTCTAAGRAGGTTTATGGCATTTTAAATCATTTCCTGCCCTCTATTTTTGCATATATTGGAGCATACACATATCACAGTTTTGATAGGAAGCTAGATTTTTCCCTGCTAAAAAGGGAGAGGGTTGCTGATGGTTGTGCAAGCAGTATGCTATATCTCTTATCATATTAGCACAGTAGTGGACACTGCTTTTGCTTTTTGCAATGAGGGTAATGAATGCCTGAACAGTAAGAACAAAAATCTAGATATTCCCAATGCTTGAATTGAGAATGGGATGCTTGGAGTGAGAATGTATTTCCAAACACAGTGGGAGATGCAAGCTGATATCTTGCTGATATCAGCTAATTAACCTCTTTTTCAATCCCTTGCTTCTGGAAACGACACCAGATCCTTCTCTAACTCAGCTGCTACAGATGTGAAATAAACTGCTTTCATCACGACAAATCCATGCATTGTCTCTAAACAGGGTAGGGGCTTACAGCTCCGGGTGCTTATTTCTGTTGTCCTTTAGAGAAATGCACAAGCATGGACTCTAGTCTGTAGATCCCACTGATGAAGTATCATTTGCTTCATTCTGCAAGCTTCCACACCTCACTACACTTGGAGCAGAATTGAAGTATGAATCCCTTTCCTTTCTTTACATGCAAATGGCCTCAAAAGGGTGTATAAATCTGTAGAAAGGATGAACAACAAGTAGAAGAAACTGTCCTTGAACTGCCAGGACAGTCCTTATATGGAGCAAGACTTTTCCAGTGGGAACTCTTTTGGCACCTGGGAGTTGCTGCCTTTTTCAAAAGCCAGGCTTTTGCCAATCATGCACCCCTGGCAAGACAACAGCCTCTGGCTTCTGCTGAGTTAGAAACCTCTGTTTCACCTATAGATGATATAGTTGTCACAGCTCAAGGCAGCTGGTGTCACAGATCAGGAGCTCCACAGCAGAAGGATTCTCTCATTACAGGGGAGGAGGGGCCGAGGAGCTGTCTTGAGATCAAACCTCACTAAAAAAGCTTTTAAAACAAATTTTAAAAAATGAATATGAATAAACTGCCAGGGCCAGATGTCATTCACMCATGAATATGAAACTGCTGAACTGCTAGCTGTGGTTTGAAATACATTCTTTGTATTAACTTCAGTACCTGAGCGCAGAAAAGTGGTACATATGACACTAACTGTAAAAAGAGATCCAGAACGATCCTCAGTAACATAAGCAAGTAAATCAGACTTTCATGAGAATTAAAAATGGTAGGAGCTATGAAATAAAGAGAATTAATTAACAGACCCATGAATAAATATGATACAGTCAAGGAAAGTCAGTGGGATTTTTGTAAGGGGAAGCCATTTCTTCTCCAATGTGTGAGGTAATACACATTTACGTAAAATTGATCCAGCCAGTGTGGCTTAATTAATTACATTAAAAGTTCTGAAAGGCAGGAAATTACCTTTAGAAGCTGTCTCTGATGGTTGATAACTGTTTAAGAAGTTAGATTTTATATCAGAAACTCTTTATTGATGAGGCTACCAGTCATGTGCCTGGGATGTAAGGTATTTACTATGGGAGTATATCTGAACCTGGAAAAATGGATGATTTGTTGAGTTAAAGATGATTATATAAAACTGTCTATAAAGATTCACTCTGAACTCAGTAATTAAATAACACGATGACAGGACACTCAGTGTCAATATATTCTAAGAAGTAGGTGCTCCCGATTTTGTTTGTATACATACGTAAATACATTGCACTGGTTAAATCTAAATAAGCTATCATATAGGAGAAACAGACAGACAGACAGATACACAGATAATACTATAGATATTTCTAATACAATCTGATTGTGAATATTATCTGACATTTCACTCACCTGGTCTCAGAATGGGAGCATTAAAGCACGAAACAGTATACTGAAAACAGTAATGATGATATGACTTCCACACAAAAAGAGCTTATATAGACTATGAATCTGTATCATGAAGAACAGCTCTCTGAGGTGAAAGTAAATTATACAGGAAAAAAGTATACTGAAAATACATGAATTATATAGAAAAGGAAGTATAGGGAAAAATCCCRTTATTATGCAGGAGATAGAGCACATCCAATTGAATTATTACAAAATAAGAGTAAAGAAAGTGAAAGGTTTTTTTTTTTAATGCTTAAATTATCAGGAATTTAGACATGGAATTCTATGGATGCTTGTGTGCAAATGAGTTCAAAAAGGAGAGGTGCAAAAAAAGTTTATATTTTTAAAGACTAGTGGTTTGGGTTTACCTGTTGGCTTAGAAAATCTGTATGCAATAGCTGGCTAGATCTGAGTAAATATGTCAGTGATCACTTTAAAGATGCTTTACCTAAATATTTCCTTCTAACTTGTCAGTTTACCATACCTGGCATCCTGGAGAAATTTACCCCTTTAACTTGTTCTTATTTAACTTCTATTTCTGTTGATTCAAAGAGGGAAAAAGTCATTTTTTCCTCACTGAGATATGTCTTGGATTAATCCCAGACATTTGAAGACCTTGTCTTCAAATCATTACCTAAATGTTTTAAATCAAATAACCAGAATAACTGAAATACTATTTTCAAAATGAACATTTCAACCTAAAAACAGGAAAAAAAAAAAAAGTAGTATTAGAAAGACCTGTACTATGAACATTTACTGAATGTTAGATCACCAGACAAGCTGATGGTCACACAGACTGGTATGCAGAAAAATTAAAGTGGGGCATTAACACATTTTGTTTTTCCTTTAGCTGTAACCACCTTTATGAGTAAAGGAAAGCTTGTCTTAAAACATTCTGCCATAGCATATATGTAACCTTAATGATATATAATATTAACATGGTACATCCATTATATAATGTATTCTCTATATTACAGTATATATAACCTAAAAAAAGGCAAGGGAATCTAAGGGAACAATGGGAAGAGAAAGGGTGATGTTTCCAAGCTAATATAGAAAAGGACAAAAGTTGCCTTCTGTGAGAATGATAAAGACCAAGACTTGATGAAGCAGCAACCTAAGAGGAGCTCCCCAGGCTCTGACTGTGAATTTCTCTGCTTTGCTGGAGTACCAAGCATCTAATAGAGACCGTGTTGCTCAGAATTTTTCAAAAGCGGCAGATGTCTCTACATGGCCTTCAGAAGTCTATTTGAGGCATCTGTATTTAAAAATAGTGCCCAAAAGGCAGTACTTGCGAAAATTTGTCTCAATATTCACTTTGTCTTGCTGTTCACATACAAGTCTCTGAATATTCCTTATTGCTGCTGAGCTAGAAGCAATTCTGTAAGGTAAGTAGAGACTGCGGTATATATACAAAAATCCCAGTGCTGTCTGTAATGATTCTGTCTCAAAAAAGTTGTATTTTGAAACTGAAAAAAAAAGTTTGTTTTCTGACAAACTTCATTTGGAGAGTGATCATGTCTTCCATTCTTTTGTTCTATTTTATTACCTTTTGTTTGTTTCTTTCTTAAGAATACATATCAGCCTTTAAAGGACAAATATCTTTACCTTGTGAAAGCATACTTTCAAGGTCACTTTTTAAAATGCAGATCAAGAGATGAAGCCAACATATACTCTTCCATGGTAAGCAATTCACAGATTCCARCTCATCAGAGAAGTCAAAAGCTTTGTCTTATGGCAGTGTAACTGCAGTAGTATTTTCCTGGATTCAGGCTAAAGTTTGCTTAAGCAAAAAAAATGCCGATCTGTCTGATCTTTTTCAACAGTATCGCCAGAAGTAAAGACGATTCATCAGTGTTCCTTTTTTAATAGTGACTATCTCAAGTGGGCAGTAAAGAATGACCAAACTGGCTATCAGATGGGAAGGAGCAGAAGCTGGAACAATATTTGCCTTGCTTGCTTTGTACTTGACTGTGAGTCCACCCGTTCTCTTCTAGGGTTGCAGGAGTTGCTCAAGCATTTAATTACTTGAATACCAATGAGTTGAAACTGCTTGGTTCAGGAGATAGTGTAATAAAAGTATTCTCCTGCGGTGCCTATATCATTTTTTTAAAGTTTTTCTGACGAGCTAGAGTAGCCACGGGTTTTAAGTGTTGTCAATGACTGCATTCCAAAAAGCATGGAAAACATGAGCCTCCGTTTTCTGCAACACCCATGTTCCTCTGGCAACAGCAAAGAAGGGAGCCTTCCCAGGGAGTTGCTTAATTATCTGGCTGACTACACACCAGGTTTGGACTTGTCATATTTGAGAGGAACTTCAGTTATGTTATGAAGTGCACCAGTTGATAAAATCCCAAAAGGTGGCAGTTTGGGTTAAGCCCTCCCACTCTTGTAGCACTGCATAACTAGGCCAAGAAATGGGAAGACTGATTTCACCTTAACTCCTGCTATTTGATGGTTGCAGTAAATGCACTGACASCTACCTTCCTGCCAACAGCAGGATGGCAGGAGAAATTGGAGGAAACAAGGGACCCAGCAAAGAGGGAAAAGTAAAAATGGTGCATATTTTACATGGACTGCATATCTCCCACCATATATTTATGGGAAATAAATGTCTTTTAGCTTTGTGTATGAGTGGTGTCACTGGAGTATCTGGTGTATATTCCAGTTTCTATGCAGGTGCTCTGCAAGGTTCATTAAAAATAACATCGTTCTTTTTCATCATTGCTTGTGTTAAGGTCTTCCTTTTCTTCTTTTGTTTTTCTTTTGTTTTAATTATTTTTTCCTATAGTTCTATGTGAAAGGACAATGGCTTTCCATTTCGTAAAAGTGCATGGAGCTTGGATATATATTCAATTGGAAAAAAAATACCCATGAAAAAATACAGCCAGTGATTCACACTTAGAATACAGCTTGACATTTCAGTATGCAAGATGATTCGTGGGATGTGGCTTAAACAATTCTCAATTTTCTATGTCTCTTTATAGAAAAGCCTGTCAAATATGGAATAAAATATAGGATTTATTTTTATGTCAGGGTAGAAATAGCTTTTTTTGAATTTTAGTATGTAATAGATGAGCACTTGACAGTGCACATTTGTACAAGATCAAAAAAAAAAAAAAAAAAAAAAAAAAAAGCATATTTGGGCCAAAAAGGAGGAGAACTAAGGTCATAGGACCTAATTTTTCTCAAAAACACGACTTATATTGATATACTTGTCATATTAAATGGCATAACTTTGTATTTTTGCACTACTAAAGTAAGGAAGGGCCATACTGCTGGAACTTTATTCTCAGAWAAGAAGCAAGTGAATAACAATTCTCCACCTATGAATAGCTTCTTCTACATGGAAGCCTCCTTAGGGTGCTACACAATTATATTCTGTGGACTATCTAAATAAGACTGCCTTGCCAGTTGTGATATCATTCAAGCTCTGGCCTGACAAGTCTCATTTGTAGCATGGAATTGTTTAGCTTTAAATTTACAGCTTTCCAGGTTTACCTTCTGCTTAAAATAAAACATGTCCTCATTGTATTTGTACAGCTTCTCTTGAATGGTGGAAAAGGAAGTGTATAATAATGCTACATATGATGAATGGTAAAAATAACAAAATAATAATCTCTGATCTCTTTCATTCTACTTACATCCCTCTTGGGGGTGGAGAGTGGGAGGAARTATAGAAAACCAATTTAAGATTTGTCTTCTATTTCACTAAAAATCATAGTTGCACAGACATATGCTATTTTTCATGTTATTAGGCATATTATGTCTGACCCAACTGGGAAGCGTTGTTTGTAACTACTTCCTTCTTTTGCTGCTTTAATTTTTAATCCTTACAGGACTCAGCTAAACAGGATCACACATTTGATCCATCCAGTTGAACAATTCTCTGGATGCTTAGCTGGCCACTTCAAAGACTGCAGCATAACCACCACTGGATGCACTTATATTTGCACTCTCAGAAGCTATGTTTGATATCTGCAGGTTTTAGATTGACCTAAGTGTTTTAGGTACCACACCTCAGGGAGGCCACCTATTGCTTCCAGCTACTCTCAGATAGATCCCTCCTGTGTGTCACAGCTTTTCTGTCAGCAATGGGAACCTTTCGAATGAATTCACAAGTGCCAAAGGAGAGGACGTTCCCATGCTTCTGAACTGATTACTCAGAGCTGTGTACCTATTTACTTGTCTTCTGCAAAAGATATATGGAAGAGAATCTTGGCTAAATGTTGGCTCAGGATCTGTGATAACACAGGTGAGCCAATGCACAGGGCTTTACACAAGCAAGTGGTAAATTACTGTCAGAAGCAGAGATAAAGAGAGGCAGACCTTTGATAAGGGATCACATGGTTTTTGTCATGCTACCTTTGTTGAGTGACTCCTGAACTGATAAGCATTAGGTACTSCTACTTCCTCTGGGATATGCTTAAAGTCTTGGTTTAACTGTGTATGCCTTCTTTTGGCCAATATAGTGATCTGATTGTGCAAGTAGTATTACTTTATTGTTGTATAAGACCTTGCTGAGAGTGAGAAGTGATAATACTGTGCAAAGTTTTCTGTGCACCTGACTGCTTCTTTAGTATGTTTATGTTCACTTTTAATACTATTTGGAAAAGACAAAAATATCAATCCATCTCTAAATAAGAGGGCAGATTAATTCTCTCATATTAGTGCTTCCTTAATCATTCCCTAATCAGATTAAACCCCTTAATTTAAAAGCAGTTTACACTGCAAATTGCAATGCTCTTACAGCCTATCATGCCGTAGGGATTATTATGATTTCAGGGGCCATTTCTAACATAAAAAAATTTAGGAAAAGTAGAAAGTGTGCTTGTGGGATAAGGRATCCAAAAGCTTTCTCTAACCAAAGGAGAGATGACGATAAACATCTGTCAAAATATTAGTGGTTTTGGCTCACCAATCTTTTGAAAGGGAAAAGGCATTAAAAGCCAGCAATTTCTTATCCTTTCCTCGTGTAGTAATTATTTTGTACAAAGTGTATGTGCATGTATAAATACACAGACAAATTCCATATCATAGAATGCTTAAGGTTGGAAGGGACCTCAGAGGCCGTCTAGTCCAGCCCCCCTGCACACACAGGGTCACCTAGAGCACGTGGCACAGGGCTGCATCCAAGCGGGTTTTACAGATCTCCAAAGAAGGAGACTCCTCAACCTCTCTGGGCAGCCTGTTCCAGGGCTCTGACACCCTCACTGTCAAAAAGGGTTTTCTCAAGTTCCTGTGGAACTTTCAGTGCCTCAGCTTGTGGCCGTTTCCTCTAGTCCTATTGCTGGTCATCACTGAAAAGAGGTCGGCCCCCTCCTCCTCACTGCCTCCCTTGAGGTATTTATACACACCGATCAGGTCCCCCCTCAGCCTCCTCTTCTCCAGGCTGAAGAGGCCCAGCCTTTGCTCMTAGGGCAGATGTTCCAGGCCCCTGATCATCCTCGTGGCCCTGCGCTGGACTCTCTCCAGCAGCTCCACATCCCTCTTGTACTGGGGAGCCCAGAACTGGACACAGTACTCCAGATGTGGCCTTACCAGGGCTGTGTACAGGGGGGACGATCACCTCCCTCRACCTACTGGAGACGCTCTTCTTAATGCAGCCCATGATCCCATTGGCCTTCTTGGCCACCAGGGCACACTGCTGCCTCATGGTCATCTTGTCATCCACCACGACGCCGAGGTCCCTCTCTGCAGGGCTGCTCTCCAGCAGGTCCACCCCTAATCTGTACTGGTATTCAGTGTTATTCCTCCCCAAGTGCAGGACCCTGCACTTGCCCTTGTTGAACTTCATGAGATTTCGCACYGCCCAGTTGTCCAGTCTGTCCAGGTCCCTCTGGATGGCAGCACAGCCCTCAGGGCTATCAGCTACTCCACCCAGTTTGGTATCATCAGCAAACTTGCTGAGGGAGCACTCCAGCCCTTCATCCAGGTCATTAATGAATAAGTTGAACACCGGACCGGACTGAGGACCGACCCCTAGGGGACACCACTAAGTACAGGCCTCCAGCTGGACTCCGCACCATTGACAACCACTCTCTGCACCCTGCCATCGAGCCAATTCCTAATCCACCTCCCCGTCCACTCATCTATCCCACACCTTTGGAGCTTGCCCAGGAGGATGCTGTGAGGGACRGTGTCAAAAGCCTTGCTGAAGTCCAGAGGATGATGACATCCACCACTCTGCCCTCATCTATCCAGGTAGTCACTCCATCATAGAAGGTGATCAGGTTAGTCAAGCAGGATTTCCCCTTGGTGAATCCATGCTGGCTACTCCTGAGCACCTTCTTCTCCTCCACATGTCTGGAGACAGCAGCCAGGATGAGCTGTTCCATCACTTTTCCGGGGATGGAGGTGAGGCTCACYGGCCTGTAGTTRCYCGGGTCCTCCTTCTTGCCCTTTTTGAAGACTGGAGTGACTTTGCCTTTCTTCCAGTCCTCCGGCACCTCCCCCGTTCTCCAGGACCTTCCGAAGATGATGGCGAGCGGCTTGGCTATGACATCCGCCAGTTCCCACAACACCCTGGGGTGCATCCCATCAGGGCCCATGGATTTGTGGGTGTCGAGGCTCCCTAGATGCTCTCTGACCCACTCTTCCTCTACCCAGGGCAAGCCTTCCTCTCTCTKGCTCTCTTCKTGTGTCCCTAGGGCCTGGGATTCTAGAGGGCTGCCCCTGACAAACACAGAAGCAAAGGCAGCATTCAGCAGCTCTGCTTTCTCCGTGTTTTTCGTAACCAGGGTACCCACCCCATTCACTAGTGGACCCACGTTCTCCCTGACCTTCCTTTTGTTGTTGATATATTTGAAGAWTTTTTTCTTGTTGCTCTTAACATCCCTTGCCAGATTTAGTTCCAAATGAACCTTAGCTTTCCTTGTAGCATCCCTGCATTCCCTGACAACATTCATGTATTTCTGCCAAGGGGCCTGTCCTTTCTTCCACATTCTATATACTGCTTTCTTCTGCTGGAGTTTTGCCAGGAGCACCGTGCTCATCCATGCAGGTCTCCTGCCCCCTCTGCCTGACTTCTTACRCTGTGCATAAGAAGTCTATTCTATACATGATTAAAAATGTGAGCAATTATCTTCTCAAGTATTTTCTGCACCTTTTGAGTTTCTCAATGAGTTGCTTGTAAATATTAGTAATGCAGCATAGAATCAGTTAGAGAACCTGCATACTGTTTGGTCTTTATTTCAAAACCAATTGTAGTTTAAGAATTGTGAATTATTGTCAATGTTCAAAGTGYAGGGGGCCTTCTTTAAACTTAGAATTTCTGTTTTGTAGCCAGCCCTGACTCGTCAACCATGGATTTCACCCTATAAGAACTTGTTTTGATCAGAGGCCCACTACATGCTTTTAATGGGATATGTGAGTATGTGCTTCTAATGATGCCAAGGCCGCTTCTGAACACAACTAAATAGGAGCTTTAACTATGGAAGATGAGCAATACTTTGTTCTTAATTTTTGTCCACAGGATTAACAGCCTGCATGCTTCTTTTGAACCAGTCTTGGCAACAGAGATCATCACAAAGTATCTATATGCTTACTTGGTATGCTTTCTCAAGGTCTGTATTTAATTTTTCAATTAAKTAATTTTTTTCTCATATTAAGACATAAGCCAGATTTGTCCTGAGGGAAATGCCTGTTAGATTTGTTTTACCACAGATGAGTTTGTTTTCTTGTGTCAGGTTTCAGCCTAAAGCAATTGCTTCTGAGAATTTATTTCTTGATGTCTTATATGTGCTTTCAGAAATGTTTTCCTCTTCAAACAATGCCAGAAGCTGTTGTACAGAACATACTGTACAATACCTTTAAAATGAAGGCTTTGTGACTTTGAAATGTGAATGAACATTGTGAAATGTGATGATAAAACAGTGGAAATTAATTTAGCTCAAAGAAGAGGAGTTAAAGAATACAGTGCTCTTCTTCACATCTCTCAGGTTTGCACAAAGTTTCGAATCTGATTTTTTTCATTATTAGCAATATAAATTTTATACTGATATCTGCACAAAATGTACTTATACAACATGCATCAAATAGCTGCTGTAGTGAGAGAAACAACAATGATAACTTGCTTTGGAGACTTAATCTGTGTAAGTCTGGCAAGTTTGGTTCTTTATTGTCTTTTAAGAAATAAAGATGTTTATACCTCTTAGGTTCTATTTCTGGGCTGTTAATGGGCAGTGGAAGAAATGAAGAGGACAGGAAGAGGAAAAGCTAGAAATTATTGCACTCATATCAAATGCTAGGCTAAGAAAATCTCTTAACTAATTGTTTGTAAGATGGACTGACTACAGACTGGTAAACTAATGAGCATATAAATCTCACTATGTGATAGCATACCTACTATAAAGTCATATCTAACCTTTATTATCATCAAGCACATTCAAGCACATTCTGCAATACAGATCAAAAATAACATTTAAACTCAGCCAGATGACTCTCCTGTCCAATTATGTTTCCAGAACCATGCACATTTTTTTATCACTGATTTTTCTCTTTCACTCTGCGTATTTCTCAGAGCTCTTTTTCTTTTGTCTGAATGTTAATTTTTTACCTGAATATTATCCATTCTTCCAAGTTTTCAAGTTATGTATTCCTCTTATACTTCATATGTAATGAATTATATGCATGCTGCATATGTAATGCTTATAAATATTCTTTTCAAATCATCAGACAGAATTGGAAGACTCTCCTCCTCAGCATAGGACTGAGAGTGAGGTAGCACTAGCCTATGTGAGGTGTAGGCAACAGCAGAAAGAAGCAGAGACTGATTTTTAACTCCATTAGCTTTGATCAAAGCTTTGCATGAAGAACTTAGAGAATTAAAGCAAAATAACTGAAAGTGTGATTCAGGAAAATTGCTGTCAGAGAGACCAATACACCAAGAAGACCCAGACAAAGATCCTGACTGTAACTCTAAGTGATGAGGATGGGGTGTGCATGGTCACCAAGTAAGGACCATGCATATAAAAGATGATATATCCACCTTCAAAAGAGCTAGACTGACCTTCATTCTTACTGATGCCATGTGAGTAGCAGCATCTGTGCTTTCAAAATCTCTTGCAAGATCAGAAGGTACCAAATGTGCTGACCCTCAGTTTCTTAGCAGGTTAGGAAGTCTAAGCACCACTAGTTTTTGGAGGACTGACATCAGGGCATAGCCAAGGGCATAGCCAATGCCCTTGAAGAAACTGACACAGCTCTAGTACCATGTTTAGCTGAATTCTGATTATTCAGATCATATAATGAGTTAGCCATTAGAATGCATTTGTGCCCCAGCTATCTTCATTGTGAATTTGGATTTGCAGAAATAAACTTTAGTAAGTATAAAAAAAAGTAGAATTTGTATTTTTCACTTCTTTAAAATTTAAAGAGAGGAGATTGTAGTGAAGGGAATTCTAAACCAAAGAAGTCTTACAAAAGTTCATTTAACCGCAAGGTTATACAGAGTACTGCATCTGTAATGTAACAGTTGTCATGGTAACATTTGGTTGTTATTGATGACTTTAGTAAATAATCTCTAGAATCCTGTTGACAATTCTGGATTGCTAAAGAAAACATTTTTAGTCTACAGCTCTTATTATATGCATGCATTTGCTTAGATTTTCAATAATTAACAGTCATATTTGTGATATGAGGAATGAAGTTGTATTTTGATTTCTGTTCTTGTTTGTAATGTGAAGAAAGATCAAAGTTCAGAAGTAAAAATATCGTTTTCTTTGGACTAATCCCACCACTTCCAGAATCAAAAATGCATTCAATGCTTTTGAAATGCCTCTTTTTCCTTTCTGCTTTCTCTAGATTCTCCAACAAATGCCCCTGGGTACTCTGGTCTTGAATTAATTTACTTAGGCTTTTAAGACTCATGTTGAAGATCAAGCCTTTTGCTTTGCTGTTCTAATTTTGATGTCTGTAAGTCTCGCTGTTGGTTTCTGAAACTCTTATGGCAGTTGCAGTCTAAATGTGCTCATATTTCATGTTTGGTCTGTATAGATTTTGAGATTTTGCACTTCTTACACTATTAGAAGATGCAATAAATTATTTTCAATTTATTTTCAGGATCTTCCCAATAAGATCAATTAATTATAGGAAAGCTTCTCATTGTTATGGTGGACTAGAAATATCCATAATGAAGGAGAAGAGATTTGGGGAATTCTTATTTTTGTGGCAGTGCTGATCATATTCCTGTAGCCAAAGTATTTCAAGTTTATGAAGGATATTTGTCGTTCATGTGTCTAAAGTTACCATCACTGTGAATGCTGTTTTGTAGAGAAGACTAAAAATTCTAAAGATATTTCAGATGACTTTGGCTACTCCTGGAATATGTATATTATATTTTCTTCCTCTATTTAACATGACTATAATCAGCAAGAAGAAGGTCATTCATAGGGGATTTGCCAGTGAACTGTCTAGCTTGTGATTATTTTCCTCTTGATTCCCACAATAAATAACAGATAGTAGTAGAACTTTCTTGTTTAACTCCTTATCTTCCTTTCCCAATCCATGGATGTTGATGATCATCTGTATACAGTGAGGATGACAGTGAGGCTTGGAGTATTCTGATTATTTTTTGCTAGAACTAATTTTCTTTCAAAAAAAGGTTCTAAAAGGCCTTTTGGATGGTGATACTTTCTGCCACAAAAAAATATTCATTATCCTACAGCTTATAAAGGGATTTAACATAGATCTCTTGTGCAGTTATTTTCCAAGCTGTAAAATTCAAACTATTTTTTTTTACTTTATTAAATAGTACAAATTAATAATCCACAATATTTTGACATATAATTAGGACAAAAAGAGGATATATACAACACCTACGTGATTATTATATTTAATGGAAAATATAATCTGCATAATAAGTTCAGTTATTAATTTATTAAGTATAAATATTTTTTTTAATACTAAGGTTTACATTTTTCCCCAAGATATCTGCATATAGTTATCTGTAATGTCTGTCCTCCAGTCTGCTTTGACTTTCATAGTTACAAAATACATACAATATCTCCAGCAATGTCATACTTCTGGCTTATGTGCCCTGCAACATTCAACTTTGTTCCCTTTAAGATAATTGCCATCTACAAAGCAGACAGCCTGCAGCTTTCACAATCTGGACGTTTTTGTATGTTGGCAGAATACTGTCAAAGTAACTTATTCAGAAGGGTTACTTGTCATYGTTGCCAATGCTTAATTCATTTTGTTTTTTAGAGCATTGTGACTGAAATTAAGTATTTGATATTTTGGAACAGACCTTAAGACGTATTTCTTTTGCAGATGTTTTGTGAAGCTCCTTCTATAGCTGAGTGTACCTAGCAGGGAGGAAAAAAAAAAAAAAAATTAAACTGACTCTCAGCTTGTCTTCATATTTGTCGTCCCTTTCTCTCCTGCTGTTTTGTTTTTCAAAAATTGATATTTTGGTTAACATTCGGTTAACATTTTCAAACTTTTAACTTCAAACTTTTAACAAGCCAAATTGAAGGCTGAGAGGGGATATGATTAATATGTATAAGTTCAGGAAGGGAGAATGCAGGGAGGAAGGGGACAAGCTGTTTTCATTGGTGGCCAGCGATAGGACGAGGGGTAATGGCCACAAGCTGAAACACAAGAAGTTCCGTCTCCAGGTGAGGAGGAACTTCTTTACTGTTAGGGTGACAGATCAGTGGAACAGACTGCCCAGGGAGGTTGTGGAGTCTCCTTCTCTGGAGGTCTTCAAAACCCGCCTGGATGCCACCCTTGCCACATGCTTGAGCAGGAAGGTTGGACTAGATGATCTGTAGAGGTCCCTTCCAACCTTGAATATTCTGTGATTCTGTGATGCTGTGAAATGTAAAATACATCCTAGCCAGTGCTAACATCCTTTCAGTGAAATATTGAGAACTTGTGCATTCCAGTCCTTTAAAAAGATATTTTGCAATTTCAGAATTAATTCCTACTGTTTATGTGATATGAGGCCATACRATATTTCTGTCTGATGCCCACTTTATGTTGTAGCAGGAGCAGTACAAATTCCTAAAAGACACTGACTGTTTTTGATAAGGTTATTATAGGCAATTGGAAATATTTTGGTAAATACAGTTCAACAAGTCACCAGTGTGTGTATATGTACGTTATATGGTTCAAGTTTTTATTCTTTTTATGAGGAAGCTTCCACGATATCAAGATGTAACAGAACAACACAACTTTTGAATGAAAATATGGACTATCTATATTATATAAAAATGCATTTTTATATATTATACACAATATATTTGCGTTCTGTTTTTCTAAACTGAGACATGTCAATTAAAGTTTTCAATCTTATCTCACTTGAAATGATTTTTTTTTCTTCTATCTGAAATTCTGTGACCTTCAGTGAAGTTGTACTTAGTCTTAGGTTCAATTAGGATTGTTTAATGCTAAGATATGAACAGTTTTCAAATCTAAAAACTGGTAGATTTTTGTGTGTTATTGAAATTACAAGGTTATGGGTCAATGCCGTTTATGGATTAAAATTATATACTTATGAATAAGCCTAATACATTTATGGTTACTACACTGCCAACACAGAAATAACTTTTACCAGAATAAGCACGTTTGTAACAGTTTTACAGCAACTAGACAGATGAGGAACTGCTTTAATGTACATAAGATCTGACTGGTATAACTTTGGTCGAGTATGCTTGTGTACAGAACAACTTTATACAGGAACTTAAATGAGATACTAGTATACAGTAAATCAGCTATGTGGAATGTCCTCAGGTGGAATTCAATTCAAAATTCTTTAGGAATTTAAGCATCTAAGAATACTCATATATACCAGCTGAAATTTTCAAAGCTATTAGGTTAGGTTAGATACTTATCTCCCATTGACTTTATCTGCTTAGTCACTTTAAAAAACAAACAAACAAAAACCAAGCRAACAGAAAAACAAAATAAAAAACAAAGAAACAAAAAAAAATGTGCATGCACGCACACACCCAACAACAAAAACCTCCCACCAAACTACTAGGCAGAGTTGAAAATATTGCCTTATTGACACTTAGTGTTTACTGTGGTTGGTAGAAGCTAGACCCCATAAAAATATGCAATTAAACCTGCAGAAGTGGTCATTAAAGGTGGAAGCCGGGCTCTGAAACTTCAACTAAAGTTTTCCACACTATTGAACAAAACAAGCCAGTCAGTCTGAATATGATACTTTTATCTCTATGAGAGAGCCTTGAAAGTAAAAAGGGGTTTATTTCACAAAGCTCTTTAGCTCAGTTCAAAGACCTACACATTTAGGTTTCCTGCAGAGCTCTACCACAACTGGAGACTGACAGATGAATCAAATCTTTTCATATTTGGTTTATTGCCTACTATAGTAGTCAGTGATACCTGATTATATAAAAACATACCGTAATTTTGATTAAAGTCCATAATTTAATGTCAAGATGCTAACCTTTCCTATATTATTTCCTTCTTTTATTTTTCTGAGCGTATAGTTCTTAGCTGCTGCAGCTGAAACTCTCATGTTTTGACTGCAGTTGCCCAGAATAAAATTGACATTTCTCATAAAGATTACATTCATTTTACGTTTTTGAAAAGCTTCTTGAACTTTAAAACTGCCCTCAGCCTTTCTGCTATAGATGATTGGTTTCACCTATTTTTATATTTTTAATTTTTGAGTTTCAAGGTTACAATTAAAAGTCAATTTATTTTAGCTTTTAACTGGTGAGGAGTGTAATCATAAAAGATGTAGAGTCAGTTTAATATATTTTTGTATGTGGGGAAAAAAAAAAGCCAGATATTTCCATGGCACAGTGGAAGCCCAGCCTTTTGAAAGACTGATAGAATTAATTAGTAGTGGAAAAAAGAAGGTTTTTCCTTGCTCTTTCTGTTGTCAGACTTTACTAGAGGGTATAAATGCCAAATGGAAGGCTTTCTCAGGTGCAAATTTGTAATTTTTCAATTCACGTTGTCTAAATTTGAGCAAAATAATTTCTATGGACTATATTCAGCTGTCATTTATACTACTGAGAATCCAGTGACTAGTTTCACATGAATTAAATGAAAACAAAAAGTGAAGACAAAATTATATCTTAGATTTTTATTCAACAAAAATAAACTGCACATACAGGTTCCCTTCTTGTCAATCTTTTCTCTGTGATTAACTCTTCATTCATGTCCTCAGATTATCCCATATTTTCCACTTTCAATTAGCAGAGCTTTACAGTTTGAGAACTTATGCTGCATTACACTTTACCCGATTACACAGGCCGATTAAGATTGGAAGGGGTCTCTGCAACACATGTAGTCCAACCCCCTGTTGAGGCAGGGTCACCTAGAGCACGTTGCACAGAACAGTGCCTGCACAGCTTCTGAATATGTCCAAAGAAGAGTGCACAACTTGCTAGGGGAATCTGTTCCAGGGCTTAGTCATCCTCACAGTAAAGAAATTCCCAGGTTCAGACCAAACTTCCTGAGCTTCTCTTTGTCGTCATTGCCTCTTGTCTTGTTGCTGGATGCCACTAAGATGATTCTCTCAGATGTAARGAAAGCAACTTGCTGGCCAAAAGGCTCCAACTGTAATGAAAAAAAGAACCTGACAATATTTTTTGATATTATCTGAAATTTAGTAGCTAATTATATAGGATAGTTGTATCTTTTTCATGACATGTTCTGTGTTTGGTTTGATACATATGCCCATAATTATGAATACTGTCAGTACATGAGAGACTTTGGGTAGTGATTATCTRTTGTAAATAACACACAAGAAAAGATGTCTTGAAATATGCAAAGGATCATGTTTAATAGTTTTTACTTCCAAAGGCTGTGCTGAGAGCAGAAGCTAGTGCATGCACTCAGATAAATTGCACTAAAGAGAGCTTGGTTAATAATAATGTTTAAGTTATAAAATGTACGACTTAAGTGTTTCATCCACTGACTTACTTTGGCACTGCCAAGGACAATATTCAGTATATTTACCATTACTGAATTACTTTTTAAAGCTGAATATGACATCAGTAGTAKTACTTATATAGAGATTCTAGTCTGTGTGTATGTGCGTGTGTATGTGTGTATATATATATATATGCTTATATAATATGTGCATATGTGTGTATGTGTGCGTCTCTATTGTGTTCTCATCCTAAAGCACAGGAGTTTATATGTGCAAAAACCATGAACAAGTAGGAGTTATACATATCAGTATCTGAGAATATGCCAGTTATTGCCCGCAGAAGGTAACAGATTGACGTTAGTTGTGATTGATAACTGATACATAGAATCCAAGATATGGAGCTTGCCAAATGTACCAGCCACATGGTGCAATGGGCAGCTTCACAAATACTGCATTCACCGTACCATACTTAAAATAATAGAGGTATCTATTTAGACCTAAATTAGACAATGATCTGGTTCTGCAGATGCTGTTGTATAGCAAAATTTTTAATGGATTGCTCTGTACAGGCCAAAATGTGTATTTAGGAATGGTAAAATTTTATTTAACTGACACTTCTTTTACAGATGAGAAGTTTGGTAAGAAAAAGACTTGGCAAATCAAATATATACATATACATTTTAATATATATTTTATAGAATATTATTACACTATTATATATTATTATAATATTTATATATGCATATGTATATATGGAGAGACTCTATCCTTTCCTAGTATGTTGAAGAGTTACCAGAAGTGGATAACTGTAGCTTGACTTCTGTTTTATTAAGATCCTTCTATGTTCTATGACAAAGTGAGATAGCCTTCATAATGGTCCTTATCCCTAAAATAATTTAAAATATTTCTTATTTCTAAAATACAAAAAATCCAAACCAGCAAACAAAAAACTTCTTATGAAATAAGCTTCTCACTCTGYAAAGTGCAGAATTACAGGTTTGTTAACCTGAGACTCCTCCTGTCGCCTCCATGGCATTCTATGAAAGACTGAACTACTAGATAAACCATATTATGGCTGTTTTCTTTTCCAAAACTTAAGAGAACCTTCAAAATTAATAAACATATCAAAACTGATAAGAAAGGTTCTGGTATATGTGCTATGAAAGGCTTTATGTGACCAAAGTGCATATAGAATATAGAAATGTTCTGGCGTCAATTTGAGTCCTTTCTTTAGAGAGGTAAAACAAATCACAAATTGGATTGATTACAAGTATATATTTCTCTCAAGAAAAAAAACATACTTTTATATTTACTCATTCTATTCAAGATTTTTTATCAGATTGTCAAATAGAAAGATGAATGTTTAAGCAATTTAAAAGGCTTCAGGCGGAGATATACACTGATCTTCAATTATCTGGCAATAGCAGTGAAAGAGATAGCCTGGCTACAGGGAATTTAACAGATTTTCAGATTTTTTTTGTAGTGTAGTGTAGTGTAGTGTAGATGTGTAAAGCAAAAAAAAAAAAAAGTTGTGTTTGGCTTTTGCCTCACTAGCCTGGGTGAGCTTTGACTAGAATAAAGAACACAGAATTAAGTCAAGAAGTATACAATAAATAGGAACAGAGTCTATTTGAATTTCAAGTAGATTTACCCCTCAAGTTTGTGCCAAAACTATTGAAATTAATGAGAGTGTTTTAGTAGAGATATATTCTGTGAATTAAATACTGATTCAAGACTGGTTATTACCAAAGAAGCATCTAAAACAGAAGAATGAAATACAAAAAATTAGTAAAGGATATATATGCCTTGTTGCATTTATATCTTCCTTCCTATTTTTCACCTATTTTTTCACCTTCCTATTTTCACTACTAATGTGAAACAGTGCAGGATGTGCTTTTCTAGTCACACTTCCTGGGAATTAGAGTACTGGTTTTTAAGTTCCTAGACAATATAACTTTTGCAGCACATGCCCTTCTTACTCGCTAGGACGGTAATTGACACTTAATAAACAAATATCTGTATGTCTTTTCCTGAGCTGCTTCTTGCAAGAAATTTCACCATGACTGTTAACGGTGTATATTATCCAAAGATACAGTTCTAGAAATACATGTTGATTGTTTGAGAAAAGTGGGGKTTTTTTTTTTTGTCTATATTACTAAGGCAATTTCAGCAGCTGAATAGCATCTAATGTTACCATGCACAGACTTCAGTATATTTCATTTTAATTTCTTATCATCAGTTATCTCAGTCTTTTTCAATGGAAAAATATTTTCTTAGATTACATAGTTAATGCTGTGCAAAGAACTTCCTCAAATGTGTGTAACATAAATAACTTAATGGTTGTAAGTTTTATAATTAGATTAACTTTTTTCCCTTATTTTGTTCTTGTTCAGGCATGTTGAACCTGCCTTAGGACATTAAATTTCATAGATAGACTCATGCTGTGTTATTTCAACTTTCATTTTAATTTTATCATGCATTTGAGGCAGGTTTAAAAAAAAAAGTGAATGGAAATCAACTATATAGGACACTTTCTTAACTTTGCAATTTATCTCTAGCTCTTCAAAGAATTATGAGAATGTATATACTAAATCTTTGTACTGTTTTTCAGCTCAAAAAACCTTTTCAACAATTAATTTGCCTTTGCTCATTTCTGCAAGATATTGTTTATTTTTCTTGTACTATTTTAGTGTATTTATGCACCAAATATCCAGAGGATCAGGATTTTTGGCTTTAAGCAAGGTGGATGTCAAGTAGGATAGGAATGGACAGGGGACGTATCAACAAATGACTTGGGCAGTGCAGATTGCTTGTCTGCTAACTAGTTATTCTCTGGCAAGAGAATAGGTAAAAATAAAAGCTTGATATTGGAACCTATTAGTCTGCCTGGCTAGAATGTAAATTTATTGCTTGTAAGAAAGACAGATGCAGAAAATTATATGTTTTTACCTTTCTTTTGCTTGATTAATTGGCCAGGATTTGATGCCTTACTATTCCCTTTGGGTATATATAATTTGTTTCAGTTATATTCTGATATAATTGTGTGTCATTTGCAAACATGCAGAAAAAAATAGGCCTTTGCAGAGAATTATCAGTCTGTTTGTTTGTTTGCTAGTGTCATGGTAGGTGCTTATCTCATTTTCTTCTTGCCTTCTCCTATATCTCTAGTTGCCTCATAGTTGCTAATAGACCTGGAGCCATTAATATCTTGGCTTCTGTGTTTGCAGGTAATCCCAAAAGAATTGCTTGATATCTACTGTAAGCCCCTAACTTTTAGCCTAATGTGATATTTTTTGTTCTTGTAGCAAGAATACGTATTGACCTTGTTACTGGAGTATATAAATAGGAATTTGTGTTTTTCCTTCCCTAAGCTTGAATGAAAGATTATAATGCAACTATTGCATTTATATAGATCTATGATTGAGTTGTAGAAGAAACACAATATGAAAAAAAACACACAACAATGAAAATCCAAAAGTATAAAAACATTCTTAGAACAAAACTGTAATGTATTTTTTCTTCAAAATGACTATTTAGGATGTTTGTTTTCCATTTCGTTCATAAGTAACGTGTGGTATAAAGAATATTAAGTAGTATCCACCAATTTTGAAGTAATGACATATTTTAAACTGAATTATGACATAGCTTTCTTTAATAAACAGTTTTGGAACTTGGAGTTGCTATGCAAAAATTATTTCAAATTTTGTGGTGTCAGAACTTTTGTCTTTTCCACGATTCCATTGATATGTTTCTCTTTTCAGAAGATCATCTTGAGAAGATTTACTCATTTATCTTTTTTAGTATTTCTTGAAATGCTTTAAAAAAGATCCAAATAGAGATAAGGCTAATGCATTACAATCCTTACAATAATATTTATAAGAATTCTTGTCTTTTCCTATGAACTCCCTTATGTGATCTTAAGATTAACTTTGTTTCCAGGTCTTCACACTAAGTCTTTATATGTATCTTTCTTCACCTTAGACTTTAGTCGCATCTGCTAGGGCTTTACCCAAGATCAATTATATAATCTACTTTTTTTTTTTTTCTTGAAGTATATTTTAGCTCTAGCTTCCCCACTTTAATATCTCCTATTTACTTAGAATTTATCAATAACTTAAATTCATATCAAATCTTGGTAATTAAATTGGAAATGTTCTCCCTGAAGGTTTTATTCTTCAGAGGAGTTGCATTTGTTTCATGTATAACAAGTTGTGTTGTCTGAGTGTCCTTTAACACTACCTCTAAGGAACAGAAGTAACTTCTTATTCTCCTTACTCTGAGACAAAGACATGGCATTTAAAAATCTTTTTATTTCCAGCACCCAACACTTGAGTTGTGTCACGGGGTGAGTTTTCTGTTTTATTTTGTTTTGTTTTTCCATTTGGGGAGATTTTTTTTTCTTTTTTTTTCTTTCTCCTTCCTTTTTTTTTGTTTTTTCTTTATTTCTCTCTCTTTGTATCTTTCTCTCTTTCTCTCTTTCTCTCTCTCTTTCTCTTTCTCTCTTTCTCCCTTATCTCTCATATAGATTTTAAGTGAAGTACTTCTCCTGACTGGAGATTTGGAGCCTGCACCTGTTTCTGAACATCTTGTATTTGAGAGGTGAAAGAAACAGTGTGCAGCATACTGTGATGTATGGAAATACATATTGAAAAAAATGGCATTTTACAGGTGAGAAATTGAGTCACAAAGAAAATAAATAGTAAAAAACTTGTAAAGAGTCACATAGCTGAAACAACAAATTGCACATGAAATTTTGAAAACTCAAGCTAGGACCCTTTTCTGTGATTTTTCTTTTAATTTTTTTGACTAAAAACAATACTCTGATACTGTAAATAAGGATGAATAATGAAACTTCATCCATTATGGGACTTAATTTCTGTGGTTATTAGAATATCCTAAGATAGCCTTGGATGTATGTATGTATTTGTGTTTAAGAAGGACAAAATCCAAAAGGTGTGGATCCTCCCTTAAGTCTGACCTGGACCTGTCCTGGACCTTCCAATTTGCAAACACATTAATATCTAAGCAATTTTAAAACTAATGTTATTTATATATGTCAGATGCTAATAATTCTGTTCTGTAATGTAAATATATATTTACATTGGAAAAAATCTTAAGTAAAAGGTAAATGCAAACACTGGTTAACTTTTACAAGTTTTTAAGCGTTTTTCAAATAAGAAGAGTAAAGTTGGTCATGGTGAGTATATAGGGATTACTACACACAATAAAAGATAATTTCTTAATTTTTCAGAACATAATAGAGTATAAATCATATTTAAAATTAATGGCTGAGAATGTAGATCATGATTTGAAGTCATCAGTATCTATTTTACTCCTCCCTAGAGCAGCAACAAGGCTTTCATAAGATTGGTTCTTGCAAACAAGTCCTTCTAAGCTATCTGAAAGCTCCTGATTTATAACTGAATACCACAGAACATATTTTACATTGAGTTTTGCAGTGTCTGGGGTGGGCGGGAGGGCGGGGAGAGTGAACTGAGAACAATATCTTAATGCCTGAGAAATAACAAGTAGCTACTTGTTTGCAATCAGTTCTTTAAATGCAAATTTTATTGGGCAATTTTGACAGTGTGTCCTCATCTTCAGATTTTGTCCTTTGTAGTAGATGTAGTGCGCTTTTGTCCTTTCCGACTTCTTTAATAAATTCAGAATCATTTCAGTAGCTTTTTAGAATTCCTTCTTTGAGACAACATTATCTCCTTGACCCTTCATCTGAAGGCAAGACTTATAATTTCAGCTTGCAGCCCCACAACTTTGTGGTCTATGGTGCTCCCGAAGACTGCTGTCACGTATCCCCACTTTTGCTGAAGTATTCATCTGTGTTTGTGTGTCAGGCTACTGAGAGATGTGTGGCCAGAGGCCTCACATGCAAGAACTGTTCTCAACCAGACACTTGCATGGCTTACAAGGGCAATCATCGAAACCTGMCATATGTGCAATACTTGTTCTCTAATACCTATCTCTATGCAGGAACACCATTCAACTTGAGCTACCATAAAAAAGAGTAAGTACAGATGGGCTATAGCCTCAGTTTACAGCTATAGCTGGAACTCCTGGTTCCTGACATTGTGTTTACTTGGATCTGTCTCAGCCTATACCTGGAAGCTTATTCATAAAATATAAGAATAGAGCAGGACCTCCTTCTTTTCCAAAACTCCCTCACAATGCGATTAAGTGATAGAACTGCTCCCTGTCTTTATCCTCACTTGGCAAGAAGCCAGTGACAAGCAAGGGCCATGGGTTTTGAGACATATTTTCTATTTTTAAAACATCACTCTATTAAACTTTCCTTAGTCTGTTTACTCTTGTATATGGGGAATGGATTACTTGTCACTTGAATGGTATTGTTCAAAAATAATGCATCTGGCCAGGCTGGCATTTGATGGTTATTGGGAGAGAAAAAGAGGAAAAAAATAGCAAGTACGAGGCTAGCTTCACAGGTGGCAAAACAAATCTAAAAACAAACAAACAAACAAACAAACAAACAAACAMAACTGTAGTGATTTTAGTCAACAGTGAAGTAACGTGTGGAGGGACATGGTAGTTTTTCCTTGTAAGTGGACCTTTGTGTATTCCTTTATTGTGTGTATGGCAATAAGTAAAGACAACTGAGCAACAATGAGTATTTTTCAAAAAGAGATATCTTAATGTTTTTGATAAGCAAAGAAATTTAGTTAGAATGAAAGGAGAACACTTGTTTTTCTGCACCAATGTACATGCAAAATAATTCATGCTTTTTGATTTTCAGCATCAGTGGCAGTCCTGTTTTGAAGGTTGGAGTCTGTTGTTGGAGATCAAATTTTCATTAGAAGATGAAGTATGCCTTTCTTTTGAAGGGACTATAGGTAAGACCTTTCCTGACATTCAAAGTTTGTATTTACTAAAACGGTATGTACTTTCAGTTTACAGGCTGTCTTTAAGCTGTTCCGAGTTATTACAGTGGTGTATTACCTTTCATTCTTCCCACCAAATCTCTCATGCCTCATTTGCTGTGTGCTGTGGTGTTTTGTGAGATTGTTTTCATTTTTCAGTAACTTGTATCACAGAGTATCTCCAATTGAGCCCTAATTCTATTTCACTGTCAGAGTCCTCTCTCCTGTTTCCTTTGGAATTGTCTGTGCAAAGGAGTACTGATAGCTAAGTGTTGCCAGTTAAGATTTCAGTTTAAGGGGGCTGAAAAATTATACTATTTCAAATTGTCATGAAGGTAGGATCACAGATTGGAAGGCCTAAGTGGGCATTGGAATGGCTTATCTTGTACAAATGGAGATAGATCAGAGGGATACTTTCATGTATAACAGCCAAAATAATAACTCAACAACTGGTTTTAGGGCATCACTCCTCATACTCCACTGTCCTATTTATAGTTTTGTAATATCAGAAAAACATTTTCTACTGTAAATGAATGCTCTAAGTTGTTCTAGTGTTTAGTAGATGCTATTCTGCTAAAGGTAGCTCTAAAAAAAAAAAAAAGCTTCCCTTCATGCCATCATGCCATTAAGGTATATTGTTTTGCAGGAGCTGAAATAGGTACAGCAAAAGTTAAGAACTCTAATAATTTGTAGTCTTGCAACTATAATAATGGTTTGAGATTTGGAAGACATGCACATCCTCAAGTTCTTGCTCTGACTAAAAGTATTTCAGAATACAAAAACAAGTCAAAGCAAAATCTGCTTTCTGTTTCCTAATCCCATACATCCTAGGGCATGGGATGCTGACCGCTATGTGGCAAGATAATGTTCCTAGAAAAAAAAGAAGACCCCAAAGCCCACTCAAATGCTTATATAAAATACTTCTAAAGCTACTTGATAGTTTAGTTTTCATTTCAGCATGATAAAAAATGAAATGTCAAAAGTTGGAACTTCAAAAATGCGATTACCATCTTTTATCAGCTATAATAAAGGCTGTTATCCTTTCAACCTACCTGATGGGCTTGTGAGATATGCAGAATAACTCCCTGCTCCTGTTGCCTCTTCAGCTATCAAAGCACAAGGACTACAGTAAAGTACTTCTGTTTTTACCTATGTGGAAGACTGACAGGACTGGTAATAGTGAGAAACTCATGGGGACATGAATAAATGGAAAGAATCTTCTGGCACGGGAAGACAGCTGAAGAATGTTATAATCTAAGTAGTCTGAACTTTTAAAAATAGCTGTCTCTAGGTATTTCTCTATTGCACTTCTCATTTTGTATAAGATAAAGCTGGTACAGTATTGTGCTATAGGAGAGTGGCTCTGATGGTTTGAAAAGCAACCCTAATGAAATACAGGACAGCCAGTTGCAATTCTCATAGAAAGACATTAGAAAAACTTCACATAGAAAGAATAAATCGAGACCCCAAACACGTTTTTTTTTTYCCCATTAAAGATATTTTAAAATGCAGAAAGCATTTCTGTGAAGCATAAAGGATGGCCAGGGTTAGCTAATGARGCTGATAGGTACAATTGCTTCATGCTTGATCTCTCTTGGATCCTAATACTCATTTGGACTTGTCTTATTATTGTGTGGGTGTTAAGTCTGTCCAGGCTCATAATCAATAGATACACGGTCATTCAGAGTGTTTATGTCTCTATATTGAAATGGAATAAAATGATCAGGATGCAGTTTGCTAGATTCATACAGAAAATTTCTCATTGAAAATCTGAGCAAACTAATTGCTGGCATTAACATGGGAGTAATATGAGCTGCAATAATGATACGGATAATGAAACCCATGCCCCTGGCCATCACCTACCACCTAAGGGGTCAGCAAAGATTTATTCAATACTTTGCTACATTTTATAATTGGTTATTTGTGGCTGTGAAGATTTTAATTCTCTGTGGTAGCTTCAGATAGCTTATTGATGGTAAGTCTCATGCACTGCGTGAGTGAATTTCAAGAAAGAATGGTAGGGACTCTTGGTCAAAAAATATTGGAAAAAGCAGTGTTAAAATGACATCACTTTTCGGTTTAAGCAACTGAATCCATGAGATTTAAAGAAAAGAGTCTAAACTGACAACTTAGCAGTAGCCTAACAGATTTATAAAACCTGTATATCTGTTAAATGATGATGACATGATATTATATGAATATATTGAACAAAACAGGCAAGTGCTTGGCTGAAGTTTATAACAGGACTCCTCAATCTCACACACACACAAAAAGTATAGAATTTCCCATCTTTAATTCTGCGTGGGATATCAAGGCAAATCAGATTAACATAAATCCCTCTAATGACAGGATACGAAGCCATTCAAGAGCTCCACAGAACCCTAAGATTAGCTGCAGGATATTTTTCAGTTATTTACCRAAAGACGAATTGAACGCGAAAGAGCCGCAATTCATTCGATCTGTCTTCAGATGTCTGAGAGCTGAAGTTAGTAGTTCAGCTATCTGATCTGTGCCATATGCCATGAGAGAGACACTATGAGGAAGCAGCATGTACCTTTTATCCCTCCAGAAAGCAACTCATCCCACATCACTTTTTCCTTTAGCTGTAGAAAAAGCCTAGGGAGAGCATGCTTTTAATCTGAGCTTTTTTTGGCATAGACTGATTTAGGCGTTGGTATTCTGAGCTTATGGCCTCAATCATCCAGGCAAAGGTGACAATTTCAGTAGGCAAACTGACCCCCTAACTAAGAATGCTGCTCCAGCCCCAGCCATGGACTGTGGCTTACCACTTGGTGAGATCCAAGCTCATCTGCCAGAAAAGCAGAACAGAACTCATATGTAGCCAAGAGCCCCTAAACTTACAGTGCATGTTCTTACCTGCTATTTTGTCTGCTTACAAAGACAAAGAACTAGCAGAGCTAGTTCTTGCTCAGCCCCCAAGGGTATATTACTGTAGTGGCTCACCCATATAAGGTGAAAAGATTAATGATGATTGCCAAGAGGTTAGGAAGAGTTTCCTAAAATGCCTCTGATCTTGGATTCATTCTTCAAGCAAAACAGAAGAACTGAGTAGGACTGGTCTTATTTGGACCCCATGAGTTACCAGATCTGCACTAGGGCATTTCAGGAGTCCAGGTTAGATGCCTAACCATGTGAAAAGTACTCAAAATAGATCTATGTTTTGAAGTCACTTAGCTTTTCTTTGTAAATTGCTTAGGTGCAGGTTCTGCTTCTCGGTTTGCTCCTATTTGGAGCAAAATGTAAAACACTTGAATGTTCACTGCAAAATGGTGATGCCCATCATCATTATGTGTTAGATGCCCACATAAAAACGCTATGATAATAGAGCATATCTCATTTTAAACTTATTTTTTTCAGAATTGAAAATTTCTCTTTTTTTCCCCAAAAAAATGCTAAGCCAGAGATTTCCATTCAGTTTAATATAATGTTTTGGAAATAGTTCACTTATTTTGTTTTGAACTAGCTAGCCTTGTAGATTATTTATCTAGATTAGCTAGATGTAGCTAATGTAGCTAGCTACATTGTCTAGATGTAGCTAGATTATTTATCTGAAAGGGTTAACTCAAATCCTACAGATTCATTTTATTAGAAAAGTGAACAATGTCAATTTTAAAAATTTAAATTTAGCCTTAGAGTTTGGYTTTATGACACTAGGATTTTACAGATATGAGGTCAGATTGAGAWCATTCTATAACTTAAGTGCAATATTGCATTATCTGCTAATAAAACTCCAAGGGAAAAAACATAACTCTAGTATAACACATCAGAGGGATTTTCCAGTCATTCCTGCTTCTTATGACAGCAGGCAAATGAATGACATCTGAAGACCTATATGAGCAACTCAAATGGTGGATCTTGTGGAGACTGATCACTACTTTCTCTGAGGCAGACTTTAGGACAAAGATGCAGTATGGCCATATTCGTCACAAAATTTGCCTTGGGCTGGAACTGAGGCTCACGTGGTAGGGGACAGGTGAGGTGGTATACACACACACACACACACACACACACACACACCAAGTATAAAGTTATTGCAGGTCTGTGATACTGTCTGCACTCTGTCGGGTCTCATGAGGATTTTAGATTGAATTTGCTGACTTAATTTTTTAATTTTTGCTCGTAACTTGAGGCTCTGGCTACAGTATCAGGCAGTTTTACAATTGTGACTGCTGCACTGGAAATCTTAAGTGGTTTTTTTTTCCTTGTACTTTTGACCTGCGAGACAGGAAACTCCCTGTTCTGAGAATTAAAGCAGCAATGCAGTTTGGGTTTCAATTGAGAGAAAAGGAGAATTCTTCCTAAGACAATTGCTGGGCTGAGTATTTGTTTAAAACAGAAAATGACTCATGAGTAACATAGGCAGCTAAACTGCACCATCTGGAGCAAGAGGCAGATGTAAGCATCTTTATTTAAGAACCAGCTTCTAAATAATAATAAAATATGTGTGGAATTAATCAACTCCTTCTCTATAGGTAGTAGCATACAGGAGAAATAGCTGTATTAGTTCACAGTGTATCTGCACACCACATAAAGCTTTGTATAGACATCTGGAATATATATTTCTTAAACAGTTTACATTATAAGCACTGATTAACTGTTAATGACTAATATATAATATTGCTCAAGAATTTCAGATTACCCAACAGCTAGCACAATGATGGCAGATATTCAGGACTGAATCACAGAATCACAGAATCACAGAATATTCAAGGTTGGAAGGGACCTCTASAGATCATCTAGTCCAACCTTCTTGCTCAAGAGGACACACCAAGAGCATGTGGCTCAGGGTGGCATCCAGGYGSGTTTTGAAGACCTCCAGAGTAGGAGACTCCACAACCTCCCTGGGCAGCCTGTTCCACTGCTCTGTCACCCTAACAGCAAAGAAGTTCCTCCTCACCTGGAGACGGAACTTCCTGTGCTCCAGCTTGTGGCCATTACCCCTCGTCCTATCGCTGGCCACCAATGAAAACAGCTTGTCCCCTTCCTCCCTGCATTCTCCCTTCCTGAACTTATACATATTAATCATATCCCCTCTCAGCCTTCTCTTCTCCAGAGAAAACAGGCCCAGCTCACTCAGCCTCTCTTCATACGAGAGATGTTCCGTTCCCTTAATCATCCTGGTTGCTCTTCTCTGGACCCTCTCGAGAAGCTCCACGTCCCTCTTATACTGGGGAGCCCAGAACTGCACACAGTAAACTGGATGCAAGAAAGACTGAGAATTTTAAGCAATGAAGGAAAGTGACCTTTCATTGTGTCTGGAACTGACTGTTTTGTCAAATATGCAAGTACAACACATCACACAAATTAAACTATTCCATTAATTGCATCCAGACTGTTTTGTTTCCCATATGGTCTTTAAGCCCTTTTAGTTTATGTTGAGCATTCAGAAACATAACCTAGGTACAACATAGTCAGTCAACTTTCAAATTTTATATAGAAAATGGTATTTTTGTGATTTTCAATGAAAATAGAGTAGTGTTGTTTTCACAATGCAACTTCCTGTGAATGATTAACAAAATATTAAATTTAATTAAACAAATTAAATTTGTTACTGAAAATGACAACGTTTGATTTAAAAATGACTGCTAAATCTAATATTTGACTACTTAATACTATATTTAAATATGGAAGGAAGGGAATATGTGGGGAAAAAAAAAAAAAAAAAAAAAAAAAGATGAGCCCCAGTAACTTTGTTTTGGTTCTTTAAGTTTTTTAAAGCTGAAAAACATATGTAAAGAGATAAAATAAATCCATAATCTCTGTACACAAAGGCAGGAACAGACTAAGATCTACATTCATTAAAGCTTAATTCTGTGCTTTTAAAAAAGTTCATCTTAAAGATTCATTAAATTCTGTACTTTTAAAAAAATTCATCTTATTCAGTGCAATTTATTTCCAGGTAGAAAAAAAGCATTAAGAAATGTGATACTGGCAGGGAAGAAAAAAAAATAGYGAGACTAATGTAAGTTAACTAGTTGGAGATATCAGCTCATTTACAAAGTTTTGATAGAAAAAGATCCAGTTGCTGATAAGRCTGTGTTAAGAAGCTGCCACCAGATAAGTGTATAAAGGTTAACATTTTGAATTCATAACTGTATTCTCCTGTGAAGAACTGTGATACAGTTCAAAAGATATTTTATATTTTATGCAACTGAAATGTGCACACATACATACACATATCCATGTCTAAACTAACAAAACTAATAGTTTAATCTTAGGATGTAAACTAACTTATCAAGAGAAATAATCTGTGCTTTTAAATGGATCATTGTCTTTAATGAATAGTTAGTCAGCACATGGAAGGTGGAATTATCATAAAGTCTAAAGATTGGACTCTGGTAATTCTGCTTGTTGAAATTTAATTTAGATTTAATTAGAGATGGACAGGAGTCTCGATACATGTGTTCAGTAAGCACTTGCTAATACTAWAGGGGTAAAAAATTGCTTTTGTCTTACTGGACTTTTCCACCTAGGATGTTTGCTCTCTAAATAGTGCCTATGGCAGAATTAGTACCTTTGTGGTCATAGTCACAGATATTCACGTATTCAGTACTCATGAGAAATTCAGGCTGGCAACATATTAATGTCAGGAGTGTGATGTTAYTTGTAAACAGCTCAAGGTAGCACCAAGCATAGCACCCATTCCTTATTGTCCTTGTCTGATGCCTGTGTCCTGAACCAGCTATTTGGGAGGGGAGTCTCACAGGCCTGGACAGAACTTCTTAGGTGTAGGTGGATCTCTGAGTAGATGCAGGCCTATGTTGAGGTCCTTTTGGGGTTGGGGTTAGAAAATTCAAGATGTTGTTATTAATATGTAACAGAGAAATTTTAAGATTAAAAAAAAAAACCAGCAAAAGAAGAAAGAGTAGYTGTCAGCAGTTAGTAGCTAGAACCAATCTGTCTGCTCTCATTTCTATATCTGACTTGTTTGCTAATCCACCTATATTTCAGATTGACCTGCAGTCAGTATAATCATATGCCTGAGARTAGAATTTGGCTAGCTTCTTTTTCTACTATTGGCATAGCTGACACCACTAACTCCTTTATTTTGATTTTATACTAATTATATTTTATGATGAAGTAGAAAAAAAAAGTTATCTGCATGTTTTAGTATTGTTCGGAAAAAAAGCTAAAATTCATGGATCAAAACAACAGCAACAAATCTGGGGAAAAGAAAAGTTAAACAGCATTAAATAAAGCTTAACATTCTCAGAATACTTTCAAATATTTTATTTAAACTTTTTTGTTTAAAATTTTTGAAGACGCAGAAATGTTCAATAAARCATATCAGTAGCTTTCTTCTTAGTTTAAAAAAAAAAATCTAGAAATCAATATTTTTCATGTGCATTGACATGGCATTGTCAGTGATTTGAGAATTTCCTAATGGAAATGAGAGGTTCAAGAATGACAGAACTAGCACCTCCAAGCCCCACATTTTTTTCCTGAAGGTTAATGATGCTAGAAGTCTTAAAACAATCACAGTTGCACTATCTTTTCTTTCTCTGGTGTCACAGAATTTGAATACCTTTAGTATCATTTGCAGATAGTTGCTTTCTCGTTTGTGACTATACCTTTTCCATTACGCTTAAGAGCTTTGTTACAGATGAGTAGCATATGGTGTTGGCTAAGGAGATGAGACTTTAATGAGATATGGAGCACATCAACAAAATGCATGTTAAATTGCAAGGACACAGTTGTGTTGGTAGCATGCGATGTTGTGAGATTAAATTCTTGACAAGACACTATGAACAAATGCACTATAGCATTCACGCAATAACCAAGCTTGTTTGCAAGCTGGTCCAGGAGACAGGAAAAATGGGGAACAGTTGGGGAGGGGCAGGGACTGGGGGGAGGTTGGGTTCTTTCCTGGTTCTGCTAGTGATTTGCTGTGCAATTTGTAATTGTATATTTTTTTTCTCCTCATTTTACACATGAACATAATGAGGCCTAACATTGCTACTRTGCTGCATGGTACTCTAGTGTATGTAAGAGATGAGCAAGTACAACTACTAATCTGGAATATTCATCCAGAAGTTATTGCAGTTATCTTGCACATACATAGATTTAACTAGATATCTAAACAAGAAAATAGATGGCAATAGAATATAAGTGATATGTGATTTATTGTAATCTGGAGTCAAGGATGCTATTTCCTTAGCTCTGCTGAAAAACCTTCCGTCAGGGAAGAGGAGAGGCAGTCTTGTACTCAGCTCATGGAGGGAGTATGGTGACTACAGAAGGAAAGAGCAAATATTTTTGCAAAGGAAGAGTAAAAGTAATAGCACTAATAATATTACTGTGAGTACTTTACAAAGTTTGGGCAGGTTTGGTAACACAAACATTTAAGTCTTGAGAGAGATAAAAAAAAATAAAAGATAACTTTCAGCCAAGAAATACAGATATAACCTAGGTTGGCAATATCTAGAAGACAAAACAGAGTTATAAATATTCCTTTAGAAGCTCATTTTGGGTCCTTCCACCATTCTATAATCATTCTCATTTTGTCCCCCAAATAGAGAGAAAACATGTAAAGTTTAGTAAAATATATAAGCCTCTCTTTTTTATTCATTTTTCTCTTCTACGATACAAACTTATCTAGCTAGTTGGCACCTTTTGCCCCTTTATCTCTACATCTCCAACTAGTATTAGGCCTCATTGTGTCCATGTGTAAACTCATCCCTCCCAAAGCTTCCAAGATACATGATAAAAATGTGTTTTTAATACAAATATTTTACCTTGTTATGAAGAGTTTATTCATGTATGTTGCAACCAAACCTAATAAAGATTGAAATGCAATTGGTGGAAAAAAATTAGATCTCAAAAATATAATTTTTCCAAGAAGTACATTAGATTTGAATTAGAAATATTCTCAAGCTAAACTAACCCTACTGGATTCAAACATCTGTGAAATTTGAGGAAATCCAGATCTCTCTGGTCTTTTACGGAACTGGTCTGTTGTGGACCTCAGCCCAAAATCTACCACTGAATCTGGATTAATTTTCCCTACTTAGAACAGATCCAAAACAGAGTTATCATTACAATTCTGGTTACATTATACTTGTGTAAAAACTCAAAAATCTGAAGAACATAATGTTGCATAATGTATATTTAAGCAATATGAACTGCAAGTGTGTGCAGATATTCTTAAGCTTTAAGGTGGATAACTCTGGCAATTTAGCTTCAGGGTCTCAGCATTAGCTAGCTGCTGTTATCTGTTCCAAGGTGAATTTTGCATGCCATGCTGAGCTTCGTGATGCCTTTTCCAGTCAGACAGCAGGAGTCATGTGAAGTAATTTAAGGTATCTGCAGAATGCAACATAGCTGTCATGTCGACATACTAGTGGGCTTCATGCTGTCTTTTGCTACTGACATGTTCTGTTAGCTTGTATTCGTAAGAGGGACATCTGTGCCTTACTGCTACTAGTAGGAAGCATTTTTTGTACTTTGCAGAGCAAAGGACAATGATAACTTGTTCCTGCAGCAGTCATGGAGCAGAAAGGAAAAAAAAAACAGTTTCAGTTGCAGCACAGAAGGGTTGGTCAGGCTCTTCAGGGTACACCCACCTTATTTGATTTTGTTTAGAACAGCAAGTTGAATTAAAACAGTGGCTGAGATGTATGTGCTCACCAAATTGTCCCAGTGTGATTGCTGTGCTAAGGCTTCATGTCGGCTTGTCTTCCTATGGGAAGAATAGGTAAACTGAACCCTGAGGTGGGCCTATGTTGAGACTAGATGTGAGCTAGCTACCTCCTAGTGAAGTGGTAAGGTCCAGAGAACACCTCTGCTTTCTGAAGTCTAAGTCATCTTAAGAACCCCTTCAGACTACCAGTCTGTTATGTTCATTTGATTTTGGGATAAGGATATTAGGAGCAATAAAAAGTATGTTTTCGGGCCTTTTCCTACTGTTTCTATACTTGCTAGTTCTTGCAAGACTGTATTGGTCTATCTTAAAAAAAAATCTTCAGAAGCATTAAAGCAACAAAGCAACAAAGCAACAAAGCAACAAAGATCGAGGATCTGATCCAGAACCCACTGAGAGCGTGGAAAAATGCTAGGAGCTGGGGATGAAATCTCCAGCTCAGTAAAATTTTTATCTGTATTTGCTAGTGTTCTTTACTTCCTTGCACACCAAGGAAGGTGAAGTTTATCTCTTGAGCCACATATGTTGTGCCATTATGAGAGATATTTTCCGAGGAATTACAGCATCTCCTTGGGAAGATGGCTCCTAGGAAAAAGATCCTCTTCACTAAGTAACACACAAACTATAAGCTGTGTCCTCATAGCAGTTTCTTTGTGCCTTTTTTTTTTTTTTTTTTTAGGTGGATGTTTTTGAGCAATCAGAATTACAAACTAATTATATTCAGTTGTATTGAAAAAAAAGTACTAAGATTATCAAATGTACGGCTTTTCCTTCTTCCCCAATTGAAAAGCTGACTAAAGTACAAATGCTGTTTTGTGCATGCTACTTCCAAGAGCACATGAATGATACTTACATATATGCATGCATATAGATATATATAAGAATTATCCATATTATGCATATATAGTGTTTGCAATGTTCCAGTGACTATTGGACAAGACATCCAGTAAAATATATTAATAAGATGTTTTTGTTTTTACTTTATCTGGTCATCTCATTGAAGACAAAGATGACATACTTAAATTATTTTTCATCCTTTGGTGGAAAGCAAATAGTAAATCTTCAATTATAATCTCACTTCAATTATAATCTCACTCTCTTCATCTGGGCTAATATTGTGAGTAAAAGCCCTCACATGTTTTTGCAGGAAAAGTGTCTTATATTTGTCCTGTGAAAACAGGACTAGCTTTGAGTGTGTTATCATTATACTTAATGTCCTTAGAAATTCATTTTGCTTGTTATTATAGAGAAAGATAAAGAAGACCAAAACTTGGGAAGGACAGCTTCGGTTATTAAATATTTACCATTTTAGCTCCAGAGTCAGGAAAGGTAAGCTCTGAGTCATTACTTTTTATTTTTAGTATCCAATCTACTTGGAAATGGATGGAATGCAATAACCTTCAAATCCCATTAGAAGCTGTAAGTTACATGAAATCATTTATTTGAAAAGCACCATGAGGTGATGGAGAGATTGGTTAGGAAAGTAAAAGAGTTCTTTTTCATGTTTGTGATTTTTTTCCATATTTAATATTGAAATTTTAGAGATAATAATATGAAAGGGATTTTATAAAATTGGTTTGTGTTATGTTAATTTAAAATGATCAGCAAAGCAGCAGTAATGATCATAGCGGATTGTTCTTCTGAAACAAAGATAACATATCATTGATCTGATGATGCGATCATAAGCTTCAAAATACATCAGAGATTTTTAAGGCCACAAGAGAGTGTTTTGATCAGCTGGCAGGACATCTTGCTAAGAGAAGCAAACAGAATTTCATCCCAAAAGTGAACTGCAGAAGTTCCTGTGCTTCTGGACAAGCTCAAATATTTGTGTTTGTGAGAGCTTCTGAAAATGAAATAGTTTTCTGGGTCACATGCCAAGTTCACTCATTATAGATAAATTTTAATTTCTTTTGAAAGCACAGCTGAATATTTCATTTCATTATACAGCCCTGCTTCATGTATAGAGTAGATTCAAGTGTAGAGTAGATAAGTAGATTCTGGAAATAAGTGAAAGAGGCGAGTAACCAGTGAGCATTTGGGTGACAAAGCTAAGCCCAAAAACATTATAAAGTGCTGATCAGCCTTTGATTCAATTATCTTTTAAGAAGGTAAGCCAGCACAACACTAAGGCATGTCTATGACTTTCATCTTGTGAAAAGTTTCATCAAAGACGTCAAGACTTAAAAGTTTTAGAAATGAGGCTTTAGTAGATTGGAATCCAAATGCCTAATCTAAAATATTAATTACATTTATCAAGGAGATACAATAGAGTAAATGAGAAACTAAATTACATGAATTGCAAAACAGAAAAAAAAAGCCTATTAGTAAACTTCATCAGTTGTCTTCATAATATTACCTCAGGATCAATCACAAACTTCCCACTGCGCAGTGTACTGCAGCTCACAGAACACCAGACACAACTTGCCCTGAGAAACATGCAAGCTGAACAGACAAGAAAAACTCATTTCCATGCAAACACTATCTTCCATTATTTTGTATATCTAATTATTTAATTCTTGTTTTTATTCCTGTTTATCCATTTAATTATATTCTTTTACTTTTTTTTTCCAATACAGAAAAATTGGGTTGCAGTTCTTTGTATTCAAGACTGAAAACAAAAGGATTTAGGGCATACCTCATATATTGCTGCAACCTTGCAGGTGAGATGTGATATAAACYCATTTTACAAACTGAAGTGCTTTTCTTTGAGAGAGGTATAGTAGATAATTGAACTGAGTTGCTATCATTAAAATGCAATTAAAATTGCAGAGCCCTTGAGCACCTTAAATTGCAGTGTGATACAAAATTTACCAGGCTTCAGAACACATCATCACATCTATAGCCATCCAGCCATGTTTTGCATTTTCACTAGTAGTGATTAACTCCATATCACAGCTTAATGCTTTTCAACTTACCAAAGCTTTCTAAGTCCTCTTCTTACAGAAGAAGGTCTTCTACACCTTAATAACTCTTAAGTGGAAAAGAATGGACTATAGAGTTATATGGAAGACTAAACCAACAAAACGTCAAGAAAACACAGACACTTATTAACCATTTGCTTAAAAAGATGCTTTATTTTTTGCTGTTACTGAATAATATATCTAATTTGACAGACATAAACCAAATGAATAACTCTGATCCTGCAATCTACAGGTGACTTGCAATAAATTAAACAATATTCATTCAATGCAAGAAATGATCTTTAAAAAGACAGCAAAAGGCACAACACTAATTCACATGGCTAACATTTGAGGTATTTTGTAGGTAAATCTACATATTTTGTGTATTTATATATGTATATTCTTTTCACGGGGTAAAATTCCCACTATAAATGACCTTCAGTTAAAAACTTGGCAACCATTTCAGATTCTACTTCTAAATTTAGCTTTGTCATGTATGCTTGTTAAGGATATAATTCATCATCTGTGACTCTGGTCTGAAATACCAGTATCTATCATAAATGCTGGACAATTTTTCAATGTATCTGCTTTCACCCATTGGCACAGGTTCAACTTCAATGACTAGGTCAAATTCAGGTGTTCTGAAATGACACTGTAAATGTTAATAGTAGACAGATTTATGAGTCTGATGATGAACTGTCATTCAGAAYATTCACGACTACTATGTTTTTTCCTAACATTCAGAAGTTACGTCAGAAATGTCTTGTAAATTGTAGCTAAAATCAGAACAAAACAATGCCTTACACTGGGTGGCCTTAATTAGCTATTTGATTAGCTATTTAAGTACTGTAGAGACTTTCTCTGTTTTGTTTCTTTTTTCCAAGAAAGATTCTGAGGCGAATCAAACATAGCCACCATTTTTTTCCCCTTGGAAATAACTGCCTGTAAATTGAACAAGTATTTTAGGTTAAGAACTCATTGTATTCASTTTATTTCTGTATGCTGGGATGTTACCTGGTTACACTTTCATTTGTCATAGGATAGATGTACACAGTAAGGTTTGCATAAAGTTGTGATGCAGTCAGTTAAGAAATGAATACAGACAGTCTGTCTATATGTTTAAATCAGATAATGTAGATCAAATGAAAAATTGCTTTCCAATTTAAAAGCAGCGTCATTAAAAATAGAGCAACTGACCTAGTAGCTCAACACACTGAGGACTGGGGATGTTGCTGCACTTCCTTAGACTGYTGTGTTGCCCTATAGAAGAGCAACACAAGACAAGAGTCTTCCTTTCCACACCCCACATGCTTCTCGAAGCTCAGCTCTAAAGGTGGGTTTTTCACTTGTGCTCAAGCCAAGGCTTCCCAGCCTCTGTGGTTGAAATGAGGAGGCAGGAGGAAAAACAGAAAATAGAAAAACCTTGCCTGTTAGAGACACAACGAGCACCATTTTGAGTCATTAATGAGCAGTAGCTTAACAAGTGGACAAAGTGCAGGGCTGACATACAGGGATGTGGAGCTGGTGAATGCTGTTTAGGCTGAACATCTGAAACACCTGATTGCTGGTTTCTGAATGAGTCTGGACTTGATAATACAGATCACTCTTTTTTTTTTTCTGTGACTGCAATGCAGAAGTTTCTCTGCTAATCTTGGCACTGACATGGAAATTGATGTGTGGCCTTTAGGCAAGTCACTTAATCAATGTGTTTGTAAAATGAGGATTATAACATTTATTTGCCTGCCTGAAAAGGATGCTGTAAGGACAGACTAGTTAATGCTGTAAAATGCTATTTACTAGTAATTGCAAGTATTACTACATTACAGACTTAACTCTCGCCCCCTTTACTGGCAATCAAAAACAAACTGAGGAAGCAAATGAAAGCCTTAAATGTGAGGGTGGTGAGGTCTCRGCTAAAGTGCAGATTGTTAATCTTATTCCTTTTCATGGAGCTGTTTATGTTTTAACCATTGAAACAAATACCAAGAAAGACCTGAGCATATAAAGCAGAAACAGAGTGAGAAGAAATACTGAAAGAATCAAGTTTGGGTCACTGTGTAATTTGCTGCTGATAGTGGGTCAAGAGAAGAGTTGTACAGAGCACAGAAAAATACRTGTTTAAGCCTTTGTTCTGGGATGCAGAGGTAGCCAGCCACCCTGCAAGGTGAAGGAGTACCTTAGATATGAGGGAATTAGATGTATCATTACCATTTTCAACCCAATTAACATGCATGCTCTTTGGAATTAAGTGAAGTCTGTTACTTGCCTTCAGGAAGGGTGGGAGAAATAAGGTTTGTCCTCGGGGTAAGGGGGATGAACATAATTGTAGGAAATGGCACGAAGCAGATTAGGAGGACTATAATAGACTGGCTTACCTATGAGCTGTACTTTAAGATTAGTCTTGAGAATACTTTTGAGGTCCAACACTGTAATCGCTTGTCATATATATATTTTTGTTTCTTTGTTTTTTCTGAGAAGAGGGGAATATAAGCTGTCTCTCTGAAATGGCTGAAGGATCTCCTCCTGAAGGTAAAAATTCTGCTGTCTGTACTGCTATCACGAACCACTCCACTAAAAGCAATCATGGTTAGTTAATGGAGCAGTAAAAATAGTCTAATGTTACCAATGCAGTAAATGGTCATATTTTGATACTTATTTGAAAACTTACAATCAAAACCTACGATCAAAACTTATCTGGAAAGAAACTGGGGTCAAAGAAGACATGTGGATAGTGTCTTCAGAGCAGAGGTGTCAGACACAAGGATCGGTGTTGAATGGTAGAGGTGTGAGTCTAGGAATGCTGCTCAACATACCTGAGGTAAATTTTGTCTTGCTCACTGCAGTGAGAAGTGCACATATTACTAATTTTTAGGGATATTTTACTCACAGTGCACTGCACTCTGGGGAGGGAATCGTAAAAAGATTATTTARATTGAACAGAAGAAGGAATTGCATCTTAAACTGTACTTCTGCATTGCTTGTCTGTGTTGGGGCAGGAAATATGGGAAAAAGTACGGAAGAGGCATAGATCTGCTGATGTATGTATTCCCCAGTTCTTTCTCCATACCAAGATTTTTTTCATATTTATTGTAGGAGGAAAAGAGTTATTTACCTCTGCATTTATGCTACTGCTCTAGCAGTCCTTGCCACTGCTCACTTGAAATTCTAAGACCACAGGCACATTGGTGTCTTGATTTACTGACATGTGTTTTCTGCCATCAATGACATTGGCTGCTATTCTGCTTAGTCATCACAGCGTCGCATGAGGTTCAGAACAACAGTGTACTAGATATTTGAGCCTAGAGACTCTTTTTAGTCCTATGATCAATTCAAAATCTCCATAAAATTAATTAGGGGTTGTTTCAGTCACAACAGGCATAATACATTTTTACAAAATCCTTTTTTTTTTAACTTATTATGCTGCTGCTGAGTGGAGTGGGGCTTTCCAGAACACTCGCTCAAGTGAGAAACCTCTGACGGTCATAAAATTTGATAGGTCAGTTGTTACAGCCACTGAATGCATCTAAGGTCATGCTGTGTTTGCGAAAAGTTTATATAAAGGTATTTTTAAAAGATAAATGCACACTGTTACATAGGAATAGCATTTGTTCCAGTAATATGGAATTGTCAAGAAACAGTCAACCCACTCCTGCATATCAGATCCATATAGAGGCCCCAAGTAATCATATACATTAACAAATGCCAAGTCCTGCAAAGAGAAGTTTATTATTGATACTGCAACACTTGCTATTGCTCACATTCTTGCAGAAATTACTCAAAATCTGGTGAGGATGATTTTAATTAAGTTCTTAAATAATATTTTATAATATATTCTGTTCTATACAGAGAGAAGTAGTTAAGAATGAGAGAAGTAGTTAATGATGACAGAAGCAGTTAAAAGTGAGAACTTGGGTGAGGAAAGGGAAAAAAAATCAAACTGAAGAGGAACTTAGAGACTATGAGAGCTTTCACTTGACTACAAAGCAACCACAAGACAATAAAGGTTTATCACAAAATGTTTATTAGTCAGATTATAAGTCTACATGTATATTAAAAATGAGTTATTTAGCTATTAAAATGAAACTTAGTACTTGCTATATAATCTTTAACACGCATTACAGGGATGGAAAAGGGGGATACTTAAAGAGATGCAAAAATGTGGCTGGGGCTCCTCTTTCCCTCTTTTTACTTYATTGGGCCTAGTTATTCAAAACAAGTGACAGTTTTAATCACCAAGAAGCTCCATTTTCATCGATACAGATGCAAGGTATGTCATTCTGACAGCAAAGATAAAGTCATGGGGCGTTATGGTAATTAATATGTACATCAGAAAAGGAGACTGGCCATTCTCCTTTAATGAGCTATTCTTAGAGCTAAAAGAATTTCTTAACCCGTGGTAGGAGATTTAACCTTACTCTGTCAAACTTAAGTTAGATCAAAAGTGTTACAAGAGGGGGAATTCCAAGTCATCTCAATTATACAGCACCACATGAAATAATTATATTTGGTTACCCTTTAGAAGGGTATGTTCTTGGGAGAGAACTTTTCTGTACTGCTGCTCCATACATGACTCCATTCTGTAAGACTCTGCTGCTTTTGAGTTTTAAATAGCTTGCACTGCTATAACCTCTGCATATTATCTCTAACGATGAATGACAGTATTATATTTACACACAGATATCATATCCTTAAGGAAGGTATCTTTTCCTAACTATCCATATTTACAATTTAAGACAAAAGAAATTAACAATTTTGTTGAATCTTCCTTAACATAATGGAAAGATATCAGAGAAGATTTTATACACTTTACTAATAGACCTATTATACAAAGCAAAAGACTCTTTTGAAAAGAATGGAGAGCAAAACTCTCATCAAACCTCTTTCAGTTAATATGCAAACTTCCACTCAATGCAAAATAGAAAATGCATTTACCTGAAAGACACGGTGTACTTGATTTAAACTTATTAACAGGATTATTTTTTTGTGTGTTTCAATGTACTAAATAGGTTATGAAATTAACAGGATTAACTGTAGAATCTACTCCAATTGTTTATGTGATTGTGTCTGGTTTGAAAGAGGTTTCTAAACTAGAAATCTATTTGTGTAAATGAAACAGGACAAATAATATAACCTGAAACAATTAGGTTTATTCTCAAGATCAAAAGACTGGGGCAGGACACTTGGCTAATGATTTAAGATAAAATTTTAAACACAACTGTAGATTTAAAAAGATGCCAAACAACATGTAATTTTTCTCGCTGATGCCTCTTTGTTTTTAATCTTCTTAGAATACCATGCTTCTTTATAGAGAGGAAATAGGAAAAACAGCAGATAATATGTGTTCATTGTTTGTATTTTTGTTGGTTGTATTATTAGTTTTTTTTCCTCCAGAAAACAAATACCTATTCTTCATTTTACAGAAAAGCAATGACTAACTGGGCAACTCCTTACAAAATTCCTGAAACACTCAAGGAGAAGTCATAAAGCCTACCTCATGGGTCCAAACAGCCTGCCATTTAACTTCAAATCCTTTAAGAAGAGCAGAGCAGCACAAATACAAATGATGATAATAAAAGAAATCCCCCCAGGACTGGACAAATGACAGGAAGAAGACAAAGCCAGTAAATTAAGCAAGGGAAAAAATAAAAAAAGGGATATTAGTTCGGGAGGTTGCAAGTGTAAGAAACACGTTATTTACAAAAATAAAGCTAACCAATGAAAAACACTAACAAATGAAAAGAATTTTAGTGAAGAAATCATTTAGGAAGTTTTACTTCAAGTGATATAGCTCAAATGCATAATTCTTCATGCATTTTGGGGACTACATGCAACTCCTACTGCAAGCTGTAACTAATGCCACAATTTGGACTGTTGTCTTCTGRTTGTGCTTGAGTTCTTTCAACCTGGTAGAGTAAATATGAGTGGCAAGCAGAGAAAAAAATAGAAACACGTCTGTTGATCTAAAAATACAAGTAACATATATGGCACTTTATAGTGCGGTGAAAAAGAATCTGAAATAGCTGGTCTTGTTTTTTTCCACACTTTCAGAATGTCTAACATATGTCTCCAGCAGTCAGCTCTTTTTAAATGTTAGATATATCAGATGACTTAAGCTACTCATTCTCTGCGAGTACCTTTTAAAGATGTGATTGGACTATGAATATATTGTTAGTAATTACACAAGAGATGATGGTATGGAGTGGAACATCTTCTGGATGTCAGGAAGGTAGTCACAGGAATTATGTGAATGTATAAATAACACCAGTGAAGATTAAAGTGTATTTTGAAACTAAAAAGAAAGAAAGGAGGAGATAAGGAGACAAAACAGGAGAGAGGTGAATGGAGGAAGGAGGGAGGGAGGGAGGGAGGGAGGGAGGGAGGGAAGGAAGGAAGGAAGGAAGGAAGGAAGGAAGGAAGGAAGG
>NW_020455637.1:252635-262564 GCF_003342845.1 Nothoprocta perdicaria | reverse complement strand
GATGGCAGAGCTCAGAGGGTGGTGATAAATGGGGCCGAGTCCAGTTGGAGGCCTGTGGCCAGTGGTGTCCCCCAGGGGTCAGTGCTGGGCCTGGTGCTGTTCAATTTGTTCATCAATGACCTGGACGAGGGCCCTCAGAGTGCACTCTGAACAACTTTGCAGATGACACCAAGCTGARTGGAGTGGCCGACACTTCGGAGGGCTGTGCTGCCATCCAGAGGGACCTGGACAGGCTGGTGAGCTGGGCAGAGAGGAACCTCATGAAGCTCAATAAGGATAAGTGCAGGGTCCTGCACCTGGAGAGGAATAACCGCAGGCACCAGTACAGATTAGGGGTCGACCTGCTGCAAAGCAGCTCCACAGAGGGACCTGGGAGTCCTGGTTGAGACAAAGTTAACCATGAGTCAGCAGCGTGCCCTCGTGGCCAAGAAGGCCCATGGGATCCTGGCCTGCATCAGGAGGAGTGTTGCCAGCAGGTCAAGGGAGGTGATTCTGCCCCTCTACTCAGCTCTGGTGAGGCCGCACCTGGAGTACTGTGTGCMRTTCTGGGCTCCCCAGTACAAGAGGGACGTGGAGCTTCTCGAGAGGGTCCAGAGAAGGGCAACCAGGATGATTAAGAGAATGGAATATCTCTCATATGAAGAGAGGCTGAGTGAGCTGGGCCTGTTTAGCCTGGAGAAGAGAAGGCTGAGAGGGGATATGATTAATATATATAAATTCAGGAAGGGAGAATGCAGGGAGGAAGGGGACAGGCTGTTCTCACTGGTGGCCAGTGATAGGACGAGGGGTAATGGCCACAAGCTGGAGCACAGGAAGTTCCGTCTCCAGGTGAGGAGSAACTTCTTTACTGTGAGGGTGACARAGCAGTGGAACAGGCTGCCCAGGGGGGTTGTGGAGTCTCCTTCTCTGGAGGTCTTCAAAACGCGCCTGGATGCCACCCTGAGCCACATGCTGTAGGTGTGCCTGCTTGAGCAGGAAGGTTGGACTAGATGGTCTCTAGAGGTCCCTTCCAACCTTGAATATTCTGTGATATTCTGTGAGACAATGCAAAACAAACACAGGAGCAGGACTGCTAAATAATTATTTAATAATATTAAGTAAAATAGTTTTACCAAATAAGAATGAAGAAATTACTTCATTACTACCAAGTATTCAGAATACAAAAATGTGGCTAATTAACCTGAATTTCCTTATAAACTCATACAGAGGGAGATACTCAAGTGTGGATAACTAAGATAACTATTAATAATAACTGATGTTTATTTTATCTTCTATAGGTAGCAGAAAAGAAAAACCAATTACTCCTAAATATATGCATACTGTCTGCTGCACATTGTGTAGCTTGGCTTTGTGGGGGCTTTTTGTGTGTGTATGTATAATGCATATATTTACTTTAAACCAACTGCCATGGCTGCATCTAAAAAGTTTAAAACATGAATCTAGGTAATATGAAAAACAAGTCCAATTTAAAAATGGCCTCACTTTTCATCAAAAGAAACTGGTAAGGATGGATGTACTTCCTACTGTTGTCAGCATGATTAATAGATCACCAGTGAATGACTGAATATATGTGATCCTAACACAAATACCTATGTGTATGTAAGGATGAAATTTTCTGTACTTAACACACAATTTGGAGTACTCCAAGAAGAAAATGTGAAATAATGAAGTAAAAAATATTTCATATAGTAAATATTGGTAACTATGGCAAATGACTTCACCAAGGGGAAGTCATGTCTGACGAACCTCATAGCCTTCTATGATGGGGTGACAGGCTGGCTGGATGAGGGGAGAGCCGTGGATGTTGTCTACCTTGACTTCAGCAAGGCTTTTGACACTGTCTCCCACAACATCCTCATACGGAAGCTCCGGGACAGTGGGCTAGACGAGTGCACGGTGCGGTGGATCGAGGGCTGGCTGGATGGCAGAGCTCAGAGGGTGGTCATAAATGGGGCCGAGTCCAGCTGGAGGCCTGTGGCCACTGGTGTCCCCCAGGGGTCAGTACTGGGCCCAGTGCTGTTCAACTTGTTTATCAATGACCTGGACGAGGGCACGGAATGCACCCTGAGCAAGTTTGCGGATGACACCAAGCTGGGTGGAGTGGCCGACACTCCGGAGGGCTGTGCTGCCATCCAGAGGGACCTGGACAGGCTGGAGAGTTGGGCAGAGAGGAACCTCATGAGGTTCAATAAGGACAAGTGCAGGGTCCTGCACCTGGGGAGGAATAACCCCAGGCATCAGTACAGATTAGGGGTCGACCTGCTGGAAAGCACCTCCACGGAGAGGGACCTGGGAGTCCTGGTTGACACTAAGTTAACCATGAGTGAGCAGTGTGCCCTCGTGGCCAAGAAGGCCAATGGCATCCTGGCCTGCATCAGGARGAGCGTTGCCAGCAGGTCAAGGGAGGKGATTCTGCCCCTCTACTCAGYTCTGGTGAGGCCGCACCTGGAGTACTGTGTTCAGTTCTGGGCACCCCAGTATAAGAGAGACGTGGAGCTTCTGGAGAGGGTCCAGAGAAGGGCAACCAGGATGATTAAGGGAATGGAACATCTCTCGTATGAAGAGAGGCTGAGCGAGCTGGGCCTKTTTTCTCTGGAGAAGAGACGGCTCAGAGGGGATATGATTAATATGTATAAGTTCAGGAAGGGAGAATGCAGGGAGGAAGGGGACAGGCTGTTCTCACTGGTGGCCAGCGATAGGACGAGGGGTAATGGCCACAAGCTGAAACACAAGAAGTTCCGTCTCCAGGTGAGGAGCAACTTCTTTACTGTTAGGGTAACAGAGCAGTGGAACAGGCTGCCCAGGGAGGTTGTGGAGTCTCCTTCTCTGGAGGTCTTCAAAACCCGCCTGGATGCCWCCCTGTGCCACATGCTGTAGGTGTGCCTGCTTGAGCAGGAAGGTTGGACTAGATGATCTGTAGAGGTCCCTTCCAACCTTAAATATTCTGAAATATTCTGAAATATATATGGTAATAAATATATGTTAACTACATTTTAAAATACTGAATACCATTAAGTATAGTTTTATAACAGTGGTATTGGGAAGACTGAACCTTCATATATTGTGCTGGGGATACTTCAAGACATCTAGAATAGGTTAGAAAAAAGGGGTCCTTGCCAAAACATTACACATTTGTACAATATGTAAATTTTTATCCACTTACTGATACTTCTTGAGCTTCTGGCTCTCTGTTTGTTTTCAAGAAGCTAGTCAGGTAACTTTGGAGATGTGTAGCTGTGAGATTGCTGAGACTGTAGACGTGCATCTCTGGGCTACTGAACATGACAGAAAGCTCTCAGTAGTCTTTTTAAGTGGATGCTAGAATACAAAAGCCCAAGTGAGGGTAAGTGTGACCACTGTTGTCAAAATTTGGCCAAAACTTGACTATGAAATTCCTTCAATCATTTTGTCTTTTTCTATGTAGAATTTGGTTATGTTTGTATACATGCTTAATGTTCAGAAATCATTGTGAACTATCCTCATATATAATGTGCATGATAATAGACACATATGTAATGCAAAGATATGAACTACATCATAATCTTAAAAAGTATCACCATGTTCTCCTACACTCACGGGAACCTAAGCTTAGCTTTACACACTACAGTAATTTTTAACGTTTTTGATGATTGTGCAGTGGCTATACATGAAGAATCAAAGACGATTGCCCCAGATCTTTATGGGTGACCCTCAAAGAAGTTAGGCATGAGAAAATGACTGTCTTCAAGAGCTGTTACTTGGCCCTGATGAAAAGCCCTGAATCACAAAAACCTCTGCAAWAGCTTTGCTGGACTCATGGAATGATTAGGCTCTATTTAGGAGACTACTGAAAGAGCAAATGCAACCTGCTAAGTGTGATTTTTGCCACTGCTGTGTACAGGCCACAGGCCTGACAGAACAGGGTCCTAGGCCCTGCCTGGAATGAGTTTGGTGTAATTCATTTTTAGTGGCTCAATGACTGTTGCTGAAGCTCCGTGAGGGCACCTGGGCTGAGGCTCTGACCCCCCGACACAGTTCCTGTGTGACAAACAGCTGTCCTTAATGTTGTGTAAGGCTGCGAGGGGCTGTTATGAGGTTTTCAGATGTCAGCCAGCACTTAAGGACCTGGGAGGAAGAGCTTTCCCCTCTTCCTGAACATCGTTACCACTTGCAGACCAGGGGAACRAGCCCTTCCCTCATCTCCTGCAAGACCTAAATCCTCAGCTGTAGGACTCAAAGGCACGCTGGGAAGGTGAGCACAACATTAAGAGGAACGGGGCAGATACTGGGTGCTTTTTGTGTAACAATTTTAACTACATTATTAAAGCTTTTTCTCTGTATTAATTAATTTGGACCACTGAACTGCTGAAAGCATTTACTGATCTAATGGTAGATTCGCTGTTCCAAACACATGGTTCTCCTGTGGCAATAAAAGGATTTTGAGTGTAGAACTGAAGAATGCTGTTCCCTCGCCGATCTTTCTGCTCTCCCAGATACCACAGGCGCTGACTGAGAGCCCAGTCAATGAACTGGTAGTGAAGTTTGGCTGCAAAGCCACAACTCATCCCTGCGGTATAGACAAGATCCAGCATTTGGGACTTTAAGAAGTTCTGCACTTCACACACGCAATTTGCACAGCATTCATTTGCTTTTGCCATGGTGAACTCTGTCTATATGGAATCTTAAATCCTGCAGTGCAATTTAGTTGGTTCGTTTTCAGTTGGTTCTTTTACTTTTTTTAAGACTAAAACAGTTATACAAATATAAATGAACTGGCAGAGCTGCCGCAGCACTAGCAATATGCATCTCCCCCTTTTCTTCCTACTTCCTTGACCTTCCTGAGGATTAGCTGTGTGACCATCAGAAGGGATAACTGCAACCTGCCTTTCTCTTGGGAGCGAAAGGCCAAATGGCCCTGCCTTTCTATGGTGTGTTAGGGAGCAATGAGACCCTACACAACTACCCACTACCACCTTTGGTAGAGCTCCTAGGTAAGATGACTCCTCAGGGATTTTAGGAAAGACCTGGCAATCAACAGTGAAAGAATGAAATATTGCTGATGAAGCCACAGTGCTTCTCTCTGAATTATAAGTGTATTCAATATAAGCCCCTGAATATTTGGGGAGTATTAATAACCTATTTGCTTAATAGTAATCAGTTGTTACAGAAACCAAAGGCAGTAATAGCAGCAGTGTTCCACTGGGACAATTAAATTGTATAACTCGGCTACTGACTTTCCGAAATGTTAAGAGACAAACATACACTTGATAAGAGAGGTGACATTTGCAAAATATTTAGGATATGGCATTAAGGAAAAATTCCCAAATGTTTTCCCTTCTTTCAACACATACTGACATAAGAAAATGCCAGAAATTGGCAGTTGGAGAAAGTAATGAAAGTACTACTGCAGTAACAGCTTTTGAAAAATATAGCAAGCATAAACAGAAGGGACTATACATCCAGTCCAAAAATGTTATGATACTCCTCAAGGTTTACTGTGCTTTTACATCCATGGAGTTTTTCCAACCCTGCTTGAAACTAAAGTTTCTGCTACAACAATTTTTTTTTCTTTTATTAAGTTTTATACATTACTATAGAAAGTTTTATAGTGGATATTATTGTTCTAGACATGTTGATTTTTTAAATTGGCATCACACTTTGAAGTGTATTCATAACCATGTAAATAACTATGAAAAAGATTTACATTTATGTGATACTCTGTTAGACAACATAACACCACCAAATCATAATAATTCTGCAATAAAATGAAGGCAAGAAGCAGCATTAGCTATGACTTGCATATAGTTGCAATGTGTTCTCATTTTGTTCTGCAGGATAAGTGCAAATGACATTCCCATCAAGTACAGTTAGTGCAATCTGACAGCCCAGAAATGGGCTTTTTAGTATCCCAGATTGCACATGCGTTTGATCTTTATGTTGTTATCTAAAGCTCTTAATACCTTAACAAGGCACAAGCAGGACCTAAAAGACGATCTCAATGAGTACTCTACTTTTCTTCAAAACAAACAAAAACAAAACAAAACACAAACCCACCCAGTACCCCAGGTTTCATTAYGGTACTGGGACATGCTACTGTGCCTACTGCACTGCGGATCTACTGTGCAGCACAGCCCATCCCACCTTCTCCCTCCGCCTCGTGTTCCTCAGTACAGCCCTGGAGAACCCAAAATGAAGGATAAGTAGATAGTTTAACCCCTATTACTACTCAATGCTTGACCTGTTTGCTAAGACTATCAATAGAAGCGATAATTAAGAAATTAACAGAATTATATATATATTTATCTACATATATTTATAATAGAGAATTTTTATTGGATCTGGGTCAACATAGAGCATTTCGGTTCTTACAGATGTGTGAATAAATAATAGGGGGTAAACGTGGTTAGCAAATGTGGCAGAATAAGATATTCTTGTTTCAAATTTTGAACTCAACTTTGTAAGTATATTTATAAAGTTATATATATTTACGTGTGTATATACACATATAAACCTGCCTCAATGCAGTAAGATAACATAACACAACATATCCAGATGTCTATCTGATGGTGGCTGAAGGACACAGTGAAGTCTTCAAGAACCATTCAACTGGAAGTATGAAACCTGAATGTCTTTGAAAAGCTGCTTCTTTACACTGGATTTTTTTTTTTTTAATAGCACCTTTTGTGGAAACCAGTACAGTCCACAGGATATAGCTAATGTGTTTACTGTCTTAGCCATGAACTTAGCTTTTAGCCATGAACTACTTGTCTTTCATAGGATATGAAAGGTGCAAGGACAATAAAAAAATACAATCCATTTCCTTGCACACAAGCAAGCGGTCTTTTTAAACATTCATTTACATTACATTTTTACATTTACATTACACACTTTTACATTCACATGTAAAAAGGCTTTCATGAAGAGGAAACTGACGGGCATTCTGCCTGCATTCAAATGATGACAAATCTTGGATAGAACATTTAAGGAGTAAATTTAGACAGAGGAAGGGCACGGCTCTCGTTTTTGTACTTTGGGAGAACAGTGACTCCTGAAGGTTCTCAACAGTAAATTTGAAAAGTATTTTCATGTCTTTGGTACCTGTCACCTCTTCTCAATAAATTAAAAATTTAGACTGCTCATAGCTAAAATAAGAGCACAGCTAATGGAATAGGGCTGTGTTTCTTGTTTTTTTGGGAACGTGCCCTGGTGTCCAGGTATGAATTCTTACAATGCTCCGAGCTGTCTATCCAGGGATAGAAACTGGGTGCACGTAATGCTTGTCCACTGCACATTCTCTTCCCAAAGAACAAACAGCAGCAACCCCCCAGCCAACTCTCACCATAGCCCTGTCCATAGCCCATCCCAGAACGGATGACGCTAGTTGCAGTTGCCAATCTTGCAGCTGTGGGACTTGGGAGGTCTGGGAATTAGCATTCCCAGCATGTGACATCTGCAGTGCAGAACGTGCATGACTTTGTGGATGAGTCCAGCAGCACGTTGTAGAGCCAGGCAAGGAGCAGGGAATGGGGCTGGAATTCAGTTCCTGGAGCTCAGGAACCAACTCCGTGTACAAAAGACTACAGATCACACCAATGGTTCTGGCTGAAACACCGTGCAGCCAGGCACCACTCATTAGAGACAAATCACAACCTGCACCTAAATGAGAAAGGATTTCTTTCCTAACAAGAGTTCCTACAATTTGATCTCTGTCATCCTGTGCAAAACAATAGCAAAACGCTAGCAAATAAGGATATACTGTATAAAATGAGTATTTAGTTTTCTTTATAAGCACTGCTTTGGGGATCTTGAATATTCATTAACCTTACACTTTGATTTCTGTTTGAACTTTGTGTATTTTTGAAAAGCTCTCTACTTAATTGGGAACTGATGTTATAGCAATTGCAACTTTATTGTTACAATAAACATACATACATAGCAATTGTATAGCACTGCTACGCAACATTACATTTAAAGCTTACATAACTGAACCATGAATATCCTTTGAAAGACTAGAGTAGATTGACACCCTCCAACCTCTGCAGCCACTGGATGCCAGAGACAGGCTTTAAACATCACTACTGTATGTCCTGTCCTTGTGCCCCAAAAGAGCAGATGTGACTACCCATCCATTTCTTCCAATTTCTACTGTCAACAGCATCTGCCAGCTTTGTATCACTCAGTGACAAATGCACAAAGAAGCATTCTGCTGTTGGGACAAAATTCGTTGTTTGAACTGCCACTTTGCTTCCCAACAGTGCACTAAATGACAAGAGCCTCAAAGACGGATTTGGCCTTTGGGTCTCAGCTGGATCACGTTGCAGTAGATGATCACAATAATATATGCCTTAGGATTTTTGAGTTACTTTTGACAAACTAAGCAGATAAAATCATGCCCAAGTTGTACGTAGGAACATGAACGGATACAAATGTTACAGTTATCAATTTCCCAAGTCCCAGGGTATCAAATACAGCATTTGGGTTCCTTGAACTTCTTAAAAGTTCAAGGTTGTTGGATATAAAGCCAGACACTGGATCATTTCTCCATGAAACTTTTCACACAAAAAGTCTTTAGGATGAGAAGGGTTCCCTGTCTTCAGCGAGCTAAAAAGTCACAGCTGTGCTCCCACTGCTCATACAAATTGCTACTGCTGATTTATAAATCCTTCTCCTGTGTTTATACCAAGTAGCTAGTAACAGTGCTGTGAACTGCTTGAGAATGAAGCTTCTCTTTCCTACTCTAGTGAATCCAAAGACTGCAGGAACTGCCTTCTTCCTTCCACTTCAACAGCAGGCAACCTCTCCATTACAGAACAGTGGTAAGCCAGAAAGCAGAAGCACGGGTAAAATGTAAACTATTATGAAAAGCAAGTTCCTGGCTGTTGATAAACAGCTGGAATTTCTCTCCCTTCAGCTTGCCAAAGCAGTCAACTGAGAGAATGACAGTGATGCACTTGAAAAAGAACATGTGATGTGCCAATGTGAGAAACAGAGAGTTATTAAGCGCCAGTTTAATGAAGATACAGAAATCACTATTGTACACACCGTTTTGAGATGTACAAGTAATAATAAAAAAGACACAGATTTTTCAGTCTCCACTAAGACTGTGGAAATGGAGGGGGAAAAAAATCCTGATCTGTTAGATCTGGGTATGATAAGTATTTCTATTTATAACACGGATGCTATTTTTTTTTTTCAAAAAATAAACAAACAAAATGTGCTTAGGCCTTCTGCTAGRACAAGTTCAGTTACAGTACTTTCTAATCACTCTTCCAGAAAATACTGCTTATATACCATAAAGGATAAAAATATATAGATTTTTCTTTTCTTCCTTTTTTTTTTGTGCGCTAAGTTCTGAATTGCTGAGAGGAGTGATGTATATTAAATATCATTACAGAAAATTTTATTGTAGCCCATTTGAGGTGACTTAGAAATGTTCTGTCAAATTTCATTAGCTACTGGGCTGCTAGTTACCAGTTAGTGAGGGGGAAGCTGAAAAATAAAAAAAAAATAAAATAAAAAAAATAAAAAAAAAAAGGGAAAAAAACCCAAAACACCACAGCAGAAGCCAAGATAAGAGAGATAAGCATCAAACTGAAGGCAATGATCTTATAAATGGCTTCAATAGAAACAAAAGAAGCCTCTATACAAAAGGCCTCACTCTATGCCTAAACAAAACAAAAATTGCCAGGCCTTAACAAGTGYCTAGAAGTGTGGTGGGGACAGTGATGTGGTCAGGGTAGTTCAGGACAGTACAGAGCCCACCTAAAAAGATGGCACCCTGATACTAGGTAAAAGTCAGGGCTACCTGATGTTAGCTCATGGTGCTATTACAACCGACTGATGACTTTAGAGCTGCATTAGGAGCAGCAGAGTGCAGTTCACTTTGTCTGAGGTTCCTGCCATGCCATGTTTTGGTGGAGAAAATAATAATTAAAAAAAAAAAAAAGGCA